>NW_027468837.1:18263960-18311460 GCF_046254945.1 Alosa pseudoharengus
CTATGTGGTATACTACATAGATGTACTAGTGTATGTCTGTGTGTGTGCACATGGGTATGCCTGTGAAGCCTTCCTTCTTGCAGAGATCGCTCATTTGCAAGTGTTCAACTCTGTTTGTTAATAGATGTGATACACATTTGGCACGAGTGTGTAGGTGGAGAGAGAGAGAGAAAGAGAGAGAGATCATAAAGTCTGAAACATCACGTGCCTGAGACAACTGATGGGTGCACATCGCTTAATTGTGAAGCAAAGCACTTACATGTAAGCCAAGCACACACAACCACACAACACATACACACACACAACAGACGGCAAATAAATGTAACATGGTGATGTTAAAAATACCCCCACGGTTGTGATGGAAAAAAGCAATGCTTCCTCCCGCTGCACACAAACACATACCCACACACACACAGCATAAATTATATACAGTACATACTGTTACTATAAATAGCAGTCCTCGTGCACCCAAAGGAAGGCATATGCACATGGTTCCTTTCCCTTAGCTGAAAGACGCTAAAGGGGAAAAAACACCATCATACCCCCCTCTCTCTTTCTGAAGCTTAGAACAATTGAAGCTTCTCCCTGTTTTCCCCAAGTGGGAATTCCTACCATGTTTGCTTCTCACGACCAGGCTTTTGTGTGTGTCAGTGTTGCTTTTTGCAGTCACCAATCATAGAGGTGTGTCCTTGAGTTTGTTTGGATGGCAGACTATCCCAAATCTGCACAATTTGTTGAATCTTTTTGTTGATGTTTTTGTTATAAATAAATATGTAATTTCTCCTGTATATGCGTACAATTCCAAGTGAGCCTTAGCACTGATATAATACTAACATGTATGTAAACCCCCCAAAACATATGTGAATTAAGAGCATTGCTATGACCAGCATTTCTGAGTGAAATCCACATATATTTTTTACATGTTTGGGGTAGAATGCCATTTTAGTTTTAGAAGACCCTTTGCAGTAAGAGAGAATAAAGCTGCATGTCTGTTTCGAGCCAACAAGCTACAGAGACATGTCATGAAGGGGACGTCATCTGAAACCCATAGAAAAAAGGGTGCCAGACTGAGCCATTGTCAAGTGGGCCACCCTGCTAATGGTTTCTCTATTGATCTCCAAGATGCTACCTTGCATGTCATTATAATTAAAATTAGTTTCAATCCAGTCTTTCAGATTAATTACTCTGAGAGTAAATTGAAACAGTTTGTTGGAGTACAATCATTCCTCAGTAATTAACACTTCCGTAGTCTCAGTGCTTCAACCAGAATGGTCCTGTAAGTGTTTTCACCATTGTCAGTATCAGTGGACTGGACTTTTCACTGAACAAAAGCAAACCCCTTTTTATTATTCATATGGGTCTATTATTCTAAATGTCTCGACATAACGACACAGATTTCCACTTTCCTCGAGCTTTTTTACCCTCTTTTTTGTCTCATAACCGCACTCTTAACTCATTGGACAGCTTGCTCAGCTGAAAGCTCTTGCCCCTGTGTGTTGCCTGCCTCTATGGTTCACGACTGTCAAGTCATGTTACATTGCACTTCTTTCCACCGGCATATTTGAGGAAGCGGGTCTCTGAGTAAATCATGGACACTGGTGAAGGAAAGAGCAAGCCAAGCAAACCACGCACTCCCTGTTTGTTGCTTATGCATTAGCAAGACCACGTTTGGTGAGACGTGAAGGCCAAGGGGGGTCCTTTTAAAATCTTCTGGGGTAGAAAGGCTAATGCGTAGGAGAGGTCAGCACTTCCATCATACCATTATTGATTGCCCTTCTACATACATTATTTATTGCCTGGCTTGGTCTATTTTAAATGTCACATGCAAGGCGAGTTGGGTGAAAGTAAGACATAAATGAACACAGCATGCATAATAAACAGATACTACTGAAAGTTGTGCAGGGGGATTCGATGGCATAGGTCAACATTGCTCTAAGCCCCATCATGCTCTGATGGTAGACACAGGTCCAGCTAGTGCTGATGCTCTTTACTTTTCAGCCTCAACCCAACAGAGCAGCTTTTCCATCTTTTTTTTTGTTGTTTTGAAGAAATGCAGAGAGAACCCCAGTGGAGGGGAGAATGCTGGCGTGGGAGGCAGTCACGTGACATGCTTGAGGGAGATGTCAGCTTTCATCAACTGACAAGAGCCCTGTGCTGTGGGACGTGTAAAGGGTGTGTGTGTGTGTGTGTGTGTATGGAGAGGGGGGGGGGGGGGGGGGGGGTAATAGGGAGGCAGCGGCCTGATCATGCCATATGTGTGAGAGCAGACACATCCTCAGGGATGGGTGTGTGTGTGCCACATTGTCAGAGAGGGTCCACCTGCGCTGAAGGTTGGGGTCTCAAGGCCTCGATCTGCTTCATCGTCTCATTGTGTGAAAGCACTTTTAGATAGATAGATAGATAGATAGATAGATAGATATACATTTGTAAGTCAGGGAATGTCTATACAAATAAGGTACTTTGTTGAAAATGCCTATAGTTACAACAATGATTAAAAGGTTCTAATCAACAGGAAATGTGACAAATATGCTTGGACAAAAACCCATGGTTATCTTGCCGCCACATACAGTATGGAGGATTGTAAGATTGCAGACATCCCAAGTCTCCCGGAAGTTCCGGGAGACTCCCGCATATTGATAGCGTCTCCCTGACGCCCGCAAATTAGATAAAATCTCCCGGAATCTATAGCGAGCGATCAAGAGCGCGCACGTGAGAGGGAGACCTAAAATCGCGTGTGCGTCTGAGTGTAGCGCGCACACGACAGGGGAGAGAGAGGGGTGGCGCGTGTGTCTGAGCGCATCCAAGACATAGAGCATCCTGATTGGCCTGTTTCGCTAAATCAACCAATCAGTTTTCAGTGTAGGCGGGCTTTTAATCTTTAGCTTTAAATCAGTTCAGTGTATCTAGGAACAGGAGAGTCACCCCAAAAAAAGGAAAATGTAAGACCCATTTCAAAGTGTACCCTTGTTTATAAGAGTAAAAAATAATGATAGGCCTAGTCTTGCACGATGCACTGTTTGTAACAGTGTTAGCATTGCCCATGGTGGGTTAAATGATTGCAAAAAACATGTTGAGGTGAGTTTAACTAGTGTCAATTCATGTGCATATTATTCAGGCCTATACTAGATGGCTAGTTGCCAAGGCTACAAGACCAAACTGCAAGATCTACATATTTTATTTTCACAATTACTATAGGCCTTCCCTATTTGGTGTACTGACTAGACATTATTGAACAAACATATTCATCTGTATTTCAGTATCTAAGTAGGCTAAAGTTTTTTTTTTAGTATTGTTATTTTTTAATGTATTATTATTATTATTTTTTTTTTTTGGGGGGGGGGGGGGGCGTTGTGATACTTCCCTGAAATGGCTTTTTGCAGGTTGGGATGTCTGAGATTGTAAGGCAAAAAATTCCATAAGAACCACTGTTGGAGATCTACATAAAAAGGTATTATTTTGGGGTCACCAAGTCACGCAAAAAATATTTAAAAGTGACCTTACTGCTAATAGATTATTTAGAGGGCATGCCAGGTATAAGCCTGTCCAGTCATTTAATTACCAATGTAAACGGCAGAAGTTTCTGAATGGTTCAGTAATTGTCAGATGAAATGAAAATGGCTAGAAACACTTTAGGTGTGTTTAGTAAGAATGACTATACTGAGAATATACCCCATGCCTAATGAGAATTATGGTGGAGGGGCTGTGATGTTGTGGGGCTGTTTTTATACCCAAAGGCCTTGGGTAAGGTGCATGGTATCATGATCCCTCAAATCTGAACATTTTCAAAGGAAATCTGTCAATCTCTGCCAAAACACTAAAAGTTGGTCACGATTGGATCATTCATCAGGTCAATGAACCAAAACAAACATCCAGATCAAAACAAATAGTTTACTGAACACAAAATCACACTTCAGCCACTGCCATCTCAGTTCCCTGATCTAAACTCCATAGAAAAACAGTGGGGTGTCAAAGAGGAGAATGCACAAGTGTGGACCTATAGGCATCTGGACAATATTTTGTAACTTCATGGGGTGTCATAGGAGAATATTACAAGCTGTTTTATTGGCCAAGGGAGACTTAAGAAGGTATTACAAGTAAGGGTGCCAATAATTGTGAGCGACGTGTTTTTGTTAAAGAAAATGTATTTATTTATGAGGTTATCCTTTTTCTCAAAATACATTGCTTCCCTTCAAGGTTGGATTTTAACTCATTGTGTTCATTGTGAGATTACAATGATTCACCAACAAATAATTTTATTATACCAGTTTTTAGTCAACTTTAGCAGAGATGCCTATAATCTGGAGTGTACTGTATAACCGATTCACACAGCACATATAACATGACGTATAACAAGTGACAAAAAGTGACATTTTATTAATTGGTTGCACACACACTGCAGACACAAGGCCTTCACCTTTTGTGTGCAATCATTATGGATCAATGGCCATGAAAAACTGGAAGTCTTTCAGGAGTAATGTGCTGATAATGGAGCAGCATACTCAAAGGCCAGAACAGCTGGCCTTATTTCTAGGCCTCATGCCAAAGTGGGTCAAATAAAAGCTTTCAAGTGGTATGTAATTGACAACATACCTGAAAACTCTTAAATACAGATGAATTTAGACTTAACCTCAGTGAAACATCGGGCTACTTGCATAATTGAAAGGTTGATGGGAAAGAAAATCATGCTGATGCCATGATGTAGACTAAATATAAAGACAAAAGGATTCCCGCATATGAGATAGACTCTGGATTATTTTGTAGACGTGTGTTCTAGACTGTGTTCGTGTGTTTAGTTTGATGTTGTATTAACACTTTATTATTAATTAGATGTTGTCTAAAAATCTCCAGCAACATACCTAACAGACTGTCTTGTGAGTTATCTTTGGTGGGCACATGGCTCCATATAGGCTACTTTATACATAGGCTACTATACCACAATACGCCAATTTTAAATCCACATCTTAAAATGTCTTTTGTTGCAAATGGGAATTTCACCAAGAAATTGTCGTCACGCACTTTTTTTAATCCACTGGACTGTTTTAAGGGAGCTTTACACGCAACGCAAGACATGTCTTACGGCATTTGCCAGAGTACAAAATATCTAGGCTAATTGCCAAAGTTTCTCCTAAATGCTGGTTTATACAGTTAAGGCGTGCTTATCTGTTGGGGGTCACTGATAGGCCTACCACTCTCGAGCAATAACACAGTTAAGGAAAAAAACTGATCAGGAAACTTCCGTGCAAAACGTTTATTTTTCTTGGCTGCAAATTTCACTCCCCCGTGCAAACACCAGGAGTCGCTGCGCTAGCGCCGAGCAGAGAAGGTTTAATGGTTTGGACATAAAAATGAACGAAAGGGGATTTCTGTCCGACTGTGGGGAAAAGAATGAGACTTGCAGCCAAGACGAAGTTATTGGCTGCGAGTATATGTTCTCAACATAAATTCCACGCGAATAATACAATTTGCTTAATTAGGTTGGCAGTTTGAATTAAAGAGCTGCTGTTATATCTCGGGCTGGGGTTGAAGTCATTTGTTAAATGTGTACATAACAGACTTCCCAACTTTATTTATTTATTTATTTTCATTTTTTCTTCCCAACTGTATAATAATGTACAGATGCACATTTTCATAGAGCACCATTGAAGCCTAGTGATCAATGTTGTGGCGTTTTGATCATACTATTTGCTTCCTATCTCTCCCATATTTGTGCGTCGTAAGTTACGGTAATTCTTTTAGTAAATACCTCGAAGTTATTTGGTTATGCTTTGACGTCAATCTCTATATTTGGAGGTGGTCGGAAGCGTCTACTCCGAATGTTTTCCATGATACCAACCAATCCGCATAGTGGGTGGGTTCTGGTCTGATTCGTCATTGGATGTTGTTAACATCAATCGACACAGTGCTCAAATGACATCCTGCCTGTGCTCCATAAAGAGGGGAGAGATATCAACAAGGTCCAGAACGCTGCTGGAGCTGGGGAGATAGCTGCCACTGAAAATCCTCTGGGCTCAGACTTAAGAATGCTTAAGAATTATACTTTCAGCTAAAACGAAGTTTTTGCTTTGCTAACGCTGCTGACTTTTCACTTGGACGACAGCAACATAAAAGATAAGCTCTACCAGGTTTGATCACAGCCATCCATTGTCCGTCGTCTAGCAGCACTTGGGCACCTGAAAGTTTTTGAACCATCGAACTGAAAAGGCAAATTGCCAAAATAACGTTGCCCTTCAAGATATTGTTGTGAAGAAAATGACTCACAGCTACGGAACCAAAGCTGAAATGGTCCTCGAAGTAACGGCCGCGGCGAACTTTGTTTCCAGACTGCTGAGAACAAGGGGCTATCTCAGCGAGCATCAGCTTCAGGTTTTCAGAGATTGTCTCCAGCAAGCATTATCAGGTAGCTACATATCTTGTGTGTTTTTAGTATCAATGCTACACGTACTGTCCTCAAGAAAAGGGTGAACCAATGTATAAAGGGTTTAAAATCTGAGGAAGAATCCTGTTCTTCCAGGATGGCTGACTGGCTAACGTTAGCTGTCTGATTAACATTAGCTCGCTAACGCTAGGATGGTTGTGCATGTTGGCCCCTTATTAGACAATCTCTGATGTTAGCCATGTTATCTGGCTAATGTAACTAAGCCAACTAACTTAGCGTTGCTAGCTAGCGCGGGACACCAACCACCAGCATTTGTTTTTCTACACCTCCGTCGGTGAACTGTTGTGTGGCGGTCACATTACTTTTTGGCTAATATTTATTACTTTTTGGCTAATTAATTACTCGATGGTTACTATTCATATCATTAGGGTAACGTTAGTTAACGTTCATTATTGACGTCGAGGAGACCACTGCGGTTTCACAAGGAATCCTAACGACTTGGCTAGTGCTACTGTTAGCCTACCCAGTTAGCGTGCTAGCTAGTAGCTTGGACTAGGCTACGGGGTTAGCTTTATCCCCTGCCATTAACGTTAGTTTTGTGTCTAAGCTGTTACTGTGTATATTATGTGCTGGCCTCACAAGTATGAAATGTTGGCAAACATGGTGCGGTGTTGTATAGGATACTTATTTCCTTCAGCTTGCTAATGTGCAATCCTTTGTCTCCAAAACAGAACACTACCACCAGCATTGGTTCCCCGACAGGCCACAGAAGGGATCTGGTTACCGCTGCATCCGTATTAACCACGAAATGGACCCTATCATTGCTAAAGCCGCACATAGGATCGGAGTGCCTAGTGAAGAACTCTTCTCGCTTCTGCCGCGGGAATTAACCCTCTGGGTTGACCCCTATGAAGTCTCCTATCGCATTGGAGAGGATGGTTCCATATGTGTGTTGTATGAAGCAGAGGCACCAGCACCCAGTACCTCGTCAGTTAACCACAGTGCTTCCCCATTTGATCAGACTTTGAATTGCAAGAATCGGTTTCTAATGGGTGGTCGTACTAGCCCTCCAAAAAACTACCTGATGACCGTGTCCAGCTAAAGCAAGAGACCATCATGAGGCACTGAATACTGGCGATGCGAGTTGATGTGAGCTGTCGACCACCCACAGTATATTGAGTAAATTCCTGGAATCTGGGCATCTATAGATATTCTAACCCTTTTTTGTTATTTAACTTAATCTTTATTTAATTGTAAGTGAACATTTCAAAAGCACTGCTATTCTTGGAGGAATAGTCCCACTTGGCTCATTGCATTTAGGGTTAGAGTTTGGAATATTGTCATGCGCTGTTTTGCACTACTGGTACTGTCTGGGTCTAGTGTGCATGTATCCTGTGATATTTGCACGCCAAATTAAACTGGGACCTTAACGGGTACAAACCATGAACACTGGGGCTGGCAATAACTTTCTCTTGGTGCAATGAGCCCACACCTTCCCATATTCAGGAACACAGAATACATAGGCTAATTGGAGTGAAAGTATTCTCTCAGGCACCACAGCATTTTTTGTTTGGCAATGTATTTTCTGTTATTGTTGTGTCAATCAAATGAGACCAAGGGTGAACTGCTTGAGGACCCAAAAATAAGCAACTGCTGCTTGTCTGCGTACCTCCTGCCTTAACTGTAATGTGACCATATCTAGAACTATGACCATAATTTGCCAAACTCTCATTCCAATCCTGTTGTGCAATATTTTAGTGTTCCAAAAAAATGGGTTTGTTAATGTCCCGTTGAGTTGCTCAAAATCTTGAAATTTACTTCAATTTACTTTGATTTCAGAAGCTAAGACACCAAGGCTGTGGAAGGCGTTATGTTTCTCAACGTTTCCTTTGGAAACAATCTGAATGTTTAAGGAGGACTGAATTATTCACTCCTTCAAATACGTTGCTGTTTTGTAAAGTGAACTAATGCTGTGAGGTGGTTGGTTGGCGACATGCCTGTTTTCACTGCCAGTGTGAGATGTTCTCATTCTCTGTAGCATTTTCTCCCACCAGGGCTGTTGAGCAGCTCTGTTCCTGTTTACTTTTTTTCTAGATGGAGATAAATGTAGTTTGTAAGCTATTTTAAGCACAGTATGCTTTTTTTAAATGTACATTCTTTTAAAAATTGAATTTGTGCATATATAGAGATCTGTACAGTTTTGGGGCAGTTTTATTACAATAAACCTTTTATGAATTTTAATGTCATGGTCTCTGTGTTGAATTGACTTGAGCAAACTCAAAAGTTTGGTTAGTAATGCGCTTCAGGAAGTTTGTCTTGTTAGTCCTTTATAACAGTGTCTGGATTTAGTGTGAATAGTATTTGACTGGCCACATTCCCAAAATCGGGGTACGAAAGCTGTAACTGCAGTTATACAACACATTCCACTTCCTGGATTATATTCCAGTTTCTTGATTAGGAATCAGAATTTTCTCTCGTTGACATTAATCAGACCTCCTTTCACGATTAGACTTGTACCCATTGGAACAATAATTAATCCTCAATAGTTACGAGTCTAAGCATGTCACCTCTGAGTAAACCCAGCTTAGCTTTGTGTGTTTTACAAGGAGTGGTACATTCTTGTATAGGCATATCTGTTTTGTCAGGTTGCTGTGGTGGTTATTTGCTTTTGTTTACAGTGACTTGGCGTAGTGCCGTAGATTGTCACTTCTAGAATTCTATGTGCAGCTTGGGTGTTGGGCAAGGTGAAAAGAGTTGGACACAAATTAAACATTTATCAGAGACCAGCTTGGATATTCCTTTTCAAAGACATCCAGAAGGAAAGGCAAGTGGTCAGAGTTGGGAGACTGTTGGTGCCCATTGTGTTTTCAGGCCCAAGTCCCATTTGAGGAGGACAATCAGGTCTTTCAACAGAAAGGGCACAAAGTTATCAGTTTTCACACAATAACAAAGGGATACAGTCAAGTAATGCCCAATAATGCTTAAAAAACAAATCACTGCTTTGACATAACAAATAAACCCAGAGATACAAGCTATTATGTCTACAGATTCTTGAATCTAGCTTACATAATGTAAACATCCTATATCAGGAAACTCCTGAAGGATAGGTGGCTTTGAAAATTAACACCCCCGATAAAGCACTTTTGCTTATGGTGGATGTTGGCACATGCAGGACCATGTCTTTCAGGTTTTGTTTGTGTGTTCAGGGAGAAAAAAGGGGCCGCTGGCTAATGTGTCACGACGTGCATGAATTGGTATGAAAAAGGCATCAGGCTCACTTGTTTTATTTGTTAAATACACTAGTAAAATGTTGTCTGTTCCCCAGAAATTTGCCCACACCCCTTTTCCATCAACACACACTGCTAGTTCTAGGCCTGTTCTTCAGAGATCTTAATGGATTCTGTAGAACATTCTGCAGTACTTTGTGCTGTTTACTATCATGTAGGCAAGATAGTTTGATAGTTAGATAGTTAAAAACAATTAGCAAATCATTGGTTTCTTTTAAGGAAGACTTGATTTCTGTCTCACACACCAAATGGCAGAGGAAGGGAGTAGTATCTGAACTGTGGCTCTATTTTATGATTCACCCCATCTCTTCATGGCCATGTCTAAAAGATCTCTTTCGACTTCTGTGGTGGCTGTGAAGGCATGCTATATGTGTGACTCCATTTCCATGAGAATTGCCGCTGTAAAAACCTTTCTAAGGGGGCACTTGCGGAGCCCATCACCCCACTACTACTACCAACCCCCCAACCTCCCTGCCTTGCCTCCCTACCCGCTCCAACTGTTGTGTGCCCAGCAGCCCAAGAAGGGGCCGAGGGACGGCTGAATGGACGTGGGGCAGGCCTCTATTCTCTCCCCCTGTGTTGACCCAGGAGGGGAGGGCGCAGGGCCCCGCACTGCACGCGAGCGGCGGACAATTGGCACAGCGCGGCCGCCTCTTTCAGCAGAGGGGCATCTGGTGTTTTTGAGGGGCGACCGAGAGAGCTGTGGGGGGAGAGAGAGAGACAATAAAGGGAGGCTCTACTCATTCCTGCTCTTCTCGCCTGCCTGCTCACTCACTCGCTCGCGCTCCCTCCCTCCCTCCTTCCTTCTCTGTGTCTGCGCCTCGGTGGCAGTAGCCAGAGCACCATCTGTCACCCCCTCCCTTCCCTGAAGTATCCCTGTCGTCTCTGCTCTAAACTACCAGCAAAAGGCTCCATTCAGCAGTGAATCTCCCCCCTCCCTGCTCCCCCACCCCACATATACACATCTCTGCTCCTCACTCTCTCTCTGTCTCTGAGGTGGGCCCAACTTTTCAGGCAGTGACAACAGCCTCTGGTGGATTACTCTGCATGGAGGGTTACCGGGTAAAAAGAGGCCACCATTGAGAGCTCAATGTCTTATTCAGGCCTTTCTGCAGCCAGAGCTGCTGCTCACATAAAACATTTGCCAGCCGTGGAAGGTTTCCATGGTAAATCTGCTCTTGTGCGCTGCACACACACACACAGAGAGAAATGAGGCTTCTGCATTAGTCGAAACTGCATGTCCATGTGGAGGTCTTTCACTGTAGCCAAAAGGCTGAGAGCCAAGTGAATGAATAAGACCAAAGGTTTCAACTTGTCAACTAACTTTCATATTTAAAGGGGTGTGCCTTTTGACAAAACAAAACGACCAGTATGCTATATTGAATTATCTACATGATGGCAAAAGAAGCAGTATTTCACATTGTCATACTACAATTTACAAGTCATCATTGCCTGCACATAACAGCAACGTGAATTAGAGAAAATGTGCATAAGTACTTCCAGGATAACTATCAAATTATGTTAAGATAATTATAGATCCCCACAAACTGCAGCCACACATGTCTGTTTATAGAGCTGTGTGGATGCAGGCAGACTTGGGAGGTGACATTACGCCATAAAGAACGTGTGAAGATGCGTAGAATAGAAAGAGTGTAAACATTGTGTGGGTGTCAGATGTCAAAAGGGAACTTTTATTTGTTTGTTTGTATATGTGTGAGTGTGTGTGCGTGTGTGCGCACTCTCTGGATGATAAATTCTTGTGGGTGTGAGGATTTATGAGGGCAGCATTTGGATACAACCACTGACGTAATTCAAAAGCGTAAGCTGGTCTGTGTGTGTGTGTGTGTGTGTGTGTGTGTTGCAGAGAGCATGCTACAGACAGAAACAGATGATATGAAGAAGAAAGGTGCTCCATTGGCAACATTTGCTGCAGTCGTTTCTTATCATTATTGCAGCCACAGACACGATTACAAACAATACAAATTGTTCAGTTTCGCAGTGTCTCAAAACATAAGACATTTTTAGACACACACTTACACACATGGATTTAGGGTGGTTTACAATGTTGAGTAAGCTTGTACATTGCATCCCTCTCCAAATACACACACACATGCACTATTTCTATTGTCTTCCACAATCTCTGTTGAGACTATCCCTTCATAGATAACCTTGTCGGTTACATTACACTTGCTTTGGTGTCTGATCCCATTTAGTTCAATTTGGAAAGTGCACACACACGCACACACACACACACACACACATGTGCACACGCACACTCGCACACACACACACAACATGTGAATTGTTTTAACTTAGTTGAGCCAACTAAGACGGTCTCACATTGCAGATGGCTGAGATAAAACAGGAATGCAGTCCAAGCAAGGCCGTCAGCTGTTCTCATGGTCTTTTCAGTTTGGGTTCTCTTTGAAAGCACAAATTAACAAACAAAACTCTATAATAGTGTGAGAATTCCATACGTTAGTTGCTGATAAGCAGGGACATAAAGTATTTGGAATTGCTTAGTATTTTTGTTGCTGTTCTATTTTCCCATAATTATAATGGAGCCTGGTTGTTTTTCTTTAAGTGCTCCCTGTGCCTGTACCTCACAAATGAGGTAGTGGTATTGTAGGGCCATGACATTCTCCTGTGTCCTCGTCCTGGTGCACGGAGTTGTCGGGCCAAACACCAGCATTCTTAACTGAAGGCTCACACGTTTTGGTCGTAAATATGTCCAGGTTTGTTTAAACCTCCATGATGAAGCCTATCTGGGGGCAGGCACAGAGAGAGAGAGAGAGAGCTTTGCCGACGTTTGTACCCCTCACGGTCATGAGAGAGGGTTTTGGCTGTGTGCCACGCTGCTGGGCCTTCAGGCTTTGCTGAGCTGCCATCACATTCCTTCCTCTCCTCGCAAGCTCTCTTGCACTTTCAGCTGCTGAAAAAAGCCTCAGCGTTCACAGGCAGATGCTTCTGCCTACGCCCATAACCATTCTTTCCAGTGAAGGAGGAGATAGGGCATGGCTAAAATAGAGTAGCTGCTATCTGAGTGATAATGGTATCTGGCCATCGGACTGAGACAGAGGACAGATGTGGCGGTGACTTCTTGGACTGAAGTCACCATGTTTGTTGTTCTTTGGACGGTAATTTCTTTCCCCCTTCATTGCACAAACACACTACTCAGCCAAAGCAAGAACTACACTGTAGATCCTCTCTGCGATACGTCCTCTCTCGTTTGAGGATCACTTTCCATGACTTTCCATGACTTTCCATGCCTTAATTTGACAGCAAAGCAGAAACCGAGCTCACCCATCCATGTCGAATCTGTCAAACTCATTCACTGCTACAGGTCCTGGCCTGTAGCCCTATAAAGGCGTCATGTGTCGGGCTGTGTTTGTCTTCAGGAGTAGCGTTGGCCTGGGGTGAATGGGAGTGCAGCAGCTTTGATCACAGGTGGAGTTTTGTTTTGTTTTTTCTGTTTCTGAGGTGTGGCAGAGCCAGCTATGTGGTAATCTGTTGCAGGGCCTTGAAAATGGACACTGAGGCCTCTGTTCTCCTCCTCCTCCTCCTTACTCTCTCTCTTCTCTCCCTCTCCCCACCTTTGACTCTGCGACGACTGAAGTCTCTGAGAAGCCACCAAAAACAACTGATTGGCCTTTGACCTCCCAGCTGCCGAGGCCCTTTCCAACTTTGTTTATAGACTCTTCTGGCTGGTGATTGGTCGACAGCTGTAGCCAGGCAAGATCCCCATCTCTTTTTGAGACTGGGTAACTTTTTTTCTTTCCCACAAAGCCCCTAGAGCAAAAACCCCTGGCTTGGTGTGTGCAGTCCTAATCCAATTACACAGAGCCTAAATTAAGAAAAGGAAGATGGGGGAAACCGGGAACATACTTTGTGCATTTCACTAAGTGTGAACAAAAGCCGGTGCCAGTTCACCCGTCTCTGAAATGTTCAGAGGCTTATGTAATAACAAAGCAGAGGGGTTGGAGTTGGTGACGACATGCAAAAGTTGCTTAGTTAGTGATATAAAACACTAAAGGTATTATCAACAAAACCAATACATTGTGATATCAGGTCTAACATACATGGTTGGTTTTTCATGATCTGTTTTCCTCATATACTGTATAGTTGCCAAAGTCTTGTTGGAAGTGTTGTTGAACAAAGTGTTGTTGAACTTTTGCTTCCAGCATAACACGTCATTCAGTGCAAAGCATCATACAAATCTGTGTTCAATTAGCATCAGTAATGTGCATAAGAACATGGAAACAATGCTGATTTAATCTCACTAAAGCCTGTGGATTGCAAATGTAGATCACTCTTATGTATTTAGCCCAAACAATACCCCTCCCCAAGCAGACGTGTTCCAAGAGACCCCATCTCCACCTCCCTCCATCCTACCCCCTTCTCCAGGGTCTCCCTCCTCTCTGGGATGCCTGGGACATCAATCTGTCAGGCTCTCAGCTGGGAGTCAATGGCTCAGTGTTCCTCCTCTCTCTCACACACAAGCCCGCCCTGGCCCTGGGCTCTGCTGTTTGTGTGTCTGTGTTTGGGCTTTAGAGCCACAACCCACACCACACCACACCACACCACACCACACCACACCACACCACAGCACACCACAGCTAATGTCAGCCCCACAGCACAAATACACAAATACACACACACACACACACACACACACACACACACACACACACACAAACTTACTCACAAGTCACAACTACACAGACATACACATTTGTAAACATAGACACACAAACAGACTAATAAGCAGACTAGTTAAATCTTAAAAACAAAAGATATTATAGACACACACACACACACACACACACATATGCATTCTCTCGCTCACACGCTCACAAACATACACGCTCACGCTCGCACACACACACACACACACACACACACACAGGCAGGCACACGCACTCACACACTCTTTTGGATGTAAAACAGCTAAGCCCCTCTACCCCACTGTGTCCACGCACCCACACCCTGTTTACAGCCTAATCCTTCTTCACACCACCAACTTTATGATTAAAATCACACCAGTGCTGTTCCTCCTCTCTCACACATGGGGAGGCGAGGAAGTGAGAGGGGTGAAGAACTTCTCAGTACAGTACACTCAACACCAAACACACAGTCAAAACACACAAAAACACATGCAAACGAAATGACATACGGTTTCACACACGTGCACAAACACATACACACACACACAGACAAACACGTGCAAGCACACACACGCACACACACACACACAGGCTTTATTTAGTGTGCCGTAGGGCAGTCTTAGGGATGGAGGTCACCAGTTGGTCTGGAGGGTGGACCCCCTTTGTGACCATTTGGTTAATCCTCAGGCCAGAGCTTGGTCTGCGGCCAAATGCATTCTCCCCCAATTAGGGCAGAAAAGAGCCACGGCACTGGGGCTGTACACTGCACCCCCCCCCCCCCCCCCAACCCCAACCCCCCACCTCCCACCTTCAGCTGATGCCAAACAACACTGTCCTGAAGGATTAGGGTTTTTGCTTTGCCTTTTTTCCCTCTTAATTGGTCTGGCAAAGAACAATGGCTCACATTTGATCACCAGCAAAAAAAAATAAATGGTATCTGCATTCAGGGGGTTTTTGGTGAACAAATGGGAGGATTTATATTTTGCATTAAAGCACTGAGACTACTTGTTGCTAAATGTTTTGCTTCTGTTTGATGTGAACATGCAGTCTGAAGTCTTACCAACATGTTACACTAAGTGTAACAAAAAGAATGTCTGGAGAGAAACACTGAATTTTGAAACATTCCTTATCACAAAGCTGTAGACCTGAATGTTCAGAGTGTGTAGCCACACAGCCAAACGTCTGTGTGTAGTGCAAAATGCTTTCACTGCAAAAATCCACCCACATACACTCATGGTACTTGATGAAGCTTTTAGACTAAGTAATACTTGTTTACTGGGTCTTTACACAGCACTTCTCTGTCTATCTCCCATCGTCACTCAGCCAACACGCTGCCTCCGATTCCTTTTCCATGTCGTCAGATACATTTGACACCTTCAGCAAACTGGTGATGTTTACCTCCCAGGCCCTCTGCCATGGAGCCACTGATCAAGAGGCCACGGCAGGATATTCTGCAGCGGCGCTAACGACAGACACACCTCCGTCCGACACCCCCCCCCGGCTACCCTTTCATGCGTTCTGGCCATCTCTGAAAGCCTCGTCATCGTTCCCAGTCCCGGGTGAAAATGGCTGCCTCTCGGCTGTGTTGTGTGATTTATACCCGCCTTGCATCACAAAAGGAGCCCCTCGGCTGCCAAGCCCACACCTCTCTCCTCCTTGTAGGTCCCCCCCACCGGCGGCTGTGGAGCAGGGGAGATGGCCGGGTGGAGGTGGAGGAGAAAGCCTTTCTGAATGACAAGGGGTGGCCATTTTGTATAGATGGTAGTTGATGGTGACCAATTCTTCACATGTTTTTTTGTGCCTGGGAAACAAATGACCAGAGTCACATGACTTAACAGCTTGATCTTCACATGCTCTCTTTAGGACTATTAACAGAAAGTCTTGCTCCAGAAAAAGTTATCAATGAGAGATGTTCAGTCCAGTGTAGCTGTAGGGCAAATCTACTTATTGATTAAAGTGATTGGTTTGTTTTGGGAGTGGGAAGTGGCGACAATGTCTACTCAACATTGCTGTTTGGAGTGACATTTGGCATTGATGTTCATGAGCTGAGTTTTTAAGTTGATGAGATGTAGGTGTGGTTAGATTTATAGGGAATGCTAGTTAAATCAAAGAAATTGAGAAACTCAACTCAAACTCAATTATTGAGAAAACATATTTGAAACTTTCCTGTCCCCCCTGTAAGAGCCTTACCTACCTGTTGATAAATGTGGACTTAGCAAAGCTTTGCTTTGAAACTTTCTTTTCTTGTTAATACCCAAGTGCATCTGCTCTGCTATCAGTAATACATCACCAACTGATGTGAGGTAATTTTCTACAACATGATAACTCACTAACTAAACCCTGTTGCATTCCAGTCAAATGACAAATCAAGATATGTGTAAAAGCAGCATGCCATAAAACTGACAATAGACAAGGGTGTAATTAAAAGAGATAAGACAAGGTAGGCCCATTTTATGATGTGATTCAATCATTTTAGCAGCTGTTTACCAGTACCTCTACTACCCCTCTCTTTCTCCCTCTCTCCCTATATACTATATACTCTCTCTCTCTCTCTCTCTCTCCCCCTCTCCCTATATACTATATACTCTCTCTCTCCCTCCCTTTCGCTCCCCCTTCTCCCGACCCTCCTCCACAAAGCCTATATTGTTCTCTGTGGCTGCCGGGAACCCAAGCCTGGAGCAGCTGTCGGGATAAATCCTTGTATGCCGCCCCTGAGAGAAGTGCAGGGGAAGGGGTGTGTGTGTGGAGAGTAGGGGGTGGTGTGGTTAGTGGTCAGACAGAAAGCGTAAAAAAGGACTTCACACTCTAGTCCCCTCTCCCCTCCTCGCCCCAGCCCATATCCTCTCTGAAAACACAACCTCCTGTGCCCTGCCCCCCTTGGCCCCCACCTCCACTCCACTCGTCTCCCCTGCTCCCAAAACAACCCCCCACCCCACCCTCCCACGGCAGCAGCAAACCAAACACTCGCCCCATGCTGGAGCTCCTTCTGCAGGCCCTGGCATGTTAACCCTTTCCTGCTGAATGAAGCCCTGCTGCCTCGCTTAACCCTTTACACACACTGACAATGTACACAAAGAAAACTCAAAACTCAAACACAACGTGACGCACAGACCCACAAAAACACACACATCCACAGCAAAGAAACCAATGTAGAAGGTAGAAATAGATACAATGTAACACAGAACCCTGGTCTACACGATGTACTATATCATTTGATGAACAAAGTACCATAGATTCACAAGGAATGGTGAAACTACTGCTTAAAGAACCACACACTTTTAGATAGCATCTAAGCAGACAGACAAACTGAAAACCCACAGAAATACAAACATGCACAACCACGTATAAACACGGCAGTATTTTCTCAATATCTCTTGAGAGTGTGAGTTGTGTGGGTTTAGTAAGAAGAGGGTAAATAATGGCAGCCAAACAGGACATTAAGCATCTGACATGGCTTCTGGTGTGGTCTCCATATGAGCAGCTAGCTGGCCGAGCTCTGTAAATCAAGCCCCTGAGACATGGAGACCGTTTGAAACTTTCTTTGTGTCCGTGCTAAACCCAAGCTGGAGAGGACACCAACCAAGGGTTTCCTATTTCCCCCCTACAAGACAGAAAAACAATGCACATTGTTCCCATATTTAACAGTCCTCCTCTGATATATCTGATATAGTGTATTCTGTCACAGAATCACATGCATGCACCACCTGTACATTATTTTGACACTGAAGTTGACTGCATACACTGAATAGTGCCTTTTCCAGAGTGCTCATATCCATTCTCTCCAAATCACTCTATTAAAACTCTTTACCCCCTGCCCTTGTTTCTCCTGATTATTGAAACATTATGTGCCTATGATCTGGGAATTCTCAATGAGATTATTAAATAAGAGATAAACCATTGGCTGCTTGGGAGGAGGTTATCATGCTCAAGGGTTGTTTTTCTCACTCCTCTTTAGAGTAATTATGTTGGCTAGTCCCTTGGGATCATATGGGTATATTCAAGACATTGACCTCTGAGGGGAAAATACCTTTTTTTCCCCTGTGGCCAGACTGAGTGAGAGCTTTGAGCTCAAGTCTTTGCCACACCCTTGAGCGCTGTGCACCAGATAAGAGAGCGATAAAAGGCAAGAAACTGTGGCCCAGGCTCACCCACAGGCAAACAATAATAAGCCAGCAGAACAGAGACAAGATGTGGGTCGATAACACTTAGCATAGTGAGCTGTTTGGGGAAGAGACAGCCCGGCTTTGGTTCCCCAAGGGTGATGAGATCATGGGTGCCCCCCCCCCCCCCACACACACACCCCCCCACACACACACACACACCACCAGTCCCTCATTCAAGTGTCCTTATCAGCTGAAAAGGTTAAAGATACCATTCAACCTGATCTGCCTTAAGGTACCGAAAGGAGACACACCCGGGAACATTTCAGACAAAAAAGCCCAGTAAGGGGAAAAGAGCTAAATGTCTGTCATTGGCCTCTGCAATGGACAATGGCTGCTCATCACTGCTATTGTGAAGAGGGATCTGCTGCTTTTCTTAAGCAGACAATAATAAAAGCTTATTATCACCCCTGAGATTGTCTGGTGTAGAGTGTATGGAAAAGCAAATCCTGCTTAGTAGATAATAACGGCTTAATAATTGCTATAAATTTCAGTATAAAAACTATGTAAAACCTCACACAGTCAATCCAGCCTACTCAGTACATTCTGAGTAGGTCTACACTAGGTTCAGACTTGCCCTCTGCCTTAACAGGATGAGGGTGAACAGCAAAACACTGGGCCCATCAGACAGTTGATCAGATTGAACCAGTAGAAGAATAGTGCTCATGTTTACTCTAAGAGCAAAGTTATGACTGGAACCACCCACTGCTATCAACTCGGGCTGTAAAGATAAGCTTGCTAAAGACTGCAGTTAGTGGGTGTGTTTTCGTTAGGGCAGAAATGGTGCGAGGTGCTGGGGAGGAGGCACTGTGAGTCTCAGCAAGGCGTAGGCCCTCGCTCGCTGTACCTCCTCTCCTCACTTCCTGACATGACACAGACGGGAAATAGCTTACGGTCGGCGGTGCACAGTGGAACAATCGAGGCGAAGGCCATCAAGACCGCCGTGGTTTCCACTGAAGCGCTGGGGCTGAGTGCAGAGCGGCGCACAGGGAGGAAACGTCTCCAGCCTCTCTCAAGACCTCAGCCACAGCAACCACTTCCTGCCTCTCTCACTGCAGCTGTTGGTGCTGGCACCGAGTGTCGTCATGGCACCTCAGCCAATCAGAGGCTGTTGTCGAGGTAGACTAGGCTTCCACAGGGAGGGGAGGGGAGGGGAGTGGGAAAGACTTGTGTATACAAGAAAATGAGCTCCTTTGGTTTAGTGCTGGTTGGTCGTAATGTTTATATCTGTTTCAGGTCACCATGATCCAAACCGCTCAATTTGGCCTAGTTCCAAATGACCACACACTCTGTTCACATGTTTATTTTTCATAAGCTATTGAGGTCTGGCAGAAGTTGGCAATCAGTGAGTGTTTTCTTTCTTCAAGTAAGACAAAAAAAAGACTTTCATCTGGCCTGCGGTATATAGAACAGACACAACAATACCCAGGCAGACACACTATTCACACACTATTAGCCTGAGTGATGGCCTGGAACAGATGAATGGGAGTGGGCAGAAACTAGTGGGCAAATGCACTGAAGACAGATCTAGGTTCCCCTTTTTGTCTTGGACACTTTCCCAGTTCCTCTGTAAACTTTTACAATACTGTCCCTTTCTCAGTTCCTCTGGATTTTTTACGAGTGGGTATCCCCAATGTCATCTACCAGAACACTCATGACGTTATGTATAAACAGTGCAGACACGGAACCATTCTCACATTCTTAGACTGGAATTCAGGGATACTTAGTAGATGGATCTTAAGGAAGCACACCACAAAGAACACTCAATAACATTCTGTCATCTACACATACATGGAACCCCCTACTGCGTGCTACGTAAAACTGCAGCCAACTATTACGCCTTCTTCAAAACCGCATCTGTTCAGAACTTGTGTTTATTTTGTGGAACACTCTGCCCCCATGTGTTGTATTAAGGTACTGCATGCATATAGCAAATTAAATCAAACTGGCTCTTAAACCTAATAAATGACCTGTCAGATAAATCCAACTCTCAGTTGTCATGTATAAGTAACTCAAGCCAATTCATGCTACCAGACAGCAAATTAATGAGAGAAGCATCTGAAAGTGTAAAGCTAATTTATTGGCAAATGTAAACATCACTGGCCTAAATAGACGATATATTAAAGATTCATACTGGCTCAAAAGGGCAGCCCTTCCACTTGCAGCAAAACGCTATTGCGCTATTACGCTTTCACACAGACATGTGCATGATCTACAGTCACGGGCCAGCTCATAATCCTTCAAAAGAAAACAAAAACCACCAAGAGGCTCCAGGCTCCTTGGTCACACACAAACACAAACATACACACACACACACACAAATACCCCCCCCCCCCACACACACAAACACACGCACAGACTCACGTACACACACACAGACTCACGGACACACACACAAGCACAAACTCACGCACACGCACGCACACACACAAACACACGCACAGACTCACGCGCGCGCACACACACACACACACACACAGTCTGAAGAAACACCCGTTTATCATATGCACATCCAAGTGTTTGATGGCTAAAATCGCACTCAGGCTCAAATCCACTTTCAGCGCTGACAGTCAGTTGACAGCAGCTGGCCTGAAAGCCAGCTGGACTCGAGAGTAAGGCCCTACCGGATAAAACCAAACAAGAAAAACAAACAAACAAACAAACAAGAAAAACAAACAAACAAACAAACAAACAAAACAACAACCAAAAAGAGACAGACCTGTTATTAATCAGATCTAAGGAGGCCAGAAGTTCTATCCATGTCACCACTCGCAGTTCGTTCTCTTTGACTCACTCCCTTTCGCAATTCTCTCTCTGTCTCTATGAATGAGGTTGTGTCCCTGTTAGTCCTGGAGACATTGTCCTCAGTGCTCAAGGGTCACCAGCGCGGGTGACTTGTGGATGGTGGGCTGGGTAGGCAGCGGGTATGGTGGTGGTGTTGGTGGAGGTCGGGAAAGGTTCAGCAGCCGTTCTCGGTGCTGCCGACCTCCTGAGACAGACCGCCCTGCTGGATGGCAGCTGTCGCCATGCTGATAGCCTCCTCCAGCGTCTGCTGTTCCTCCAGCTAGGCGTGCAAACACACACACACACACACACACACACACACACACACACACGAACACACACAGAATATTTGAATGATTAACACTGATGTTGTTTATAAATGTGGTCAAACCAAATTCTTTCCCACTTTCACTTTTGGGAAAAATGAATCGCTCTGGGGCCTGGTTGGACCCGGAAACAGAATTATCAACACACATTATTGCATCGGGACTTAACCATCAGACTGTTGGTAAATTGGGTAGCCTTTCTAAAAACAACAAATAGTTCGCATCTCTACCGAAGAAACAAAAACATTTTCTATCCCACAGACATCCAGTAACAGAACCTGCTATGCTCTGTGCTAAGCATCAAAGAAGAAGCAGACAAACCATCTCCAACCAAGTTCCCAAGGCCACTCACCTGTACAGCAATCTGCGTGCCGTTGGCAGTGGCCAGCAGCGCCACCTGTTGGTAATGAGGCGACACCTGTGACCCACCGCTCATAATCGCTTCTGATGTTACTATGGCAACCTGAAAATACAGAGACGGAGAGGCATTTAAAATATAACACAATAAACATTTGGCAGATTACAAAGAGGTTACCATGGAGATCTAGCGTTTTAATTATGCTTTCGTCAGCTGTTGGGAAATGGGCAAACAAACAGCGGTGACATGCTGCGTCCCATCCTGAATGTGCGTGTGCTCTGATTGCTGCGTTTGTGTAAGTCTTACGGGCTGCAGTTCTTTGCCGTCGCCTGAAACCATGGTAACATGGTGTTGCGTCGTGCCCGTGATGTCACCCTGGTGCGTGGGAACAGTGATGGTGGTGCCATCCTGCGTTACCATGGTAATGGCGGTGCCAAGAGCTTGTAGCTCCTCAGCTGACAGGCTGACCTGGGAAACCAAACGGATCAAATCAATCCACAGAACAGACTCAGCAAACACAATCAAATGTCATCGTAAACACCCTTACGTCTTTCATGATAAAAAAAAATCCCTCTAGTGCTCCACATTCACACCCATGCGCTATAGTCTTTAACACTATCATAGATAGAGATAGATAGATAGATAGATAGATAGATAGATAACTTTATTGATCACCAAGGGGAAATTCAAGACGGGGGTCGCGGGTAGCAGAGCTGCTGAGGCTCCATACAACCTTCTATCTAGCAGATGCAAGCACGTCAAAAATATCAAGGCCTTTGTAATGAACTAGTGAAACTCTACATGGCGAACAAACCCAACACACAGACTAGTGTGAAGGCCCAGGAGCTAGACTGAGCAGCTTTGCCCCTGTAAGCCCCGATGGGGCCCCAACGTCCAGTGACAACACGCATGTTGGGCGTTACCTGAGACCCGATGATGCCGTCTGTGCTCATCTGTACCACGCCTTCCTTCTGATCGAACCCTTCTGCCTGCTGCAGCTTCAGAGGCTGCTCCATCGCCTCGCCATCTGCTAATCACACGGAGATCATAAACATCATCGCCATCGATCACATGCTTCCCACGTTTGCACAAACAAGCATGTTCACTTCCACACATTCCCCCTACATATAGGTGGCTATTCAGGGATCATGGGACTAATCTCATGCTTAACTCATTGAGTGCCAAAAACGTAATATTACGTTTTTAGGTTTTTTTTTAAATTAATTTAAATATATGACGATCGAAAACTCATGAAAACGCATAATCTGGACATTTTATCATAACTCGGTTGCCGATTTGGGTCGAATCAGTGACACATGCACGTCATCTCAAAACCAGGCCATTTTCGTGGGTCTATCACTAGGTGGCAGTCTTGCCAGGTCTCGCTGATCACTTCCCGGAAAGTTTACAGGCAACACTTTCATGAAAGACGTTATATCTCCATCTCTAGAAAAAAACAGCGATTTTGATGAAAACTAGCCACTGTTTAGCTTTGGATTTCTTAGGAACAGAGGCGTGTAGAAATACACGGTTTGCACCCACTGAGAGCTTAAAGTCTCACCTTTTAAACGAGCCATTGTATGTGTTCATAGCTATAACACAGAATATGCTGTGGCTGTACAGAAATCATCAACAATGGTCTAAATTGCTGGCACTCTAGGACAAAGCTTCCGAAAACAGCTTGGCATTCAATGAGTTAACAGCAAGTCATGTGTTAATGATAAAAAGGAATCAAGAGACTCCACTTAAATGTGAGTGTGAGTGTGTGTGTGTATGTACAGTTAATAACAAAATTATTCATACCCTGAAACATGGAATCAAAAAAATAATAAGTCCAAAATTATGTTTGGCTTGGATCATTATGTGGTTTAATGGTCCGATGATGCCCATTGGGGCAGGTCTCTCGGCAGACTGCCTGATCTTTTCCACCAAAAATCTCAATGTAGCCCCTTGTTTTAATGTTACCGTTTACTTTGAGAAGTTCACCAGGTTCCATTGTCTTTTTTGATTCCATGTTTCTACCACATTGTCTTACAACATTTTGGCATGTGGCAGTGTCATTTTCAGTCAGAACAAACATATTGGTCAAGAGAAAATCAACATTACATCAATATTTGCCAGGGGTATGAATAATTTTGTTCTTAACTGTATGTATGTGTGTCTGTGTGTGCACTCTCACACAAGCTTTAGGAGTCATAATTCAGATACCCTAAAAGGCTTCAGAATAGCTGAGGTGACCGCAACTACATGGCCGAGTGCATTCAGAATGCCATTCTAGAGGTCGTAACCAGAGAGCACGGTGCCAGGTTCCCCCCACAGAGGCGCTTTCTATGATCAATACCAATTAGGCATGCCCGTTTCCTGATACCACTCTTAAAATAGACATGCAAACGGCAGCTTTATACTGAGAAACTCCCCCCACCAAATACATGTTCTCATCACCACCCCACCCCACCTCCCAAACCCTGGGTCTTTGGTCTCACCCTCCTCTGTGGCCTCGAAGTCTCCATGGGTGGTGCGCTTGTGCATGGCCAGGGTGGAGGTCTGTCGGTAGGTCTTGCCACAGTGGTTGCAGGTGTAGGGCTTGCAGTGCGTGTGCACCACATGGTGCTTGTACAGGCTGGAGTATTCAGTGAAGCGCTTGCCACAGCCAGGTACTGTGCACATGTATGGCTTCTCTCCTGCAGTGGAGGCAACAGAAACCCCAAAAAAAGATGTTTTGCTTGCTTACTCACTTGCTTTGCATGTGGTTCTTAGCCACTGTAATTCACATCGGTCCGGATGCTAGCGTTTCTGCTCTATTCTAGGCATTTTAATCTACTCCATTATATTGTTGTGAATCACTGTGAGCGTAGTAATGTAGGCCTAATCCTGCTGCTGAAAGCAATTAAAAATTCAAAAAGTTGTTCTGGTAACCATTTACTTTGTATGCTATTTGTAATGTTTCCTTTATAAGGTTATGATCTGGGTTTGTATGTTTCTGACTCGTAGCCAGTAAAGGGGGGTTGACCGCAGCTCTGACCTGTGTGTATTCTCATGTGGTTCTTGTAGTTGGTGGCGCTAGCGAAGCCCCGTCCGCAGCTGGGCTCTGGACACATGTAGGGCCTCTCGCCTGTGTGCGTGCGGATGTGGACTTTTCGGATGTTGGAGGTGGTGAAGGAGCGTCCACATCCCTCAAACGGGCACTTAAACGGCTTCTCACCTACAGACAGATGGTGTACAAGAGATATGGGTCTGTGTGTAAATACTTTTCAATGCAAATATGTGTGTGTGTGTGTCTGTCCCCACACACACACACACACAGAGTGGGTAACAAGAATACATGGTAATACGTATTTGTGGTCTACAATACTCTTTTATGCCAACTCCATGAATCATGTCTATGGATATCATATAAACTTCTCACCAAAACCAACAGGAAAGTCCAAAGTGATTAATCACCAGACAGTCATGTAGACTACGCACATACCATGGCGGTGTCACCTGACCCACCCATCCTCATACCTGTGTGAGTGCGCACGTGTTTCTGCAGGTCCCCTGACGTCTTGAAGGCCTTGTAGCACATGTCCTCGGGACACTTGTACGGCTTCTCCCCTGTGTGCGTGCGCAGGTGGCTCTTCAGGCCGTAGCCCGTGGCGAAGGCCTTGCCGCAGGACAGGACCTCACAGCGGTACGGTCGGTCGCCTGTGTGCGTTCGCTCGTGCACCTTCGCAAAGAGTAGACATGTAAGCAGCCAGTCAGACCTCTACCTGGACAGCAAGAGCCTGCTATTGTGCAATCATGCCGATTCATCTTGATACATACTTCTACATCAAGTTGGGGAATGTAAGCCTCACCTTTGACGAAATTGTTGTGAAGCTGTGTGTGTGTCTGTGTCTATGTTTGTGTCTGTGTGCATGTGTGAGATCTGTACCTTCAGGTGATGAGCTGTGGTGTACAGCCTCCCACAGCCCTCAAATTCACAGCGAAAACTCTTCTCAGCCGTCTGCTGGACCTTGGCAGAACCCCACGTCTTCCCCTCAAACATCACCTAAGGGGCACAACAATTTAAAGCTGATCAGAGAGATTGTTAAGCTAAACCCAGCTCTTTTTGAAATGTTTGGTACAAAGTTCACACACCACAAACCAAAATGTTTTTTGTACTGACATTTTCCTTAGAAAAAGGAATCAAAAGTGATGAATATGATAAAAAGCTGGCTTCTTCCCAAACTCAGTATCCCCGTACCCACCTGCACAGTGGTATGCTCCTGATGCCCATTGGTACTGCCCATCCTCTTACTAGTCGGCATCTCTGTCGCCATCTGAAGGGGGGAAAAAACAGGGAAGCTTCAGAACCTGAGAATGTCGTAAACATGCAGAGGCATATTCCTTCCTTCTACTAGGGCCTAGGGCAAGCTTTACACTAGAATGCTCAGTTCAGTCATGCTCGGTTGTATTCAAGGAGCTCTAAAATCCTGTAAAGTTCAGACTTAAAATAATTGAACAAAAAAAAATAAACATCTAGCAGCCAATCATTAATTCTGGAGCCTTGCAAGGCTTTTGCACTCTCGGCTAGGTGTGCGTTACTAAAATGTTTAAGTCGACTGCCTTCCATGACCGCTGTAACAGACTTCTGAGTGCATATGACAGACGTTCCTGTCTGTGTCTTGATTCATGCTCCCCATCACAGCTTTTCATGGGCAACGGAGTTTAACTGACAGGAATGAGCCGCGTGTGGCCAGGCACCTTGGAGTAGGATTCCAAGCAGGCGATGGTGTCGGCGTCCACCTGGTCCTCAGCCGTGAGCTCCTCCAGAGCGCCCCCTGCCTGTACAGTGAGGATGGTGCTCCCTGCCTGAAGGCCACTGGGATGGTGGATGTATGCTGTGCTGCCGTCCTCCAGCTGCACTGCCTCCACCGCACTGGGGTCATAGCCATCTACAAGGGACACGGGTCAGGGAGGTGTGGTGGAAATAACAGTTAAAGGTGCTCTATGCGATGTCATGCAGTTTCTAAGAACTGAGAACTAAAACATTTTTTGTCACATACAGCAAACATCTCCTCACAGCTGCCTGTCCCCTGCAGCCTGGTGCAGCCTGGACCATAAAACATAACACACTTTTCCAACCATTAACTGATGAGATGCACATTCAGGAGAGTTTCAGTTGCACAGGAGGGAGGGGGAAGGAGGGGGCGAGCTAGTGCTCTGTTTTGTTTGAATGTCAACAGACGTGACGTTACCAAACATCGCTTAGAGCACCTTTAAAGGAGAGCTCCTGCTAATATGCCGGAAGCTAGAAACATGTCACAGCGGAAAGAAAAGTGGGTAAGTGCTTCTTTGTGCCGACTGAAAAACATCAGGCTGGATCAAGATGGCTGTCAGTGCTACCTTTGAGTGTGTGGTGAAATCAAGATGGCTAACAGAGCTACCTTTAGGTGTGTGGTGGATGTAGGCTGTGGTCCCATCTTCTAGCTGAACAGCTTGGCCATCCTCAAAGGGAGGGGGATCTGACGGGAGCAAGTAAAGTCTCAGTTAGAGCAGCCATTAGCTTAGAAACTGCTCATGTACCTGGCATTCATGTTACAATTAAGAAAACGTGTTTTTCACTGTCACACAAGTACAATTCTTTAACAGCTTATCTATGGAGAAAAAGAAATGAGAAAACCATAACAACAAAGTAGATATAATAGCACTATAGCTATAGCAGATTCAAGACAACACACAGGCATGATAAATAAAAAGGTTATGCGGGTGGCATGACCAACCTTTCTGTTGCACAGTGACCTGCTGGATGTACGCTGTGGTCCCATCCTCCAGCTGGATTGTGTCTCCCTCTACAAGGTTGCCATCTAAGAACGTAAAGAAACAGGTGTAAGAAAAAAAAAACTATTTCAAGCACAAATTCAACAGAATAAAAGTGAGTGAAACTGGACCTTTCCATGTCTTGAGTCTAGCATTTATTTTTTTTACGTAAAAATCTTCAGTACAACACAGTGGCATTCTCCTGTCATAATAACACAATTTGAATCGTTGGTTCAGTGTAGTTACTTTGAGTAGCCTTGATGACCATGATAGCAGTGTGTGGAAACTAAGCCATTTCTACAAATCTGGAAACAAAAAAAATATATATTTTCATAGTCTCATACTTTCATAGACATGGTGAGCCTGATCTTACCATTGATGGCCTGTTGAATGTATGCAGTGGAGCCATCACTTAGGGCCACTGCCTGAAGGCCCAAACTCTCCATCCTTGTTAGGGACCGCTGTCACTTTACCTGCAGGTCCAGGAAAAGCCCCCCATTAGTTGCTAATACATAAGCTATACCACACAAATACAGGCAATGCATATGGTAGAGACACCATAAAAACTACAATAGTGCCCCCCTCCATCCCAGGTAGATGTTCCCAGATAATGTAAATTCGTAAACAAGTATTGGGTCAACTTGTATTATGTGTCCTTGGCGTTATACATTTTAACTTACAAATATCTTCATGGAAGACATGGAAGAAGCATTGTAAAGTTTATTTCTACTGTCCTGTTACTAGGCTATTCCATCCTATCAACTGACCTAAATTCAAACACATGAAAGAATACTTAAAAAAAAATCCCCACTTTGCTAATAAATTCCCGGCTATTGAACCCAAAACAAATACATATACATAGCGACATCCGGCTGAGCTATGCATCTCATGTGCTGTTTCGGATGACTGCTTGCATAACTGAACTCTGGTGGTGATCCCGTTATAATGTACCCATTGCCATGTAGACAATATATTATTTAAGATAACCTGGCATGTGAACTAATTTGCATAAACAAAACGATAAGGCTAATGTCCGCCTTCATGGCAGAATTTTTTTTATTATAGAGTAACCAACACACAGTGCATTCGTCTTTGTACAATACGGGATTACTCATCTTTTCTAAAGCAGCTCAAATGTGTCTTTATTTTGACCATTATGATGAAGTAGTCAGTAGTTGATTGAAGGCATACCAGTATTTTAATAGACTTTATTTTTAAAAAATCTGCCAAATGTATGCATACATATTTTATTACAATTGTATATTTTTAATTTTGCATTTACAAGATCAGAAACATGAGGCCTACCATACTTCAAATAAAATTCATACCCTAACTATAAGGATGTGCCTACCAAACGGACCTGAAACAGACACATTATAACTTATTTTGCCCAAACCGATACATTGTTTCTAGCATCGTTGCATCATGACCATGCTTATGTCTGCGTGCGTACACTCCAACATGTTGCTGATGTGTCAAACAGGAGACGAGACATATTTTCCAACGTCCAAACTATGGACATTTGATCAATTGAAGCGTCTTCAAAATCTCACCATAAAGTAGCCCTACTTTTCAAGTGCAACCAACTTTGCTACAATTTCTGTCCAGTCAATGTGAAAGCATTTGGGACTTGTAACAATTTCCTCAACATCAACGTTAACGTTACCCAGGCCAGCTAGCGATAGTTAGCTAAGTTAACTACCCACTGGTGATAATCAGCAGGCCGCACTAGATTAGCAATGTAATGGAATACGATCAAAGGGACAACTGACAACGAATGCCAATGGAACCGAGAGGCCTTTCCTTGGGGTTTTTATAATCGCAACTGGACATCTGATAGAAATAACACGAGCTAACAGTTGGCTAGCCAGTGGCTAGCTTGCTAGTTTAACATTACATTCGCCGAACAAGTTAAACACTCGCAAAATAGATAATTTGTTAACACTGTTCAGTGTAATTATAACCGTATACATTATGTTTGTAAGGCACCTCTATGTTTCTGATCTGATATTACAGGAAACAAACTGCCAACAAAACTAAATTCTCAAACCGGAGGGAGTGTTTCCAAGTTATCTAGCTACCTAATGTTAGCTAACGTTTCAGCACAGGCCTTGATGTATCCCCATGTTAGTTTACGCACGGACCTGCCATTTGGCTCCGTGATCCAGTCGACATTCGATACCACTTAGCGTCTAGTTCAAATCGGCATTCTTTCAGTACTATGAACTTGTTAAAATAATTGCAAATTCTGCACTTCAGATCCACAAGAAACTATCCTGTCCGTTGTCCCCCATTTTTCAATCCCATCTCTCCCTTGGTCTCTGAAGTTGCAGCGCAAACTGGGATACTCACCGCCAGCAGCCCGCCATGCACCAGGCACAAACGTTTCGCCCCGGAATCTGTATAATAGCAATAGTTATAGAAATAGCTACAAAGTCGTAACGTTATGCTAATGTATTCAGGTTTTAAATTGACATTGCACAGAAATACGGAGAATAATATAAGACTTCATAAATCGGTTACTTAATAGCAATCGATATTCATGAAACATGAAATGTTTAATCATATTCTTAGCGTTCCATAACAGAAAGTAGCATTTATAGCCTGAATACACTGGATTTACCTGTAAGAAAAGGTTTTATAACTTAACTAATTTCAGAACAGCTTACATAAATCAAAGTACCAGGGAAAGGGAAATAAACAAAGAAACACACCAGTTACATTATACCTAACAAAACTTTATGCTGTGACACATTGACAAGATAAACCCAAAACATATTTTCATTGGCTTGCCTCCATGATTACATGTAATCAAATCAACATTGACGAATTATTTCAAAATAAAACAAGTATTAGTGTCAATGGCATTTAATCTGTCCAATGTCACACCACCTGTAAAAGACCAAGCTGAATTTATCAGCTAAGGACGAAGCAGACTGTTATTCAAGATTGCAGTGATAAGACAGGAACACATACAAATTCCAGTTTGTGTAAATATGCAACCTGTAGGTGACTACAGGCAGACAATGTACAGTGACATAGCAACAGTTTGTTTATGAAGAACAAATATGAGTTCCATAAGGAGAGAAAAAAGTGACTGTCAGCAATGACACGACCAATATAAAGTGCTTTCACAGGCAAAGCCACCAAAGGCAGAGGTGACTAACAGACCAGGAAAATAAAGAGAATATCATCTATGGCATTGTGGAACGACAATCCACCAGGTGTCAAAATCTGGCACAAGTAATGAGACAGAGAGATAAATAAGAATGTGAACGGTTGCTGAATAACAGAACATTTCTGGATACAATGTCATTAATGCCATATGGAATTAAATTAAGTCATTTTGTACACTAGAGCATGGAGGCCTTTATTTTCAGACAGTCACTAACACCTATGAAGCACAAAGCAACCACTCCATCCTGGCTGTTATAAATCCAATTCATCATATCCTCATAGGAGTTCGACTGCAGGCTAGTTGGGCGGTCCTGACCCAAATAACCGAAGAACATAAAACAAAAAGAACACATAGGGCTCTGAATCGGCTTCTTGATTTCCTCATAGCTGGTTCCTTGACCCCTGAGAGCTGTGTGTAGTGGTGGTTCACCACTAGTACGTACTCGGGGGTTTGGTGGGAATCGCTGACCTTTGAGATCATCCAAGAAATCATAACGAGAACTTCTCATGAAAAAAGACCCTCAAGAGGCTGAGGCAAAGCTGAGGCAAAGCTGGCAATTAGTTCAGTCCCTACAGATGAACGCACAGGTTCACACACATAGGCACGTGATAAACAAACGGTGGTGCTATTCCTGATAGCTGGGCGCCTGTGGGGAGGTCTCTATGCAGCAGGAGCACAGAGCCTGTCATCTATGGCGGGGGCTGTTCCAACACCACATTCACTCCCATTCCGATGGGCTTCGGCCAAGTCATTTGTTCCTCTCTTAGAAGGCCGAGCCATCGCACACAATGTTTTGTCCTCTTCCAGGGAACAGCTCCATCTGCCAGTAGCGTGGATCAGCATACACTAGAGGATTTCAAATAAGACCGTTTTTATAACATGGTGGCCAGCTCAACTAAAAAATAAAGTAAAACCTAATGCCCTTTTAATGAACCATAACGGTGCATGGCAGGTTTGCACTCACCCATATCTCCAGGGCCGAGCCAGAGGTTGAAGGAGCTGCACTGTTTCTGGCAGTGGTGGACAGGCAGCACCCGCAGCGTGGGGTGGCCTTCTCCCACTACCAGCCAGCCTAGCACCTCCACTCCCTGAAACACACAGAAAAACCGCATTACTGATACACTGATATCAAAGTCCCGAACAACTACATACTGTATTCAGTATGCACCTTGTATGAAACCCCTTTACAAAACAGAGTAGAACCTATCATGTAACTAGATGAAAATGTCAGTTTCTTTAGTTCAGCAGACATTTTTGCTCATACCAGCGAGCAGTATACTGCCATTGGCATTTTTAATGTGCGCATTCTTATGTCACGGTCTAACTTTTGATGTCAGCACAGTAACTAAACGTTCCTTCTACCAACTGATTTTGGTCAGAAACGTGGCCTATCTGATTTCTGCTGCAGTGTAGTGTGTGTGTCTGGATGTGTCCTCGGGCCCACTCACCCTGGTTTGGGAACTGGTGCTGTGAGTGACTTGGCAGCGCTGCAGCATAGTTCCTGCACTGTCCAGCAGGTGACAGAGCTCTGCTTTGGGGAATAGCCACCGCAACACCTTCTCCCTGGCCCCTGTGGCGAACCTCCTGCACCCACCCAAGGATGATGAGAGCGCAGAGAGATAGTGGTTAAAAAACAAATCAGCCCTTCATAACCGCATTTAGAGTAATTTAGAGGGCAAGTGTTCTGGATTCTTCAAGGGTTCTTCAAGAACTCTCTCAAATGGGAGTATATGACCTCTTTGTTCAAAGTACCTAGAATACTTTACCATCTACATTTACCAGTGACCCAAAACGTGTGTAAATGACAAGGGAATGTGTGTATACCAGAGCAGGGTGAAGTTGGCGGGGCCCTGGGGAAATCGCTCCTCATGGGAGAGGCTGCTGTCCGGCTCCTCTAGTAGGATACTCATGGAGGCCGCATGGGCCGAGTAAAGCTGCTCCAGCTGATGCTTCTGCAGGGTCAGAGACTCGCCGCCCTGCCGCAACACACACACACAAACACATGCATATTAGCCTACTTGTTATCTAACTAAACATTAATAGTTCACAAAAAGCAAAAAGTCTAGAGTAGGCTAACCCTGAAGACAAAACTGCAAACGAGAGTGGAAGTGAGACTGCAGTACAGGAAATGTAGTATACAGTAAAATGAGGATCTATGCCTCCGAGATGCCAACACTCAGATTATAAAAGAGATTTAAGTGTTTACAAATGCAGGGTTTGTGCAAATCTTTTGGTGGCTGCAACAATGACACCTCCCCCCCCCCAAAAAAAAAACCCCACCTAAATAGTGATTTGATATGGAATGACCCAATTGTGATGTACCACAGGTACAGTACAGTAAGTACAGGTAAGTAATGGTATGTCGGCAAAGACTTTATGGAGAAATTGACATTGTGAACTAACTTTTGTTAGTTTTGTTTGTTTGTGTTTCCACCCACATCAGCAACAAGATTGTAAAGTTTGCAGATGACACAACGGAAGTTGGACTCATCTCGGCCTAGGTGGGTGAGCTAGCATACAGGGACCAGGTGGAGTGGCTGGCAGAGTGGTGCTCAGTCAACAACCTGCTCCTCAACACCACAAAAACAAAGGAGCTGGTCATTGACTTTAGAAAGAACAAGTCTGACATTCAACCACTCTTCATTGGCGGGGCCTGTGTGGAGAGGGTTCAGGTTTCTGGGCATTAAGCTGGAGGACGACCTGACATGGAGCTGCTGAAGAAGGCGCAGCAGAGACTGTACTTTCTGAGAATTCTCAGGAAGAGCGGTCTCCCCCAGAATCTGCTACTCGCCTTCTTTCACTGCTCCATAGAGAGTGTGCTTATGTACGGACTGTGTGTTTGGTACGGTAGCTGCACATCCTCAGAGAGGAAGGCGCTTCACAGGGTAGTCAGGGCAGCAGAGAAGACCACAGGCTGCCCCCTACTCACGCTGAAAGAGATCTACACCTCCAGATGCCGCAATAAGGCAATAGACATTTCAAATGACCTTTCACACCCAGGTCATTGTCACTTTCAGCTCTTGCCATCAGGCAGGAGATACAGAACAATGAAAACCAGGACAAACCGTTTAAAAAATAGTTTCCATCCGAAGGCAATCATGGCCCTTAACTCTTCAAATTTGAAATAGTCTGTTTTTGGCCCTTAACCCATTGTGCAATTTCTATTTTGGAGTATGTTTTTTACCAGTGTAATCTGTACAACTTTTTATCACCAGTATAATGATGAATATAGTCTCCCCTTCACGGGCAGCCGTGGCCTACTGGTTAGCGCTTTGGACTTGTAACCGGAGGGTTGCCGGTTCGAACCCCGACCAGTAGGCATGGCTGAAGTGCCCTTGAGCAAGGCACCTAACCCCTCACTGCTCCCCGAGCGCCGCTGTTGTTGCAGGCAGCTCACTGCGCCGAGATTAGTGTGTGCTCACTGTGTGTACACTGTGTGCTGAGTGTGTTTCACTAATTCACGGATTGGGATAAATGCAGAGACCAAATTTCCCTCACGGGATCAAAATAGTATATATACTTATACTTATATACCTTGTGAAATCTGTACAGAACCATTCCTGTTCATATCCAGTGCAATATATGTTTATATTCTTTTTATATTCTTATATATGTGTATTTTTTAAAACTATTTATTGTTGTTATGTATACTTCATGAGTTGACAGCACTTTCAATCTCGTTGTACCTTTGTAAAAAGTGGCAATGACAGTAAAGACAATCTAATCTAACTTGTCAACATTTGACACATTTAATTAGTTTTTGTAATTCAATTGAAATTATTATGACCATTCAGAACTCAGAAGTCTTATTTTTCAACTTGGTGGTTGTACAATAAATAAATCTTTAAAACAATATGAGAACCATTGCCCTATGACCTACATAAAGGGAGATATAGCAAGTCAAAGTCCCTCCCCCAGATTTGTTCAAACTCAGTTAGCCCACTTAATACTGATTCAAGACACGTACAAGTACAGTTCCATGGGTTTCTTATGCATGCCAAACTTCATTCAAATCTATGATGCAGTCCAAAAGTGTGATGATATGACAGACTTCCCCAGAGGCAAATGTTCCTGACTTAAATATGAATGTCTCGTTGTACAAGAATTGTCAATTGTTTGTTTTAAACTGTAAACACATTGTCAAGCTAAACAAACACAAACTTTGGTCTCTGTTTGCGGAATTTGTACACACCTCTGGAAGGCTCAACATACCACTAATCTCCTTTCATTGTATACTCCTCTGTTTGCCCTAATATTTTGTCACATCTCCCTTTCTTATCTCACCATCAAAAATGTATAGCATTCACTGCATACTCCATACTGTATAAACCAATGTTCAACATGAGAAGGACATCTCTCTCGCAGTACCAACAGCAGAGACAAACTCACCTTGAGTAAGACAGGCTGGGGTCTGGCACGTAGCCCACTGAAGTCTGTTTGAGACTCAGAGAGCTCTGTAACGGCAGAGACATCTGCACAGCCAGAGCAGTTTACCAGAGCTTGATGTAAGGCCCCAACACTCCACCACTCATGAAATCCTGCAAATACAGTTGAGCACCATTATAGTAATGAGATGTGCTGCACTGTCACTGTGTGTGTTTGTTTGTGTGAGTGTGATTGTGTGTGTGTCTGTGTATGTCTGCGCGTTTGTGTGCGCATGTGTGTGTGTACCTTGTTCACATGTGTATTTTTTTTAACAAACAAGACATTATGTTATAAAGGGGCTTTACAGAGATTGTGAACCCTGAGAACGATAAGCCTGACATGGAAGTCTTAAGCTGCACAGCTACTACTTAGAGTTACAAGTTACCAGTGTTTATTTGTTTCTTGCAGTCAAAGCATCCATTATTACCAAGGCCATATGGCAAAACATGACATCAAGTTTTTCAAGGTATTAATTTATGTTCTGCACACAGACAAATAAGATAATTCTATCATTATGCAATATATAAGATACACAGTTACTTTACCTTGCAGGTTATACTTCTTGGCAATAGGCAGTGACAGTAGCCGCACATGACTGAGGGGGGAGGACCAGTTATGGCTGTCTGAGTCTAGTGACCCCAACTGACGAGGATGCTGGGGGTAGGTGAAAGCCAACACAGCTACCACCAGGAAACCTATAGCTACAACAAACTGGAAACACAGAAACCATTTAATTGTCTGTGGGTTGACCAGAGAGAAGGAGCACCGCTGAAGGTGTGGAGCAAACCTGACAAACCTGCGTCTATTATACATATTGGAACAAACTCGATGAAAATTGTTATTGTGTTATTATGTTATAATGTTATTACAAGAGCACTGGATTGGATTCCTACCTTGATGGTAGCTCGCAGAATGGGGAATTGGGGTGGCTCCCTCCGTGGTTCGTTGGTCTCCAGTACTTGTTTAATGAACTTCTCAATCTCCCTCTCGGACATGCCATAACGATATCCCGACTGCCGTAAAATGTCGATGCTTTCAGACAGTTTGTCATAGATGCAAGGTTCACTCAACGTTGTGCCCATAGCGATCACACTGGTGCTCGTTAGCCGTTAGATTTTTAATCAGCTTCAGCAGGATGAGGATAACAAAATGTATTTGGAGATAGACATGCCGTAAACTCCGTTTCCGTGTTAGAAGGGACGGGACTCACTACTAGGATATGTTCTCAACGGATAGGCACAACAATTACAGATATGTACCCCTTGCGATAGTTATAAACATATAGATCCACCAATATCAGCACACTTTTGGAATCCGTTCAGTAAAAGTCAATAGCAGCGTTTCAGAAGCTGGAGAAGCCACATTTATCCCATATCACGTGAAAATTCCTTTGCCTTCATCGTCGATGACTTCTGTGATGACATAAACTGGTTCAGTTAACGTTAGACATTCATTATAACAATTTAACATTTCCTCACTGTCTAAACGTCAATCTCAAAGCCATTACTACAATTAAGTGTAATTACAACAGATGATATAGATGAATTACTAGTCTAAAAGAAATGTCTTGTGAAGGTAACAAGGTAACGTCAGAGAATGTCTAACTGCTAATAAGGGACGGCTCTGGTACAGTAACGCTAGCAGAAATGCTAATAACAGTGTCAGTATCGACATCGACAGAGAATGTCCGTAGACGGGCTCTGGTATCGACAGCTAGAGCTAGCTTCTAGCTTATCGCTAGATGCTGTAGCAGTCCACAGCTAGCTTACGACACTAGCTAAACAACTGTTCAAGTATGCCAGTACTTGTCTTTCGTTAATGTCTGAAACTTTATGTACAAAACTAGGTATACTTACACTTAAATGACAGTACTAGTAAGTCCATTTGTTCTTCATGACCAGTTCCCATACAATACATTGCAGTGACCACCAAACTTACTCGATGACACTTCACCTCCACCTTCCACTGACTGATTCGAAAAACATTACTTACATTTTACAATCCGCAGATTCGACTACTCCCAGTTGCCCATCTCTAAATATATTTCTGGAGACCTTTTAAAGTGTATAATTCAGCAAAAATGTCATGTTTTAGTACATTAATGTAGTTTTTAATCTTATAACTTTTTGATAGATTATTGTCGTTGACGATGAAACTACATAATCGAATCATCATGTGGCAAAAAAATGTAACTTTTTGCGCTTTGTTTTAATACGATTTCTATGGTTTTCTGTTTTCCTCACAACCATAGAATTATTGTTGCAGTGGCCAGTCTAACCAAGAGATGGTTATTGTTATTATTTGGCAAAGCACAAATTATCCTTTATACGACTCTGCGCAGAGCTAGACCTAGGCCTGGACCTGTCAAATGAAGTGGTCTGCATATGGTGAAGAGCACGCCTTACGTTATTATATTTTGATTACCACCATCCTTTAGCACCCATCTGTGCCAGTTTGTTGGAGTGCAGTCAAATTTTAATGCTGAGAGGCGCATAAATGCAAATGTTTTCTTTTAGGGTGACCATTAAAATGTATGTGAATGTGTGTACAAACTACAATGTTATTGTCGAATTATGTTCCTAATATGATTAGCGTTTCTCAATAATAGCTTTAAAAAGGTTAGACAAGACGTTTATTTCAACAAACTCCATAAAGTGCGACAACGATAGGGGGCGCAATCTGAAGACTAAGACGAGCACCCAGACCAGCATGCCTTCTTTTACCAGTCGCCCTTCTCCCTGCATTGTTTAGGATCAGCTGTGCATGGATCTGAAACCCCACCCAATGAGGAAGGACAAACCATAGGGAGGAACAGGGACTGCAAGAAAACAGAGCAAGGGGGCCTTTTACGATAGTGTCGATCATTACAAGGCAATAATAACGATTATTGCCGTTTTCAGTGCAATTTTCTCACAGGAAGAGGAAGGAAGGCTATATTGCAACATTTCTCCTACTGTGCGCCGCGACGGTGAAGCTAGTCAGCTGATATTTCGTTAGCAATTTCCAACGAGCGGCGACAAAATGATTGCCTTGATTAACAAGCTTCTGGACTGGTTTAAAGCGCTGTTTTGGAAGGAGGAGATGGAACTAACATTGGTTGGTTTGCAGTATTCGGGGAAGACGACCTTTGTAAACGTGATTGCGGTATGTGATCATTTTATGACTGCTTATAGTAATAATGTAAATCATGATTTTTTCCGAGGTAGCGGTCCCGTGATTGACGCTGCGCCCCCAGTTAATTGCTAAGTGTCGTATTTAGCTGAAGCAAGAAAGCTGACTATTACACCGTAAATACGATGTCATCTTTGCTTGTTTTGCATGTGGTTGAAGTTGCTACAGCGTAACAAAAAGACAATGCGGGATGACTCTGTGGGCCCAGAGTGTTGCTAAAGCGTGCGTAAATGAGCAACGAGAGCTAGCCCCAGTTCATCATATGATGTGCAGAGACCCGTTATGACGGCATCTCGTGTGACGTTGGGTGAATGAAAATGGAGTCCTCTCAATATTTGCTTGGTAGTTAAATGCATCTGTGATCCAAAAACGACATTTGTCGGCCACATTGGCCTAAATCCGGTCAGGAATGTCCAAGACTGAATTGTTGTGTGCTGTGTGGATTAAGCTAGTTTGTAGTGACCGCTCGAAATACCACAGCTAGCATTAGGCTAAAGAGGCAGACTCTTTCGAGACTGACGCTGACCTAAGTTGTAAATCATGTAAATTACGGCTAGATAGGTCCATGGCCTACGTGACACTTTCACAGAATAAATTAAGTGGCGTTTGTTTTAACACCTTATCCAGCAGCCTTACAGGGTTTCTGCAGTTATTGGGCCTGCTGTAGCTTGTTGCCTGGTCAAAGAGGTGGCCAACCTCAGACAGCCTTAGCGTCACCATTCTTTGACATGACTCTTATTAATTTGGTAGACCTGTGTGTGGCATAGGCTTAGGCTACTTCATTTCGTACTTAACAGCGTAACGTGTAATACATTTAGCATAAACATTGTCTATAGGCAAGGCCAAAGACCTACAGAGCTTTCTGTTCGAATGTTAATGCAACTCCTTTTGCATCAAAAGGGTAGAGTTGTCTGTTTTGTGCGTTGGTTTCTCTCTCTGTTTGTTTTCACACCGACCTAAGCAGTCAAGTTTTTGATATCACCTTTGCCAGTGGCTAACACTGACTGATGAGCGATGAGTAGCCTAAAAGCAAAACAAAAGGCCCACTTTATATATGCCATTCTTGTTTTAAAAGTAATGTTCATGTACATGTCCATCATAATTTTGAGTGTTTGGCTGGTAGCCTAAGGGCCAATTATGCCCGTTTAGGCCTATGTGAGGGTAATTTACAATGTTAGGCACAGTTTGTAGTAATGTAGTTGGTCTATCCTTAGATCAAGTCACGACTCAAGTCATAGTGTTATGACTATTATTCACCCTGATTCAATTCATGGTTTCATTAGTTCTCATATTTTTCCAGAACAAACTACACCTCCTCATTCTGTGTCTCTGAGAAAGGCCCCAATTAGCTTGTCTGGTAAGGCAAGCAGGATGTTGTCAGCTGGGTTTGCTGAATCATGACATTTGTACATTAGTGAGTCAGTCACAATTTAATCTGTTTGGATTTGTGTTGAGGTGGGCTTTACAGAGTATGATGAATGTTCTTGTTTTCCTTAAGATGTTATTCGAAGTGTTTTATTTTATTCAGTTATTACTTTGATAAATGATCACTACTTCACTGAAATATAGTGGTTAAGGAATTGGCATAATTGACTTCCCATGCATTGAACCTTTGAACCTGAGTTCCAGATTCTTCAGTGTGATTATGCCAAGGATTAAAGTTCTCCGTCATAGGACGGATTTCCGTCAATTTGATTTTAGAAATGTCATATTTGAGATCGATGCAGATCCGATGAGAAAAAAAATAGGAGGGGGGGGGGACTGTCACCTTTGCTTTTCCTTTTTTAAGGCAACTACAACTATTAGGTAAATGTTTAAAGACCTAATAGTGTTCTTGAGAACTTTCTGTGTCTCAATCCGTGACCGCTCAAGAAGATACGTCCTATATGGCCTACGTCAGCCATGAGTTTCGCTTTGTATGTTGTAGCTACACACTTGTATCGGGCGTTTGCTTAAAAAAAAGAACACGTATGGAGGACTATAACGGTCTAAAAGTTGGATTATAGTGACACAATCGAGACAGCTGATGAGGTTGGCCAATCCGTTTAACTTTTTTGGATATGATATTGTGAGCTCTATGTGCGAATTCGGAGGCTTTGTTCTTTCCGTGCATCAATGTAGACACTTACTATCGCGAACTCTTGTCAGGGGAGGTCATTCATTTTGGGTGTCACCTATGACTTGAACAGATAGCCTGCTATGCCACCCGATGTAGGCTACTATTATTGTTACAGTTTTTAATCAATGCAACTAACATTATGTGTAAAGCGACGCAATATAAACCGTAGCCTATGCAATTTATTATCCCGTCTGTTATGACATACAACAATGTTTTTCACAATTTGCGACGGAAGGTTTTGACTGAGCGTGTCGAGTAAGGGGGTCAGTCGTGTTTGTGACGCACAGACAGCCTTGTAGCCTATTTTGCTTAGGCCTCACTTTTAACGACAATAGGTTGTGAGTGTATGTTGACAAAAAATAACCATACAATTAAAATAGTCAACTTAAAACTTTGCTATAAAATATTATTAATTTATAGCACAAAACCATAACCAGTGGGCCTACCAGAACCTCGCATATTAGCGTCATGATTTGTGTGCGTCTATTTGGCAAGGCCACTAGCTGTCATGGATGCGTTGTTGCTAAAGGAAGGCAGGTGTCAAAAGTTAAAAAATAAATGCAGATGGGCAGCTGATGAAAACGGGGGAGAACTAACAAGCCATGGTGTAAAGAAATTAAAGTGCCAGGAGTTTGCTTTTGCGCGGTTCGCTGCAAGAAAATTGTTTATGGATGCAATAGGAAAACGTTTTAGCACGCCACCAATCAGAAGACCGCCATAAGGTTAACGTTCGTGCACTTCAGGACATCTTCCCTACCTGGTGCAACTAGCCACCACGACAGATGTAGGCTACGTTTATCTATGGCTGACCGTTTTTACGTTTAGAAAGTAGGCTATGCATGTTCTTTCATAGCGCAACACGACCTGTCCTTAACCATATCGCAACCTCTTGTCAACCTTATACAATCTGTTGCTGAAGACAAAAGCGCCGTCTCCAGATTGTCGTTACAAATGCGCAGACCTCCTGCATGAGCACACACAGTATTGCTGCTCATTGGAAAACTGAGTTGTCTGTAAAACTCAAAATTACCATGTTTTCATTAAATGCGGATGAGGCAACAAATGGAAATATGAACAATATCTAGAATGTTCTGATTTGTTACTTTGATGAGGAAATGGGAAGTCTTGCAAACTTGATTTTATAGATTTTACTTGGTGTTGAATTGCATATTAACAAGAAAAAAATCTCCCCTTTAAACACTTTTGGCCTGAAGTAATTAAATAAGAGTGTGTTAAAGCCTTTCTACAATATTGCTGCAGTAGAAAAGAACAGCAATGGCTAATCAGCAATGGTCAGGGATGGTACTAAAATATATTTTTGTTCATCAGGAAAACTCAATCTCAATCAATTACACTCTCAATTCGCCTTATTCACATGGCGGCCATTGGCGGCTAAAACGAGGCTACAGGGTACACAAACCATAGGATTGTTATGTTCTATGCATTCACCTGTAGGTGGCATTAATTATATAGTAAGTGTACCCTGTAGCCTCGTTTTGGTTTAAACAATGGCCGCTGTGTGAATAAGGCGAATACTCCCTTTACTTTGCTGTTTGCATCTTTTTGTACATTAAAAACCAATAGGTCGCGACCACAAAAGGGGTGCTATCTCTATAGGTAGATATGAACAACGTATGACTTATGGCCTGAAAAAAGTTCAGTCAAACGATTTTTTTTCACTTTAATCCCTGGATTATGCCCAGTTTTGGATCCACTGGCATCAAGTGCTTTTTAATTAGGTCATCATAACAATTTCATTACCATCATCAATCATCACTGAAATATGATTTTTCACTTTTTTTGTGATCTGTGAAATGTCACTAGAAATCCCAACATGGTACTGAGGTGCAGTATGTGAAAGAACAGCCATATGTGAGGATATGTCCCATCGGATACCTATACTACTGGGCCTGTGGCCGTGTGTCTCACCCTTTCCTCTGTAGACCAGCAAAAGCTTGTTATGGAATACCCTGTCTTAGCATCTTGTAAGATGTTACAATTAGTCACCCACCACTCTGTCTAGCTTTGCTGAACACCATGGGTCAAGTTGTCTGCCACAGCTAATGAGTATTCCACCTGCACCGGAGGAGAACGCTAGCCAGATTTTTGTGGAAGGTCATCCGTGTATAAATTCACACCTTTGGCAAGGACATAAATTCAACCTGCTCATTGCCCCACCCTCTACTTGCAATTCCTTGCTGGCTCACATCGTTCGAAATCACATCATCTTGCCAGTTGCCAAGCCTCCTTTTATCAGAGGATCCATCACCAGGACTGTAGTTCAGTGACACATTACATGACAAATTCCTTTTGACTCCTCTTTAAGAGGAAGAATATCAGAAGCCTGAAATAGCTTGACTGCCATCAGTAAAGACTAATGATTTTTTTTAAAGTGGGTAATTTAATGAAGACCCCATAAATAGACACAGACAGACTGGAAAGATATGTGCATGTAATCTTTAGATGGAATTGGATAAGGTAAGGCTTGAATTGAAAGTAATAATGAAAGAAAAAACAGCTGAGGCATTACATTAAAGAGTTCTTAAATGGAAGTTGAAATAGCAACTGGTTGTTTGATTCCATGTAAAGGGCATTTCACACCAAGAACATTAATATAACAATAACGTCAAAAAACAAATCACTCTACTTAAGATAAATGATAATGTCCACTTATAAACCATAATGATGTTAAGTAGTATTGTATAGTAACAGTTATCTTTATAGTTATTGTTTCTGGTGTGAATGGTGCTTCAGAGTTCCACAGCACTCTGATATGCTGGCATCATGGAGTCACGTCCTTAATTCTCTAGATACGTTGCATGGCTTGACATTTTTTAACCCTCTGAGAATACAGATCATGCACTGTGGAATCAGTGATTCCCCCTGTCTTTCTAAGAATACGGTAGTTCAGTTTCTGCAGTGTAGGACTGATGGACTGGAAAATGTCTCGTGTCACAAATTGCAAAGCTTGTGCTTTGATGGCGTTGGAGGGTAACAGCCTTTGGCAGGTGTGTGGGTGTGTGAGGTGTGAGTGAGACAGGAGCAGCCTCAGACGGTTCAGTCACTCATTTTTATCCGTATCTTTTCAAATGTTTTGTACAACAGCGTGAGCTAGTTTTTAAAAAGAAACCTTGTGTGTGCGTGTGTGTGTGTGTCATTACATTTTGTGTATTTACAAATGCATGCTTTTACTGTTTCCTCTCTGCAGTCGGGGCAGTTCAGCGAGGACATGATCCCTACCGTGGGCTTCAACATGAGGAAGATCACCAAGGGCAACGTCACAATCAAGGTCAGGGCGTCAGCCAGTCCAGATTCAAAACAAACACAAGACCTAACCTGAATACATTTCTAACATAATTGCTCCTGATTTTGTGGGTTTGTAGTGTAGAGTACCATGGCTGAATTTATTATGATAATGTATGAGTCAGTTAATGATGAAGTCAGTTGTCTTTCAAACTTTTAATCGTTTAAAAGTTTGAACGTTTGAAAAACAACTGAGAGTGCTGTCCTTGCTTACTTCATACATCATCACTATATGAGGGATTTAGCACCTAGTTAAGTTAAAACCAGCAAGTCAGGAAGTGTGAGTGCATTGCTTCATATATTAGTGAATTTCTTTTAAGACATTTAACTTCACAGTCCAAGTCCATCCTGTTGAACATCAGTCTGATTTTATCACAGTGTTTATCACAACCGTAGTGATCTAAATCATGTATGAGGCCTTGTTATTCATTTGACGGAATTAAGTGAACGTAAGTGTCAGGCATGAGTGAAGACAGTCCCTTTGGTCTCCACTAAATTCTATTTAGTGGTTCTGATACTGGTGCTTGTCATCTGCTCACACTGGTAGGACAGATCTTCTGGGTGGTATTCCAGAAAGCAGGTTTACTGGCTTAACTGGGTATGTTAACCCAGAGTAAGTGGTAAACCTGGGATTTCAGTTCCAAAATGATCAGGCTATGTAAGTCACTATGGTAGGCTCTGAACTTAACTGGGTATGTTAACCCAGAGTAAGTGGTAAACTTGGGATTTCAGTTCCAAAACGTTCAAAAGGGGGTAGGTTTTGTTCAGGTTATGTTCGGTTATTCAGCCAGGCCGCTATTTTCACACTTGTCACACAATGGCGTTTCATTTTGATGAATGCCCGATTGAAAAAGAAACACAAATCATCCGTGCTATATTCACCGTGAGAGGGCGATAAGACCACGACACCACACCCTTTTTGCGAGAGCGCTACAGTTTTTCCAGCGGAATCCTTAATGTAGGCCACTTGAAAAGCATTTTCCATCCCTACATTTCTAACTTTACGCATCGTGGATTAGAATAGAATAAATCTTTAATGTAGGCTAGCTAGCCTACACCATGGTGGACATTTGTCTTTGGCTCACCAGAGATACAAGGCAGATGGACAGACAACATCTCAGACACATTGAAGATATTAAAACAAGTACAGTACTAAAAAGGGAAAACATAGAAAATGAATAAATAAGTTTAAATATAGGCTACAAAAAAAAATAGTTCAGCAAGGTATGTGTGTTAGGATAGTCATCACCTCTAGCTTACCCTGATTCCGATGCTGGAGAGCAAACAAGGTTTACTTGGCCCACAGCAGAACTCGCGTTAAAATAGAAAATTACATTTGGGATTCTCAATGAGTCTATGGCCAGCTCAATCTGTGACAAGGTAGGCTAGTTTATGAAAGCATCATTCAAAGCAGTCAATACGTAATGCCCACTGAATTATTTAATTGTGCTTTTGACATTAATAGGCTATCCTAAACTTACGCATGTACACGGTCAGTTAGGCTATTCTCTGCCAAGCAAGGTCTCGTTCCTTGGCTCAAGTGCACTTTTTTTGTTATTACAGTTCTCTCCTCCTCGTAAGCTTTGAGGAGAACTTGCTACTCCGCTTCTGAAAAATACGGTGCTTTTCGTTTCGCCGGTTTCACTCATGGTTTCGACTCTCAATAGATGATGTCTTTATAAGTTTGTTGTGAACGCGCACAACTCTAGGTTAACTAACGTGGGATTGATTGAACTAACTGGTAACCGGTGTTTTGGAACCAACAGCTCGGGATTAGTCGCCACAGGTTCAGACAACCCAGAGGTTAAGTTTTATCTCAGTGTTTGTTAAACCTCCTTTCTGGAATACCCCCTGGCCAGCCTTGTACATAGCCAGAGTTTGTTTATAAAGTCTCTGGCATAGCTTAACATTCAACATTCAGCGTAGTTGTTTTATACAGTATGTATGTACTGTATATGCATATTAGAAGTCTTCTCGGTATGTTTAGGTTTGAGAGCGACACACGCCTGTCCCCAAGTGTTGTGTCTGGAGTGTTGCGCTGTGCATGTTGAGTTCTAATTGGTGTGTTTCCCTCCTGGCAGCTTTGGGACATCGGAGGCCAGCCTCGATTCAGGAGTATGTGGGAGAGGTACTGCCGTGGAGTCAGTGCTATTGTGTGAGTACTGCAGTTGTCACCTGCCCTTGTTTACCACACTCTAACAGGCCACGATATAGCAATGTTAATCATTGCAATGGCAGACTAGAATTGAACATTGAACTTTTTTGAATAATTTTTTTTTATTATTTTCATCAAGAAGTAATACATATACCAGCATATACTGTGTAATTTCATATCACCATCAAAATACAAATCCTACTAGTAACAGTACTCTAGAAGTGAACATTGAACTTAATGTTGACAGAGTTCTTCATTAACTGTTCAGATGGATTGTAGTATAGCTTAGGCACATGATGGCAATATCGAGTTTTTTTATTATGCTGAACACATTCATTGAACAAACTGTTACAATAGTTGTCCAGTACAGCACATATTCTCGATTGGGCACTGTAATTTTCTCTAAATGTCTTTTGTTGAAGAAATGCTATACAGTATGTGTGTCTTTCTGGGCCTATTTGATGTCGTAATATTTTCTTCAGATATAATCTTTGTCTTTTGGTTTATGCTTCCTGTCATTCAGATATATGGTTGATGCTGCCGACCCTGAAAAGATTGAGGCCTCCAAGAACGAACTGCACAACTTGTTAGACAAGCCCCAGCTGCAGGGCATTCCAGTAAGTACCGCTCAGGCCACAACCAAACCACCAATTTACAGCCCTGTTTTCATTAGCACTTCAGTCAAAGCAGTGTCATGCCCTGTTCTGGGGACATTCCTAGTGTTTATAGTGATGAACAAGTGACCTACCTTGCAGAAAAGTGTGGCATATGAAAGGTTTTGAAGTTGGAAAGCTCTATGTAGACAGTTCAACCCAAAGAGCTATTGGGGTTCTCGAGCCTAAAAAGAGTTTCTTATAGCTGAAGGGGCCATTAGATTAGACTATATAATGCCTACTTCAGAGCACGGTAAAAATACTTGCAGTTCAGCATGCATGACATCACTGATGACCGCATTGAGGGGCCAGTGGCTCTTAGCACCAGTCTCTGGTCGGAGGACATTGCGAAAAGACACGCTGACCTATTTTTAATGGTAGTTTTAACCATGTCTTCCAAGTTGCATCCAGCTAATTGGTGTATATTGTTTATGGGATACTACTGCACCCTGTAAATAATGTGTGTGTTAATTTTGGTGTGACGCTCTGAGAAGACCCTTGTGTGTCCAGCTGGTTAAAGGGTTGTGGACTGAGCTTAGTGCAGATCCATATGCAGCACCTGAGCCCTCACAAGGAGCCCCTCCCTCCAAGTTATGACGAGGGTGGCGTCTGTCCCGTATGGGTCCTACCATGAATAATGAATGTGTGTGTGTGTGTGTGTGTGTGTGTGGGGAGTAATGACCACCACTGCAGTGCTGTCTGATTTATTGAACTGGGGAGAGAGAGAGAGAGCGAGAGATGGGTGGATTGATAGATAGAT
>NW_027468837.1:19056460-19391460 GCF_046254945.1 Alosa pseudoharengus
GTCCTGTCCAGTGATATCACAGGGACACCAACTACGGCTGGATGCGTGGCTGCCTCTGATCACAGTGGCCTACTGTGCTAGTTGTGTGTGTAGAAGGGGATCAGGACATACTGGAGTCCACAGAGAAGACAGGAGAGAAAGGGAGAGAGAGAGAGAAGTAGAGGGAGAGTGACAGAAGGAAAGAGGAAAGGGAGAGAGCGAGAGGGAGACCGAGGCAGAGTAAGAGTGACTGAGAGCCTGTCCTTCCTCCCGTTGGCCTGGAGCCCATCTCTCCATGGTGATCAGTCTTCGGTTGTTCCGTGGGTGCCAGCTGTCAGCCCCCCACCCTCCCCCTCCCCCAAACCAACCCCTCCACCTCTCAGTCCTTGCGCTGCCCACTGATGAGAAGTAGCAGCCATGTTTTATAATCAATCCGCGACCTAATAGGTCACGAATGGCCGCATGAGGCTTGCCAATAGTGTTTTGGGTGGGGAAAGGGATGCCTTATGACTGTATCTGGCCACCTTCACTGCCGCCGCCACCACTGTCACTGGAGCCCAACCACGGTTGGTAATGTTAATTGACACAACGCTAATTAGCCCTGGCCGTTGACTCCTGGCCACAGCCGATTGAACGCTACAAGTCTGCTTCCCCCAGCCAATTTTTTTTCTGTGTACTTGCTAGGCCCTCTGCATTAATTACAGTAAAAAAACACTTAACAAGACATGTAGGGAAGGAGAATATGAGAAGGAGTGTGTGTGTGTGTGTGTGAAGGAGAGAGAGTGTGTGTGTTAGAGACAGAGAGTGATTGGGAGAGAGGGAGAGAAGCGGAGAAAGTGAAAGAAAAAGAGAGTGGGAATGGGTACTTTTTCATGAGCGCGTAAACAGCTCAAGTTTAATGGTTATGTCTGAAGAAGTACTTCAGAGGGAGACTTTCACCCCCCAAAAAGTATTTGATACAAATGGTCTTTAATTAATCTTGCACACATGACCGAGTGTGTTTAAAAAGATCTGCCGGAGAGAGGACCGGGGTTGTTGTAGATTGCCTGAAAATGAATTAATCTTCATTTCTTCCTCTAAGTACTTTGCCTTTGAGGAAAAAAAGGAGAATAAACAACATGCGTTAACTTGAAGTTTACTCTTGTGAAACGTGGAAGTGCAAAGTATGGAAATATTGTGGAAAAAAATGAAAATAAAAAATCTTCCCGTCCTCACTGCTGTGGAATATTACTCATTTTCCTCTTTACTGTTTACTTGTTAATTTTGCATGATTGTGTCTTACATACATACATATTTCAGAACAGTTCTGCTCTGTATTTATCTTATCTCTCCATTGGTTAAAAGACATACGGGAAGAGGTATTTTAGGATTGTAGGCTGAATCACTGGCTTTGCTTTTTCTCCTTTAAATGTCATACATGCCATTGCCATTTAGCGTCAAAGCCTGCTTAGGCTCAGAGGTCCAAGGAATCATCATTGTTACTGAAGTTGGGAGGAAAAATAGGCTACAGTGAAATACTCATGTTTATGATGTGTCCAACAGCGTGAGGAAACAGCAAATATCCGACAGTGCTGCACCGAGATTTTGCTGTTATTTTTTTAGATTCATAAGCTTTTTCAAAGGCCAGAAGACCTTTAAAAATAAAATAATGTGGCAGCTAATTCTAAATCTGTAAAATTCCATGGTCCACTAAAAAAAGTGTGATGTTTGTAAAAAGGATACACCCCACACTGCAGTCAAATGTTACTATTGGTCAGAACACCTGTTTAGTGTTCTGGCTTGAATGATGTTGGTCCTGTTAATAGGACAGATGTTGATTTGGAATGAATGTGACAGAACTGAGAGGAGAGTTACCATCTGTAGTTAGGAGTGGCCAAAAAGCCAGTCAGAGTGATGGGTAGAGAGATAAAGGCATTTTATTAGCGCTTGAATAAGATCAAGCAAACAACGTCCAACACAAAAAGCAAACGCTGAAAAATCGTTATAAAAATGCTTATACTTTCCGGCTAGGCTCTATCCACCTATTCCTCAAATTTACTGCCATTCCTATTTTCATCTTTCATCCATTCTGTTAACATATACAGTAACTTAGTGCAGTCAGTCGGGTTACCTGAATATTCTTCCATTTATATTACTTTCAAAATGTTGACAATTCAGCACTCAATAAATATATTTCACATACGGTAAGTTTACTTTTACATGGCTTAGGATGTGTGAGACACTGTCTTTTCCTCAGACTACCATATGAAACCACTTCAATCAGTACAACGCAGCTTCGGCCAGAAATAGAAAACCGAATTCCAGAATGTCTGAAGTGTCTTAGTGACATCCATTGTTGGCTCACAAATAAGGTGGACATAGTAAAGGACAAATCTCAGCAGTCTATCACTAGGCCTCTAACGCAGAGGACAATATACAGCAAACTCAGGGTCAAACAATTTTCACATGCAGACAAAGACAATACAGGTAAATATATAGGAATGTGGCCAGCACCATTCACAACAAAAAGGGCTACACACAACAATCACTTAACAAACATGTCACAAGACAGACCCTGAAACAAAAATACAACACTCCTTACTAAATAACATTTATGCAAATACAAACATCCTAGAGACTTAGCCTGCACATCAACTCCATCAAAAAAGAAATGTGCGTGTGCGTGCATGACATTGTTCTTGGGCGGTCACATCACCACTGTCACAGCAGTTTGTAAATATCATATTTGCTGCACCAATGTTCTGTACGAGAAAATAGTGGACATGAAAGTAACGCTAGACAACTTCCAAATGACGGTGACAGTATTGTCGTAAAAGCTTTGTGCTGCTTTCTCTATGGACTGTACCTTGTATTTTTACACACACATTGCAAGATTTTAGATGACTGTGCTGTTGCCTCTGTGATGTAGAAACCAGGTCACTTGTTCTGTACCAATGCAACATAGTTTGTATTTTTAGACAAAGTAGTGTTGAAATTCCACCAAAGCCTGAAGTGATACAATAGGTTAAATACCTAGAGGTGAAAAAAAAGATTACCTCCTGACTCTTAAGTCTGCTGCCCTTGAGGTTGTGACATTTTAGCTACACTAAATGGTGTGTGTGTTTGTGTGTGTATGATTTTTTACTGTGTGGAAGGTTTCCCAAAGACCATTAATCACCATCTCTCCCAACGCGCACTCGCCCTGCGACGGAGCCCTGGCACTTATCAGCTCCTCTACTCTCTGTCTCACGTGCTGTTTGTTTGAAGTATTAGGAACCGTTGCTGCGACGCATCAAATTAATTGATTAATACTTTTATCCAATTAGCACGCTCGCATGCAATTAATCAGCTGGCCTGCCCCGGACCTGTGCGGCTGGGCCTCGCACACACTGTGCCCGTGATGCATCGCCAACCGCCTCCCATTCCCAGCGCACCTGACTGGGTCACCTGTGGATGCCATTGCTCTCAGCCTAGGTGTATTGTTGGGACTCCTGCTGAGAATGGCTCATACCCCAGGAAACAAAAAGAGAGGATTTATTCTGTAGATAACACATGCAAATCTGTTTCTTGATGTGGTATTCAGCTACAATGTATGGCATGGTTAAGCTAAAGAAAATGGACTGGTAAAAGTTTGATATGCCAAGCACTATTGTTTCATATTTCCTGATCTCTTTAGAAGCTTCTCACATAGTATTACATTCCAGTAGTATTTGGAAGGCTGTTTAAGCTTCCATTGAATGCAGATGCATTAACCTCTTAAAGAGTTGTCAGTTTACATACAGTGCCTTGCCATACATTATGAAGTGCAGTTTCTTCCACAACATTATCACCAGTGCCACAGTACTAACATTTAAACCAGCCATCTTCAAATTTGGCCAAAGCTTGTTGATCATTGAACTCAATAGCCAATCAAATACAACCTTCCCCTCCACGCTCCTGAGGCCTTGTTGATTAGCTGGAATTGTTTCCTATTTGCAGAACCAGCGAGCTGTACTATGAAGCAAGGTAACTGGCTAACCTGGGCATAACCACTGATCTCTAAAAGAACACTGCACTGAGCAGCTATTGTTTCTAAAGTGACGTGTTGTTTGGAGATCAGTGGTTACTCCTGAAGTTACCTGGGTAAACCATTAACCTTGCTTCGTAGTATACCCCTCAGGACTGTGCCCAGACACATTATTTTGAGCACACACACAGGCAGCTCAAGGGGCATGAGGAAACTTTCACTGAGCTCAATAAAAAGTGGATTTTCTGTCAAACCCCTGCACCTTTGATTGGGCAGTCACAATCACAAACTCTGCCACTAATATGGTATGTGTCCTCTTTTCTGTTACAGGGGGGAAAATAATCTTGGTCCTACCAAAGCCTCATGGATGTCACTCATTTGCGGAAACACCCTCAAGAAGGCCTGAAGAAGGAAAGGGAGGTGTGGATCAAGGCTCCTCAAAGACTTCAAAACAGCAGGCCTCAACAGATGTATTTGTTCCAGATGCAGCATACATTTCATGCCTCTTTCATGCACTTTGCATGCATTTCATTATTCTAATTGAGAACAAAACAACTATTTGAGCAAGAGAGATCAACATCAAAGCCACAGCGACAATCTGTAATTCTCTGTTGATGCTTGCATAGGGACATACAGAGGATGTTTCTGAGAAAGGATATTTACTTATCCTGAAAGTACTGCGATTCCTCTGAAATGGATATTAGGCACATTTCTTTCAGGCTGTGGAAATAAAAAAAAATCCTTTCTGACATTTAATTGTATTTACTGACAAATTGACATATTTTTGATTTCTCAGGGAGAGAGAAGTGACAGTCGGTCCATTTTTCTTCTTTAAGCAGAGAGAAGACGTGATTTAAAATAACATTAGTAAAAACAGCAAACTGAGAACATGCCTTGTTTTTGTGGCTCTCTGAACATAAAACAATGTTTCTTACTTCATAATGCTTTGTGTTATCCACTTCCTCAGTATAGTTTATGAACCACATTTCAGTTCGTCGATAAGTTCTGAGAAAATGTTAATGGAGGGCAGACAAGAAGACTAAACACTGAGAGGAAACTGTGGCGCAAGTAAACTTCACATCGAAAAACAGATTATTTTTGCACACATTTCCTCTTCTGAACTTTATCAATATGCACCAAAAGCTGTAAACAAGATGAGAAGAAATCTCCAGGAACTATAGCATAAAGGGAATATTTTTTCGCTCACTGACTTTGGATCTTGCTGGGGTTAGCGGTGGGTCCTCGGAGACCTCTCCCTCGTCTTGCCTGAGGTGTCTCTCGCCCCCACCACATGTAGACCCGACATGGCTCCCTGTTGGAGGCAAGGGGCCTCTCTGCTGCTAATGACTCTTTGGCTTGTGCATTGCTTCAGCTGGGGACAAGCCGAGACATTAAGGACTAGCAATGTGCTAACTGGGCCGGGGTCCAGGGACCAGGCCGCCATGTCCCACGAGCGGGTGAAGAGAGGATGGGTGTGGAACCAATTTTTCGTGGTGGAGGAGTACACGGGAACAGAACCTCTGTATGTGGGGAAGGTAATGTGCTTTTCACCTTGTTTTCCTCCAAAAAATCTTTTGTCTGAAAATGACCTGAGGCAACAGAGACTAGAGGCTGGGGATTGAGAGAGAGATTGTTATTACTGATAGTGATGTGTCTAGATTACTGTCTAGACACATTAGTGTCAAGGAAATACATGCGGCAAGATTGAACTGAATGCAAATCTACCGTGCATGATATAACATGATTTACGTACTACCAGCAGGAAAATAGATTCAGGCGACACGTATGTGTCAGCATAGCCTTGGTTAGCTCAGATGATCTTCAAATGTAGCCCTAGAACCCCCCACACACACACACACACACTTGCATTAACTTCCCGTGTTCCACCACTGTTAGAGAGTACTAGTCCTCCTGGAGTGGGCCTGAGCTAAGACCAGCACAGGAGGAGAGACACGTTTGGGAGTGATTCATTGCAGGGAGAGAGCGCGTAGCGGGACGATGGGAGCGGGTGTTTAAATGGGACTGCGTGGTGGGGGGTGGGGGGTAGAGGTTGGGGGGGGGGAGAGAGAGAGATGATTTTATTAATAAAATTACAGAGAGTTATTGCACCCCATGAAGCCAGGGCACGAGCCAACACTATTAATAGAGCCTGCTGGTGTTGCTGGACTCATCCATCGCTGAGGGTATCAAAGGCTTTAATTAGGACAATATAGGATTAAATACGATCGCCATGCCTTTTATCAGCAGTGGCCATTTAGAACAGGTTCTTTTTTTCCCCTCCTTTGGTTCCCTCCAACTCAGCAAAGATGCCAAGACTGCCCCGGCCATTAATTCAGCAATGAAATATGATTTTCCCTAAATGGTCACTCACCGTGCAATAAACTGGCAGCTTTGTTCAACACATTTGGATAATGAATTTTCATGCCCTTTTAGCCGACCTGCTGACCCCCCGTTCCTATCCTCAAATGTTTATTTGTTCTCGCAAGAGGACAAAGCTTTAATAATGAAAAATTGTAGGCCTGCCAGCAGACCCCCCTCCTTCCACAATTTTAGCTGATTTCAAGTTATTGTTGTTATTGTTTTCATAACTAGCCCAATATAGTCCAATAACTTCTCACACATGTGGGGAGCATTCACATAAACTACAAAGAACCCATTTAGCGCCTTGGTTAATATGCAAGACATTCTCTCTGAAATTGTAGCTGCCTGACAACTTGTGTGTGTGTGTGTGTGTGTGTGTTTAGCATGTGTATGTATTTGTGTGCTGTGATGCATTCCTTGTTCTGCCCCCGCCCCCCCAGCCTTTCTCTCCACTGACCACCCCACACACACACACACACACATATCCACACTCACAACCACACACACCCACCCACACACACACACACGCCGCATCCCCCTCCGTAGTGAGCTCTGGTTATTCTTCACCCTCCTCTCCATCGACCTCTTTCTGTCACAGTGTACATTGCCAGTTTCCAAAATGCTGCACAGCCAGATAGTGTACTGTAATACAAAACAGGTGTTTTGACCACTTTCCTTCCCCTCAAATTTTTATACATTTTTTTTATTTTAATGTCCTTGAGGACATAGGTTTGTTTGTTACCTGACTTCATGATAGAGAATGGTTGGGTGAGGGGTTTGTTGCAGGGTAGTGTTTAGGACCTTGTGTTATTCATCTTTTTTTCACATTATTTCTAAGAATCCTTGAAAATGGGTTTGCTTAGCTACAGAAGAGGAGATCTGAACAGACACAGCTGAATAGTAGCACCTTATAGTGGTAAAGGAGTTAGGTATATATAAGGCCAGCTGAACGCTACAGAGATAAGTGAATTGGAGTTTGTTTGCGAATCCCAATGGTTCAGACTTGTAGACAGAGAGTTTCAAAGACCTTCTGCAGTCTATAGGGGTAGATTAGCGGCTATGTGTATATATATTGCATGTTCGCATTCACTGATGCTTTTGATTAGTTGTGACAGAATCAATGAAAATGTCAGTTAAGCTACTTAGTCAGGGTTGAATGATGTAATTTTTTTTTTCTTTACCTGTCTGGAGTTGTTATACAGCTAACGGGAAATAGGTGGTACTTTTGCCTAGTTTGGCTTTTGTTTTTATCTTTTCACTCTCAGTGTGCTTAATAAATAATGGACTGTCATTTGTGTTATATTTTCGGCTACTTCCACTGGTTGACAGACTGGAGCTGAGCACTTGAAATGACTGCCGTATTTAATGCTATTCAAAACACATTTATACAAAAACAAACTCATAAGGAGAGACATCTGTATCAACAAACAATTAGACTTATCTTGCTTTCAGTAAAGGGGTTTTGATGTCTTTGATGTAAGTAATACGTAATGGCAGAGCAATAAATAAAGCCTGTGCTTTGCATTCATCATAGCTGGAATAGTGCCACAGTCAGATGTATCAAGATGATATAGAGGTCGGTGTATTTGCCTAAAGTATTGTGGTTTAAATCAATGAACAACTCTGAAGCTTAACTGTGTATGTTATGTGGACTATTAATGGTATACTGTATGTATATAGCTGACTCAGACTCAGCCCATTAATATCGCTAACTAACAGTAAATCACTCAGTCGTAATGGAGACCTTTTCTCCCTTCCTGGTTTGGCAGAGTGCAATTTGTGACTGACTACCCAGTATGTTGCTGTGCTTATTTAAGACTGAAAGGGAGATGGAGGCAGATGTCCTTCATAGTGGGTGTCCAGGCCAGAGAGTGGGCAGTAAGCTGTGCTCTCACCCGGTCAGGCTGATGACCCGGGAGAGGGAGGTCGTCCCCGGTCATGCAGCAGTCTCCCACCACAGGCAATGGTGCACTGCCATGTGCTGTAGTTGTACGCAAGTGCGCCCACACACACACACACACACACACACACACACACACACACACACACACACACACACACACACACACACACACACACACACACACACACACATTTTTTATGGGTCCCATATCCCATCTTCTGCATCCCTGTGTTTATCAGTGCCAAGTGTGTGTGTCTTCCCCAGAAGACTGATTTTCTCTTTAAAGTGGGGTCTGCCCGTCTCGCAGCGCGGCTGGTGAACTCCCCATCAAAGGGAGGATATCAGTCTGTCTCTGATATCACCATTGACGGACAGCTTGATGGTTTAAGTTCCCTTGGCCTTGGCCCTGCCACTGGGGAACGAAAATAAAGCAAGGCAAAAGAAAACAAAGCAAAAATCAATTCCGAGACTGCCTTTTATGACACATCGGTTTGAGCAATTTGACACAGCAAACAAATTATTACTGCTGATTAGCCTTGCTGAAATCCTCATTGTTTTGTTGCAAGAAATCTATTAGCAGCCAGGCTGCTGGATGGTTAGAAATGGCAAAGGCGCAGTCGTGTCTGGGGCTGCAGCTTAGCAGGGGGAGCCCTCACTTTGACCTTTGGTTTGATGTCCACAGCTAACACAAGGCCCAGTTACACCAGGGAGGAGTGAGTGATGTTTGGACAATTGGCCCTTAAGGAAGATGTTATCTGTTCTGGGTCGTAATTGCAAGGATGGAAGCATACTGACAAAATGTTCTGTCTATGTGTGGGTTTGTTAATGCATGTTCTTTAAACAACTGGAAAAAAAATCATTGTACAAATTTTCTTGCTCCTCTGTTTTTGTAGTTAATCTTGGTACCAAGAATACACTCGTCATTTCATAGGGATAAAAATTGCAGTTAGTGTTTTGAAATTATTTTGGTTCAAACTCTAAGAAACAATCACGACCAAGAACGGGCTTTTGTTTTATCGTGGTAGCACGTCTTGAGATATTGCTCTTCACACTGGCTGGTGGAGGATTTTTTTATATATTGGCACTGAAATATTGATACCCATGCCCCCCAAAAGTGTATATTTTCTGAGTGCTCATTTTATTTGACTCGGGGAGGATTCAAAATGAAAAGGGGAAAAAATGCCATGCGTGGGGCAGGGCTGCATTATTCCCTTCCGTTTTACGACAAATACTTAATGAAAATCCCCAAGGGGGTGATCGAATCCTGTATTTAATTAAGGGTTTATAAAATATTAACAGAGGAGCCCACCACCCCCCACCCCACCCCCTTGAGTCCACGGCTGTTTGGATGATGGGCTGTGCCTGCACTTTTGAATGATAATGGGAGACAAAGGAGTGGAGGACAAGAGACTAAAATGGGTGATGGAGCCAAAGGCTGTAAGGGGAGAAGGCTGTGAGAGAATGTCTTCCAATCACATTAGTGGGGAGTTTTGGCAGATTTATGGCGGAGGGGATGTTTAAGTTCACTCTCCCCCTCTTGTTCAGACCTACCTTTAGCAGCCTCCGAGAAGAATTTGATCTGATAATTTGAAGCCCTTTTCAGAGAAGGGCATGACATGCTGAAATGTGCAAATTACCTGGCGTGCTGCAGTGCAGTCTGCACTTCTGCCTTAAGAGAGAGGTGATGGTGTTTGGTACCTCTATGCTTTTAACAGAACCTTTGGTACCTCTGTACCTTTCACGGAAACTTCTTTTCTTGTTGCTTCAGAATGCTTCCTTGATGAGTCCAATAGTCGTTTGTGTTAATAATGAATGGGTTAGTCTCTGGAGATTTTTGGAAATGCGCCGTATTATCAAACTTAAATTACTGTACATCATCAGGCCAGTAGTGACTAGTGCAGTTTCAATGCCTTTCTGTGTAATTTCCCAATTTCATGTGACGGAATGTTAACATTTTTGATAATTTAGTTTCATAGCTTAGCTTTCTGGTGCCGTTTCACACAAGTTCTCACCTACTCAGTGTCAGACACTGCCGTGAAACATCTTAATATTTGAGTGTTGGTTATTTTTTTGTAGTGGGGCTCAACCTGGGAAAACCTGTGGGCACCCCACACATACACACACACACACACACACACACACACACACACACACACACTCATAGCAAGTGTCACTCACTGGTGTCTCTGACCACCCGCAGATCCACTCCGACTCTGACAACGGCGAGGGCATGATCAAGTACACCATCTCAGGCGAGGGCGCCGGGACCATCTTCATCATCGACGAGATCACAGGCGACATCCACGCCACGCAGAAGCTGGACCGCGAGGAGAAGGCCTACTACACACTCCGCGCCCAGGCCCGCGACCGCTACTCCAGCGCGCCGCTCGAGCCCGAGTCCGAGTTCGTCATCAAGGTCCAGGACATCAACGACAGCGAGCCCAAGTTCCTGGAGGGGCCTTACATCGGAAGTGTTGCAGAGTTGTCACCTATAGGTGAGAAAGCGAATTGCACAGACAAGGCTCTCAGACCTGTCATTGGGGTAGTTGTGGGGCCTTCTTGATTGATTATTAATGCTTCATTCATCAACTGTCACCTGCTGGCAGCTCTCGTTAATCATCTCCCACAAATAGCAGTATAAATATGTATCGATCTTGACCTAGTTATCAAGACAAGATGATACGTTTTAATGACGATTCCACTAATTGCTGAAATTGTAATTGCAGAAACCTGCTTGTGTACATGCGTGCGTGTGTGTGTGTGTGTGTGAGAGAGAGAGCAAGCCTGTTTGCAAATGCTTTAAGAGTGTGCACTCCATGCAATGGCTCGAACACTCTGTCACAGCGAGCCACCTGATTGGAATTAATTCCTGCTTCCTCAGCATGTTCATGTTCAGGACTGGGGGGCTTGTAGAGTGTGCAGAGGCAAGAAAGAGAGGGCTAGAGTGAGAGACGAAAGAGAGAGAGAGAGAGAGAGAGAGAGAGAGAGAGAGAGAGAGAGAAGGAGGGCAAACTGCGAAACACTCCGACCCTCCCTCCGTCCTCCTCCTGCAGTCCTCATTCACTTACCTCTCTGTCAAATTACACATTAAATGAGTGTGTGCTTCATGTTTTATACATCGGACAGAGTGCCGGCTCTAATGAGATAACAGTACTGCTTAGTCAAGCATTTCCCCCGTTTGTTTTCGCCTCATATTTGCTCTCCTGTAGAACAACTGCTAATGGCGTCAGTTTTAGCGTGCAGGTGATAAGGTCACCAGCCTTCCATCAAAGCCAGACAAAGTGACAAGAGACAGTCAATACCTCTCAGCCCTGACACCAGGCTGGGGCCCCAGCAGTAGGGTTGCTCAGATGAAGCTCACTGTAAATACTGGCTAAGTGGCTTTGAGCTGTTTTCCAGTGCTGTGATCCTGGAAAGATATACATGATCCTTTTTTTATCCTATTTTTTTAAGAAGGAAAAAAGATTGCACTGAGGTGATTGATTAGAGCTTTTTTGTTATTTTTCATTGAGCTGTCAAATGTGATGGCGATATTGTTTGCTAGGTCTGTCCACCATTGCAGTGTCATCATAACACACATTTGCAGTCACTAAGCATGGGAAAGTCTGAGTTCATGACGGAGGTACCATAATACCTGGGATGGGAGGTCCTGTGGAGTTGTGTGCCAGTTAATAGAAGAAAAGTGAAAGGTAGCGATCTGAGGAAAAATGAGATGTAATCGGAGAGGGTGCCCATGCATGATCACTGTGCTGTTTTATTACCTTTGTGCAATAATAATAAAAAAGTAATCAGGAACAAGCCCCCAGCATATTCATTTTCACTTAACGTTCCAATCATGCTCACTCACTCGCTCATTCATTTGCTGGCCAGTCGCTGCTGGTGGCTTTCAAAATACAAAGTCCGCGACCAACAAGCATTTGTTTTGCCATTAATCAAAGCATTTGGGGTCGTTCAGTCACGGTTAACTCAATGAAGACTACCACCAAAGCCAGCCAGAGGAGTTGCATGCAGGGAGCTTATTCAACACATTCCCCCCTTAGAGACACCCAGTAATAAAATCCATGTAGTAAATTACATTTCTCCGCCATGGGCAAATGGATGTACCGAACACCATGAAAGTCGGCCATGTTGGGGCTATTGGATCCACAGCTGAATATTTTACAGTATTGCATGTGGAACAAGCACACATCTCAATGTGTTCATGTTTTGAACAGTATTGTTGAAGCTTTGTATAATGATAAATCAGACCATGAAAAATACTTAAAATGAGCTGCATATGATGTAGAATGGGAAATGATGCAATCAGTTGGTCATGTGAAATCCTTTTAATGTGGCGGAAGCGCCACATTCATGTTCTTGTTAAGTGGGTCAGGGCTTTATATCTGTTTGGTGCCGCATCTTCTGCTAGAGATTTGGTCATATGGACAATTTGACTACGCCAACACATTCATCATGATCCCATGCAGTGGCCTTGTATTCAGATTTTCAGATATTTGTGAGATATCTTACGATATAATCTCCTTCTTAAAGCAACACCAACAAGTTTTTTGTACCTTAAAATAATGTTTCCAAAATCATTTCAGCGGTTCATCAACTCGTAACAGGGTGAATGGCATTTCTGCATTCGCTTCGCGGCCCTCTATCGGCTATAACTGCACTATGTAAGCTTGCCAGATCGGGTAGCGGATCTGTAGTTTGATGGAATGACTTGCTTCTGATGTCTCAATGCATCATACAGTACTTTCATAAAATCTTGTAACATACTCTACCGTGTCTGTGGACATCGTTATTTGCAAACCCTGTGCTGGATAAACAAATAGAGTGGGTGCGACCGAGAAAAAGTGTTTTAGTGTTGTCTTAAACATGCATTGTGAATACTGCAAAAGATATCAGTCAATAAGTTTTACATAAACATATTTGAACTGCACAGTCACTGCGGCTACACTTGACCTGCTGACCCCTATCAGCTACTATATATACAGTCAAAATGGAAAACCTTTCTCACTCATGGTGTTTCACTCTCAGTCAGGATTTTTTGTTGGTTTCTGTCACAAAAGGTGCAACTAGAATATTTCACTTAAAATCTACAAAATGTATTCATTTAGGCTAAGTTATCAATTCTGGTCGTCTGTTAAGGTCATAGATGTAGGCAGCTTTCTTTCTGGCAAGCATGGCTGTTGTTGTCCAGATGATTCTTTAAACCCTCTTCACTATTAATTTCATGTCATAGAGGTATACAGTAGAACCTCATTTGGACTTGGGCTGTGAAAAAGAGTGTCCATGAAGTGGATTAATATTCTGTACTATATGTATAAGCAACTATCTTGTTAATCTGTCTAAATGTCAGCCAATAAACTGACAAGACGAACCTTACGGTTTCCATTCAGCCCATTCACATATGCATTCAAGAACATTTGGGTCAGGAATATGCACATCTTTGTGTGTTTCCTTCCACTGTGTTATGTGAAAAATGGACATCCTGAACAGTTGTGAGATCAAAACGTAAGGTTGTCAGGGAATTTACAAAAAACATGCAGGTAGAAATGCAACAAATGTGAATATATGCGAATAAATAGTTTTCATCAACTTTAATCATGTTGTACCATATGCAAATTGAGAGTTAATTCAACCCCCTCTAGCAAATCAAATTTGTATGCACATTAGAAGATTGAGGGCCAGATGTACTAACGCTTTTGCGTCCACTTCAGGCGTATTTGTTTCGCAACGTGCGTGTAAAATCATTGCGAGGTATGTACAAACAGGCCGCAAAGATGTTAAAGCGCAAACTGCCTGTCGCGGGTGCTGAAAAGGGCACATTGCGTTTTTCGTGTCATGCATATGCATTCATGGGAGGATCCAGAGGAAAGTGGGAGTTTAGTGTAAAGAGATGGGAGGGGAAGCGTAAATAGTGCCTAATTATGTATTCCGTGGTATGTACAAAGACTGCTCATGAAAGCGCACGTCTATTTTGCGCCTAAATACTTCCGTCTTGTAAATGCAGGTGTTAATCCAAATTGCAGTTCAATGCGTCAATAAGAGAACCTTTCAAAGACAACAGAATCGCTATTTAGAAGACCAGTTTTTTAGTAGTTTTTAGGTTGCTTTTGATAGTAGTAGTACTATCAAAAGCAACCTTAACTTTCGTTGGCCTTTCAAATGTCTTATACTTTCACTTTCACGTCATTAACTTAAACTTTCCTACTTGTTAGATTTGACCAATCTTCCATAGCCTATGTGCACAAGTAGTTTAAGTAGAACTACTGATCTTCATTATCTCTCTGCTTTTTGACATCTTATCATGTATTTCATGATCGCTAAACGTTGGCATCAGTTAACTTCATTCAACTGCGTTTGTATGTAGGCTCGGCCATTCAGTTGTGGACGTTCGTAAAAAGCGTTTATGGGCGGAGAAAGGCGCAGTTTACACTAAGGATTGAACTATTGATAAATACGACGGAAACTTGGGTCTGAAAGCGTTCGCAATCTGCGGTTTGTCCATGACGCTGATAACGCTACGTTCGCAAATGTACGAACATCTGGCCCTCAATGTGCATTTTAAGTGTTTGCAGTCAGGATTTCTCATACGAATAGTTCAAATGTGCATTAAAAAGTCGAATGGAACCCCAGTGCTCCGTATGGTTAGAGTGAAGAAAATAGTGAAGAAGACGTTTTACTCAAAGCTACATTCGCCGTGGGGAGAGACATAATACCCAACAGGAGGTGAGTGTTTGGCTCAGGTGACACTGCAAAAAGCAATAACCAACACAACATACTGTACACAACAACCTGATGTACTACTGTAAGTGTAAGTTACAGTAAGCGTACATTCCAAAGGTGTTGTGTTTAAGGTTACTTGGAGTTGAAAGGCATGTATTGTAACAGCAGATGTTCATCATCAAATGAGCAAATGCCAAGTATATGCCTTTCCTCTCCTTCAGTATATTATTTACATAAGGTTCGACACTCAAACACATCCTGAGAGAAAAAGCAAAGAAACATTGCACTGATGTGTCTAAGTAACGTTATGATATATAAGATATATAATACATGATAAAAGATAAAGTCAGTTGGTCATGTGAAATCCTTTTAATGTCACAGAGTTAGAACCTCATTTTGACCAGGGCTGTTAAAAAGAGTGCCCATGAAGTGGATTAAAATGCTGCACAATATACTTGTTAATCTGTCTAAATGTCAGCCAGTAGACTGACAAGAAAAGCAAAAGGCCCCGCAAGGACATAGGTGACAAATGCTCCACGACAATAAGTGAGATTTTAGGGACTTTGTTTTGCGTGAAGCCCAACAAAGTCCCTTAACTATTCTAAAATCACTGTCACCTACAACCTCCTTTTACTGTACACACCTCTAACAGCCATCTGATTTCATTGACTGACACCGGTGTCTACAAATATTCACAATATTCTACAAATATTCACATTCTGCCATGTTTGGCATTTTCTGAAGAGATGCACTGTAGTTTACTTTTAATATCACATCTGAATGGATTGGTCATGGTGAAGCAGTTACCCAAGATCTAGTGTGTTGCTCATCATACAATCTAGGCCAGGTTTACAAGTCTTTATGCCATTGGGGGGGTGTTTCAAAGGACTACTCCAACAGTCTTTTCAGTGCTGTCAGAGGAAAAAAACATGATGTTTTTCCACGTGCATACAGGGCATTTTGTGCAAAAATGTGCAAAGGGCTGTGGATGATGTGTGCAAGAACTGAGAGCAAAGACAGTGCCCTTTATCCAACTGCCTGCATTCTCTCTGTATCCACACAGTTATATAAAGCGAGGAGTGTTTTGTACTGCAGCTGACAAAGGCACAATCACCCTTCCACATGGCAATTGATGGACTACAAAGAGACAGATACTGCATAAACCTCATGTGTGGCATTGCATTTTTAAACCAACAGTGTTGCTACAGTATAGCCTGACTAACACTAGAGCGCTTCTCAAATCTCAATTGAGATTGGGAATGAGTCTGGGGACCCTTCACTGACTTAGATAGATAGATAGATAGATAGATAGATAGATAGAAAGATAGATAGATAGATACTTTATTGATCCCAAAGGGGAAATTCAAGGTCTCAGTAGCATACAAACATCATCACACACAACATGCACTGACTTCCGATTTTCAAGGGGTGTAACCAGCAATTAAACTGGTACATTAAACTCTTACCCAGTCTTTTTGGAAGTATAGCAAATGCATCTTTTTTTGTAAATGAAGGTTTGAAATCCAAAGAAAATACACAGCCATTTTGCATAACACTGACGCCATCAGCACAGCCATTGGTTGTGTTGAATGTTGAACAGAGCTGCTAACTGTACTCCTCAGTGTGTCATAATGTAAAGCCTGCCCCAAACCGGAGAAGTGGTTTTGATTGGTTCCTGGGTTTTTGTTGATTAGGAAATCTCCAGACGAACATGCAGAGCAAATTCAAATTGCTAACATGTGTGACTGGGTTCAGCCAGGTTAGTGTCACCACTACCTCTAGGGTTAGGTCTACTCTGTTTTTTGTGGATTTGTTTGCACCGTAAGATGAAGCACGGACAATAAACCTTGCATAGTAATGTTTTGAGTTCTGCCTTTGTAAGGCACAGCATTTTGTCAACAATGACTTTCAAATGCACAGAGGAAGTGTTTTGAATAAATTGATAATGGATTCATGGTAATGACCCCTTAAAGCGCTCGGGCATTTGACAAAGCACAGTGATAAATGCTGGGATCAGCCTAACATTCTGAAAGAAGTCATATGCAGGTCTGTTTGAAAGACAACTATTCCATTAGGAGCACTGGCTGAGTCTTAGTTCACCAGTTACACTTCCATTTGAGTCAGGCTCTAATTGGTCATTATACACAAAGGGGCGCTTGGTTCAGCTTGATGTGAAAATGGTAGATGACTGATTGGCCACCCATGCCACAATAGCATCTGTATAGACTTTCACCTTGTGTGTTTTGCATATGATTAACTTTTTTTAATACAATGCATAAATAACAAAAGTAAAGAGCTGTGCAAATCCATTTCAGTTTTTCCCAGTGTTATCAAGCAAAGTTGTATCACTCTTGAGTTGTTTACCTGGTGTGTTTGCCTACGTACTTTGACAGGCTTCAGAGAAGGCAATATTTAAACCTACAGTATGTAACACTTTTGTAAAAAGCTAGAACACTCCAGAAACGAATGGACTTGGCTCTTGTACGATCCCTATATGATCCCTAAAAGCACTGACCCACCACCTGTGCAACAGAGATATTTGGTTTGCCTCTCAAGTGATGCACTCAGGATGGATGAAGTCACTTTACCGAAGATATGTTCTATTATTAATGGTGCGTTTGCTAATGCATATTGTGTGCATGTGCATGCGTGTGTGTGTGTGTGTGTGTGTGTGTGTGTGTGTGTGTGTGTGTGTGTGTGTGTGTGTGTGTGTGTGTGTTTATGTGTGTGTGTGTGTGTGTGCGTGTGTGTGTGTGTGTGTGTGTGTGTGTGAGAGAGAGAGAGAGAGAGTGTGTGTTTATGTTTGTGTTCTGTTGTTCCTTTTCACCACAAGCCCAAAACTCTGTAGTGTTTTGGTTCTGATCCAAGTTATCTTACTTATTGCAGTTGTGGCTCCTAGTACAGTATTTGTTGTTTGATGTGAATGAAGATTATGTTGGAACTTGTATGTTGTCTGTATGTTAAAACTTAGCAATGGTGTTGCAAAACAAAAACAAAAAACTAAATTACACACACATACTCATATTTAAATTTCTGATTTGAATGAACAGGAGGTCCCATTAATTTGATAAACTCTGTGTTATTAAAAACTACACCATAAATATTTGAGAAGGATGCTTCCCCCCTTGCTCTTTGTGGCCATTCTAGCCAAAGTAGAGGTTTAAATATTTAGGCCTGGGCTAGTTTGGCCTGCTCTGACTTTTCAGCTTCTTGCATTACATGCAAAAATAATATGACTCTTGTACATCGCACTTTGCTCAACATGGTTATAAAGCATGAGCTATCTTTGTCCCCATTAATGACTCTGAGATGTTGTGGTGACTCCTGTTTTATTTAAGCCAGAGCCACCAGCTTCACAAACGGGGCGGTCATTGTTAATTATGCAACACAAATACTACCTATCAGAGTGCGTACTCTGCTTCATTGAAGGAGCCATGTGAAAGAAGAAGGAAGGAAATAAAGAAAAAAGAAACAGTAACTGATAGTCTTTAAGTCTTTATGACTTACTGTACTTGTTTTTTTTCCCAGTTACCTCACTGGCATTGAGATATCATGTATGAATAATAAAAGGTAGAGGTCTTAGAGAGCATATTTCCATGCTCTCAGCACTGTCTTCGCTCTTTAAACAACAGTGTACAACCACATTTGAAATTCCACACCCTCAACTGACTCATCTGGCCGAATTATTCTCAAATTGTGTGTAGATATTTTTCTCAAAAGGCACAGGTATGTGGTAAACAATGTCTGTTTTCTCTCACTCGGTGGTTTGATTTCCTGTCCCTACAACAACCCCACCCCCTCAACACACATACACACACACACCCACAGACACACACAAACACACACACTTGCACAGCCCCTCTTCTCCCTGCCCCACCCCCGCCTCCCCCCACGAGATGTACGATTAAACTGGCCTAGCAGGGCAGGATGCACCCAGGGTCAGAGTGGTCCCTGACAGAAGCATGCGCTGACGGATGGTGCCAGTGTAATTGTGTGATTGATGGGCTGTTTTGAGAGGACCCTGGCCACGGAGAGACAGGTGGGGTCACAAGGCCTGTGCCTGATCTTTCTGACTCTCCTGTCTCATCTCTCCTTGATTGACAGTGCTGCCACCTCTACCAAACTTGTACTTGTGTTTCCTTTAATGTCTATTTTAGTTTCATGTTTGTATATATGTATGTATGTATGTGTGTATGTATGTATGTATTTAACCTGTCAGTGTGTGTGTGTGTGTGAGCGTTTTTGAGAAGATAGGGATGGGACATAATGTTTTTTTCAGTTTAATCAATTTTGGGGGGTTTGGGGGTCCTCCCCCAGAAAATGTTTAATTTGTTTGATGTGATTTCCTGTATTCTGGTGCATTTTGGGGATGGCCAATACTAAATTCAATCAGATTCATAGACCTACATCCTGATTTGTTGATATTGAGGCAATGATTCCATGCAAAGGCTTGGGCTTCAGGGCCCCCTGACCCCTTGGGCCCCTGGGCCTGGGCCCGGTAGGCCCGTGCAGTAATCCATCCCTGCTTAACAGTGCTTTCACTTTACGACACTCTTGTGAGCCATTGAGCCATGAGTAAGGCTAAGGAAGCGTCATTTCACAGTGCACTTACCTAAAAAATAGCTGTATCCTGTGTTAGTGGGCCTGTATTTAGCATTCCCGCTAGCGTTGTGGTGATCGTTTGAGCTTCTTGTTCATTGATCGTTGCATTGATTATACACTGTAGATACAGTTAGGGTGGTGTTTGGAGCTACCTGAGAGCTAACCTCCCTTTACTGAAACCACTAAACAAATAACAGCACAGTCCAATAAAAGACCTTAGGCTTCGCCTGATAAAAGCCTAGATTTATATATCTGTCACAACGGATGTGAAAATACCATCACCACATCCTTGTAGGACCTCATTCAAAATTCGAGTAAGCAGGCCATTGACTTTTATGACATACCACTTTCACCCCCCCCCCTCTTTCCTCCTTTTTCTTTTTTTTCTTCTCCCATTGACTTTTATGTTGGACAGCCAGTCACATGAATCACGGCAGAAGTGGCGGAGGAATAGCGTTTCGTGTGAAAACACCTCGGCGCTTTATGGCAGCCACTAAATGATCCATAATGCTTGGAGATTTGGGGTGGGGAAGCTCTCAGTCCCGGCGCGCTAGCTTAGGACAGGGGCTCGGTGGAAGGAGCGCGTTGCAACGCACCACGCCGTCTCCTGCCTCCCGCTGTGCCATCACCACCACGGCTGAGAAAGAGAGACAGACAAACATACTGTAGAGCGAGAAAGAGAGATGATATAGAGAGGGAGACAAGGAGAGAGAGAGAGAGAGAGGGGAGACAAGGAGAGAGAGAGAGGGAGAGACAAACAGAGAGGGACAGAAAGAGAGAGAGAAAGAGGGAGAGGGCACAAATCTCCTTTACGACGCCGGTACTTAAATAGCTGTCAGTCAGTCGTCTCGCACATGGCTGGGCCTCTCCTTCGGTAGCCTCTCTTCCGAGCTATAATTGAACCGTTTCCTCCCCCTAAGTGCAGCCACTGTCGTCGGAGGCTGTTTGAAACAGATTGTGTTGATGCCGTTAAATACATATGTGTATAAATCTCCGTCTTCTCTCTTCCTCCCTCTCTCCCCCTTTCTCTCTCTCTCTCTCTTGCTCTCGTGTGCTCTGGTGCTTCGGGGGCAAAAAGCAATATCACTGAAATTCTGTCTTCTCAATGAGTGTCTTGGTCACATTCAAATGAAGGATTCAGCATCAATAATATTTCTCACATGCCTGTCCGTCCTTGTATGCATAAAAAATCGGGGTTACAAGCTGAATCTGACCATCAGGGGTATTTTTTAATTATTATTTGCCCTAATAGTATTCAATAGATAAAATACATTTGAATGCCAGAGGATGTAAATTATCAACAGAATGCTGGGCTACATACGCCATGTCAAGGAGAATATCTTACTGGCATAATTTTTTAATCTTTCCCAGAGTATTTGGGAGCCAGCCTGACCAGAACAATCACAACTACCTGACACAGGAATGTACGTGGGTGGGGAGGAGTGGGAGGGTGGGGGGGGGTAACTTTTAATTTGTCAAATTTGTATCACTCGGATTCAAGGCTGGCCCTTTAATGTATTTTTTTTATGACCATACCATTCCCTGCTAATCACGTACGCATGTCACACGTACGTTATATCACTGTACCGATATACTTACTGGCAGTAGTCCAGCCTTATAAGAGATGGTTATGGTAATAACATTCCTCTTGTTCTACTGGTAAGAGTATATTGTTAGCCAAGGTCACAAGGGCACAGGTTCAATTCCTGTGCAGCATTAATACTGCCAAATGAATGTGTTTGCTATGTGCAACTGATTGTGAGGGCTATATATTGATTTTCTTGATGTACAGGTCTTCTTGGTGTGAATGGAGAGTCTGAAGAGTAATATCATACAGTAGTCATAGCTAGTTCACACTCACAGTATGCATTATGTGTTTTGCTTCTTTGTTTGACTTAGATTGTACTGAGTTTATGAAAACATGCATCTGGCATTCAGTTATGTTTGTTTGATTCATTTACCTTCATTTAGGCCTACCTAAATATTAGTATGTATTCCTAAAATGTATATGTAATGTATAGGGAGGAAGGCCTTCAGGTTTCCTGACATTTTAGAGTAATGTACCTTTTCAGCTGTGCAAGAAAAGTGCATCCAATACAGTATGTATATTTAAAACATATATATCAATGCAAAGCTATAAATAGAAAAGAAACTCTGTTTTCAATAACGCTCAGCTGAGGTTTGCTTGTTCTGGGACGGAGGCGCACAGTGGAGTTAAGCAAAGAAAGGACCAGGAAGTGCAAACAAGCAAGCTGAATATATTTTAAGGCTGAGGAATATTTGCAGAGAGAAGAAAGCACACATGAAATGCAGAAAATAAATAAGACACTGTATTACTACTCTCCATTGCACCACAGCACCACCACAGCACCTCCTCGTATAACCTTAGACCTGATAGCATATTTTTACTACCATATTTCTCTTAAGACTCAGTCAGGAAGGTGGAATATCAGGATCCAGGCTTTTATTCTTTTCAATGAAGGGCCAGTGCCCCTCAAGGGAGAGGTACAAGCTTGTGTCACCCCATCATGGGTTTCACCAGTATTCTCTAACTATATAGAAACAAGTCTACCATATTTAAGTTACACACAAAGAGAAGAAGTGACCTACTAGTATGAATATGCAATATAACGGTGTGGTGTGTGGGGATGTGGTCTCTTGTTGTTGTGTCATCAGGCCTGGTCAGCTTTATTATTCTTTAATTAAGCTTCAAAGGCCTGGCCATATATTGTACACCCCAACTTGCTCATGGCCAAATGGTGACAATAGGAGGTCTGCTCCCCCATCCTTGCTCCCTAGTCTATACAATAGAGAGTCACACCTGAGGATAAGCCAAAAGGTCCCTAGACAGTGCCTACTGAATTCTAATCATTCAGGGTTAAACAATGGATACACTGCATACAGACCAAAGACACACACAGGGTACACATGGGTACAAAAATCACAAATGACCATAAGAAGTACACAGTATGTACATTTACAGAAATTATTCTGATTCACAACACTTTCAGAACAGAGAGAGTAGAGGAACTCTGGTCTGTTTCGTTTCCAACCGTGTTTTTTCCCACTGCCCCAAAACCTACATTTCTTTAGCCTGTGAGCCATTATTTATTTATTTTCCATTATTTATTGTATACCCTTGAGTCAGAACCAAAAAAATCTGCTTAGGACATCCAAGCCAATAACTAATGACTTCCTTGGGAAGGCTGGGCGACGCATTAATGAGAGACGAAGCCACACCGCCTCTCTCTCTCCCTCGCTTTAAAAAAAAGAAAAGTAAACCAAATAAAGAAGCATTTGCATTTATATAGTTCTCTCACCAATGGCATACCCAGACTTACGGAATCAGCTGGGCTCATGCTGATTATTACCTGGGGAAAATTAAGATAAGAAAGTAATCCTATGAAAGGGGGTGGCTTTCCCATTACCACCGCACAGCCAGGTATGTGGAATTAAACAGCCCCCATATCCAGGGAAAAAAAAGAGTAGAAAAAAGAAAGATTCTGCCTCATATTCAGTGTCCCTTTCTGTTTTTTTTCCTGCGATAAGACCATTCCTAAAACCGAATCAGGAGACAACAGCAACAATTCCATATGTTTGAGGATTTTGAAGTCTTTAAAGATGCTTAACGTTGATTTAAAATCGCAAGTTTCTCATTCGGGTTTGCTCACAGAAAGGTTGCACTGCGTTCCAAATTCACCTAAAAAAAAAAGACAAACAAAAAAACACCAGTGGATTTTCATGCGGAAAATTACTGAAAGATCTCGATCAGGCCATTTTGCTCGAAACAAGAAACCGAGAAGTGGTAGCGCTAGCGACGGAGACGAGAGGAGATTGAGTGAGGAATAATTAAAAAGCCATAAGACAGAGACAGCCGAAATCAAAGAGGCAGGCTTTTGGGGGGTGGGAGGGGGGGCAGCTCACTAGCTGTAATGATAAAATGCTGTCCTTTTCCCCCTCCTCCCCTCGGGACCGGGGTTGCTGACAGGAGACAAACAGGTTTCTGACACATCCTTTTAATTAGCCTTATTAGCATAGCGCTATTATGTGGCTGGACAGTAGCATGACAGGTCTGGGAGAATGGCTACAGCTGTGACCTTTGTGGACACCACCAGCTGTCAGCAATTACCTGCCGCAGCGGTCCCAGTAGAGGCCGCCTCCCTGTCCTTGGGCACCATTGGTGCCGCGAATCCATTCCCCCAAACAAGAAAGTGATTCTTTTTTTTCCCTCCACACTCCTTTTCTTTACATCCCTTTCTCTCTCTCTCTCTTTTTTTCTCAAAAGAAAAGAAGCCCTTTTGACTAGAACACATTTCCCCCTAAAGGAGTTTGGGCCATTAAGCTTTATAGGCTCCAGGCTGCGCTTTGGTTAAAACGTGTGACTAAATGTAAATATATGCTCTTGCGTTGGGAGCCCCGCAGCTTGTGAATGTGTGCAGTTGACTTGGGAAGCAGCAACTTTGTGAACAAACTCACTTCTAGCCAACAAAGACAAACTCACAGGGCCTTTGTTTAAATGTGTTTAAGGGGATGTAATTAGGCTTGGTGAGAGGGAACGGTTAATGGGTGGCGTTTACGGTGACGGATGGCTTTGTGGCCTTTAGACTGATGGTCCCTGTTTACTCCCGTAGGAACCTCGGTGATGAAGGTGGCTGCTTCGGACGCGGATGACCCCACCTACGGGAGCAGTGCCCGCGTGATCTACAGCGTGCTGGACGGAGAGAAGTTCTTCACTGTGGACAAAGACACAGGTAAGGGCAGGCCAAGTGATCCATTACAAACAAATTAACAAAATAAAACTGCAATTTAGTATGTAGAGTATTAAAAGAATATTCATTTGTGTTAAATTATGTACTGGAAATTAAGCATTTAGTCCATGACTGACTGATTTAAAGGGCTGTATATTCATTTTACTGCAACAGTGAATAATTGGATTACAGTTTTCATTTATATTGCAGTATGTGTTTTAAATCTTGTTAATTAGGTTTTGTGTGATCACTGGCAAGGTAATTATTAATTGATATTAAATGATATTCCGATACGATACCTAACTCAGTGGTGCTCTTGCCTAACTGCTGTTCAGTGGCCTCAAATTCAAACACTTCAGTATATAAACATATTAACACAGCTCACGTGATCACATATCACCACATGTTTCATTTCCGTCATGCTGACGATGACGACAAACCATTGTGAAACACTATATCTCCTCCTGGCGTCAGTCATGAATCCTGCTGCGTGATTCACATTCGGTGGCTATTCAGAATTTATGTACTTCAACACATGGCCTGCCACCTGAAAGATACGTGCACGCAGTAGTCACCCAGGCATATCACAGGGTTTTGTTGCGGGCAAATGTGGCCCATGGGAGTAGCACTAAACTTTTAATGATTTCTTTTTGGGGGCCTGCAGGGCTTGATTTGGTTTGCCCTGGTGCTCGAGATGATAAATGGCTTTGCCTCAGCTGTGCAGGCCTGCTGACTCCAGACTCTTTGCTTACCTGGGTTTGCTAAACCGGTGAGGAAGGTGCTATAGTTGGAATAGGTGAGGTGAAAAGGCACAAGGCTCTGTGTTCAATTGCCAAGCTCTTACTGTCTAGCAGGGGGAACTGGAAAAAGCCAATCAATGTTTATTTGCAATACAGAACATGTGCGGTATGTGTAGTATTCTGAATTTAGAAACAACCCCAAATCAGAAAAAAAGTTGGGACATTGTGCAAACAAGGGATAGAGCTGAAAAAACAATATTGGATGGCCATGGTCTTTTGGACCTCAGATGGCACCGCATTACTGTAAAGCCAGACCTGTTTCTGAAAGAAAATCTCAGGCTCAGGAAAACTTCTGATAACCATTGTCTATGAGCACAGTTTGATACTTAATTCAGAAATGCTAGTGTAAACTTTACCATGCAACAGCCAAAATTGTATTTAGACATGATACAGAAGTCTTATCTGGGCCTGAGCTTGTTTAAAATGGACTGATGTAAAGTGGAAAAAGGTCCTGTGGTTAGACCAATAAAAATGTGCAATTCTTTTTGGAAATCATGGACTTATATGGGCTAAAGAGAAGAGGGCCTATCCAAGTATCCAACCTATCCAACTTGTTGTAGTGCAGTTCGAAACCCAACATCTATAACGGCGTGGAGGTGCATTAGTGCCTACAGTACAACATGGACATCTTACACCTCTGGCAAGGCACAATATATTCTGAATGATGTATACAGGTTTTGAGCAACATATACTGTCATCCAGGCAATGTCTTTTCCATGAAAGACATAGGGCTCTATCTTGCACCCCAGCGCAACCCAGGTAAAAAAAAAAAAACTATTAAAAGTATACTTTTTGAAAGTGTACTAAGTACCGTTTGTACTTTTTTCGTCAAATCCAAGTGTAATTAAGTGTATTGAATTATGTATTAAGTGCAACTTAATACCAACTTGACTATACTTTGAGTGTAATTAGTGTGCTAAAATGGAACAACTTTTTTCAAACTTTAAGTGTTCTTAAGTACATTATACAAAAAAATATTTTATGCGCATTCGAAACAGTCGCAGTACAATTTTGTAACATCCCAAGTGTATTGGAAATGTACTTAAAAGGCATTACAATATAACTAATAATAGTGTAGTAGTGTATTTTGAATACACTCTTATCATCCTCATTCCTATTCATTTGGCATGCTTCTGTAATATTTTAAATTAACTTCAAATGTACTTCCTGACTACAATAAGTGCCTTGAAAGTTTGCAGTTATGTTAATAAAAGTATAGTCTTAAGATACTTTAAGCATTATAAAGGCATGCAATTTAAGTATAATATTAGTGTGCTTTAAAATTGTACTATTAGTACTCTCCTACCTATTCTGTTACATGACAAATTACACTTTGATTATGAGAAAAACATTTTATTGACATGAATGAAAACAAAACATAATATTCATCCATAACAAAAGTAAAACATTTTTCTGAAAGTTATGGATCTCTTGAGCATATCTTTTCAAGTTGGATGTGGTAACGCGATAAAACATGCATTTGGCCGTATTATATTATTTCACATGCATAGATTTTTCGAGTGGCTGTTTGGAGCGCTGGTCAGATTCCTCCTCGCTCGCAGCATTTTTTTCCATGCTTGGGGAGCAGTTTCCTCTGAGTGCGCACGTGCAGAGAGAATTTGGCGCACACATTTAATATCTACGTGTGTGAAATAATATATAATATAATACACCCGAATGCATGTTTCATCGCGCAAGTGCTTTTTGCCACTATTGTGTCGCGATACTCTACAGCCTCATTGGTAGACCATCAATTCAAAATGCAGATTTCATGAAAAACAAAAGTTGTTTACCCTCCTAGGTGAGAGAATTTGCCCTCTAAGCTTGAAATTGTTTACTGGACACCCAGCCTACAGCCAACAACGTAACAGTCTAACATGGCTAAATGTGTAATGCGTGATCATTTATTGCTTATTTGTTTGCAAAGTCTTCTGGCCCAGAAAGAAAACCATGGTGGATACGGATCATGGCTGAGGAGGAAAGGTACAGCTGGTAGAGTTGTGCAGTGAGTGAACTTCCCTCCCAATACTGAGATGTGGTGGCAAAAGCTGTGGTAGCTAGCTTCCTTACTAGCACACCATCTTCCAGTCCAAGATGCATAAAGTTTTCGGTGGCAACCCGGGGCTGGACAGCAGTCAAATGCATTGACCTTGGTATTAGAGAATTTGTCTCTGTTGTCTGTGAACAGAAAGATGGAAAACATTTTACAAGATAAACAATATTTTACACAGAAATCCATTGGCAATGATGAGATTAATACAGATTATCTGTACCTATTTGACATTTACTTTTTATGGGTCAAATAGGTATTGACACCATCTGTTTGCCATCCTGGTATGGGTAGACCTGGCCAGGTAGTCTTTCCTTAAAGCGTTGTGCACCTTGGCACCGATATGAGTGCAACCACCCTGTTTTCTGCATTTGATTACCTTAGATTCCTTTGTTTCCAATACAACCGTATTATCGTTTTCGGGTCAAATGGCATTTTAAATGGGAGTCGTAGGGGCACTAGCCTACTATTTTGATGCATGAATCAAAATCATCATGTATCAAAATAGTTCTGCCCCTACGACTCCCATTCAAAATGGCATTTGACCCAGAAACGACAATACAGTCAAGCTTAATGGTGGCGCTTCTGACTTAATTATGCTTTCAAACGAGTTTGACTCAGGTACATTAACAAAAAGACCCTAGGTTGCATTTTGGCTTGAGTTATGCTTTAAGAGTAATGGGATAAGGTCCTGGATGAAGAATATTTACCTTTACTGCTGATTATTTGAGGCGTTCAGACATCTCGGTTTCAAAACTGTCCAGGAACACCTGTAAAAACATAGTTAGGCTACAGATTAAAACTAGGTAAATTACAAACACTACCATGAAATGAACTTGAATGCTCTGTCAAACACAAATAATAAAAAAAAAAACTAAATCTATCGCATAAACCAAGGCATAATATCAATCATATAGCCTAAGCTTCATAGCACTAACTTAGTAGAACACCAGGTTTAATTCCCCCTCTAATATCAATGGTGAAAAAAAACGTTCTACTTCATAAAATGCATGTAATTTGTCCTGTAGACTCATTTTAAAAGATGTCTCCACGATTAAAGAAAAAAACAGCTACAATGTCATTAGCATGCCTAATGAATGTGAAGTGTGACTAGCCTAGCACTATCCTCCTTTCTGTGAGTTAACTTAGCCTACACCACACATAATATTAAAGAACATTGGTGAACTTTAGGCAAACGTTGCTTAATAAAGAACACACTTTCCTCCATCATAGTTTGTCTAACGTTAGTGCTAGCCAACGCTTGTCAATAATCCCACAAACACAAAGCAGGCTAATGTAGTTTTCTTCTTGATAGGGATCTGGTCGACGTATATGACTAACGTTAGCTAAATTAGCTAACGTGATCTGGCATTGCTAGCTTGTACTAGCAAGGATAAAAATAAACTCTTGAAAGACTGCTAAGCCATCAATTTAACTTCTCCAAAGACTACCGAAGGTCATAAAGAGTAAGCTACATCAGAATCATTTAACAATATGCTTTGGGACTCACCTGATAACGAATAACTTGGCACTTTAGATCCAACTGGCTTCAGTCCTTGTTATCTCATATGACGAGTCCTTCTGGCTCTGTAGGACCAACGTCTCTGGCATGACTAGAATTTATGGTATCTTTAATTTGGACAAACCTGTAACCTTATACGGACCGTAAACGTATGCATTTTCTGGTCTCTACAGTCCATCTGTCTTGCAAATAAAGTTACAAGCATAGACTGTATGAAATAACGTTAATGTGCTGCACAGATCCGCCCACTCATTTCAAATTCAAACAGCCATGTTATTGGTCAACTGGACTGCCTATACATTTAACTGTGTTGCCTATAAATGTAACAAAGTGCCACATTCATCCTCTCACAACCTCTACTACATCACAAACGTATAGGCTACTACCTTACTAAGACACAAAATCAACAAAAGAAAAAATATTATTTGATGACCAAAACTGATAGATCAGTATGTCTCTAGGCTAGGTTATTGCACATTGCCATCCATGCGGCTGACATATCAGGCCTAAAAGCTACACACATTAGTATTTTATTAAAGGTGAGATGACTATGAAACTATGCAAACAATGTATTAGGCCTACCAAAAATATATACTTTCCATAAGTACACTATATTACAACTCTAAGTATTAGCAATTTAATACACTTAAACTAAATAAACTTCTTTACCATTTAAAATACACTAACAACAAAGTACACTTTTAAAAACTACATTACAAAAACACTTTGAATATTGCACAATAAGTATATTTAATTTTAGTACACTGAAGTTGAACTTAATACTATGACTATGAAACTATACAAACAATGTATTAGGCCTACCAAAAAATATACTTTCCATAAGTACACTATATTACAACTCTAAGTATTAGCAATTTAATACTCTTAAAATAAATAAACTTCTTTACCATTTAAAATACACTAACAACAAAGTACACTTTTAAAAAGTACATTACAAAAACACTTTGAATATTGCACAATAAGTATATTTAATTTTAGTACACTGAAGTTGAACTTAATAACATCTACTTTGAAGTATACTTTCTAAAAGTACACATTAAACATACTTTACATAAAGTACAAAACGTGTAAGCATACTTGCTTTATACTTCATGTACTTTAATCATATTTCTAACACACTAAAGTATACTACTTTTTTACCTGGGAATTGACTTTGTATATTCGCGCTTTTGTCTTTCCTATTTTGCAGTCAGTGCATATTGGAATTTTCCCTCCACAGGTACATGCCTGTAAATTAGGGAATTTGATTGTGTCCACCGGGGCGGTTCAGCGAAAAGACGGGGCGTATTCCGGCGCAAACGTTCCCTGTTGATATTTTGCCGTTTCAGAAAACAATTCCGCCACTGACCAGGAACTCCCTGGTCTAAAGTCTGTGGCGCAAATTCAGATGCTATTTTAAGGGCGCATACATGGCCCTTAAAATATGAATGAATGCGTTGCACACCAATCTACAGACACCCCCGTGCACAGACGGAAACATTCAAAGCCTTGATAATATTTGTCCATTTCCCGGCTTTGTTCGTGCATTGGTCACCCAAAAATTTAGTAGCCTATATAGTACAACATCTACATGCAATATCTTTACAACAACAACGCCTAATTACGACCTATACAACTTTATACAGCCCTATAAAGGCTAAAGTTACCTTTAGTTTTGTTCCAATTTACCGTTGTGTATGGCTTTAAACATTGTGTGAACTTTAACATCATCCTAAGCATTATTCCAGCTGCGCTAAGGTTTTAAGCACCACATTTTTGCCTACCTTGTTGTAGCCCATCTAAAATAACTCCAAGCTTTGCTATATTCCCTCCATCCTTTCATTGTTTTCAAAAAACATTTTATATCCATGATGGCCTTGAAGTTTTGAGTTAGTGAATTAGCTTAAATCAGCTTATTATGTGCTGTTAACCAGCAACCATAGATAGTACAAGAAAGCAGCAAGTATGGCTACAATTTCTGTAGTTGCTGCATCCATTCATTGTTATTCTCTCTCCTGCTCAAACAAATGTTGTGTGTGCATTAAGTTGATGATAACGTGTTTACAAACTCTACTTTACAGAAAATATTGTAAATACTGCAGAGTTGGAAAGTTAGGTCAACTTGGAAACTGTTTCTCGTTGTTGAGTTGCCTGATGGTAAGGAGCCCTTGCTTGGCTGCCTGTGCTGGGCAACGCACACTTCGCTCCTCTCATCTATACAACGTAGTTCCCATTTCTGCAAACCATACATAATTACAAAGAAAAATATTACCACACGAGGGAAATCAGTGTGGTGTCCATTAAGATGTGAAAAAATAGGCATAAATCTAGTGTACACATTTTCACGAATCACGGATGTGTTGATGACATAAATTATTAGAGGACTTAAGGAGACGTGATGTTGAACTGCATGCCGATGCCATTTAACCCAAATGCCCCAGCAGCAGCACGGGAGAGAAGAGATTAACTGACAGAAGATATGCATTGTCTATAGAGAGGTAATGTTAGATTACATTGTACATTGCAAAAATATCACCATGCATTCATAGCCTCGTGATTCAGTGAGATTGATCCCAAAACATCGGAAAGTATGTCTTGAGAAAAAATCAATAGCTAACTGTTCCCAACTGAACAGTGATTATAGCGCTATGAATGCTCCTGGCTGCGCCTGGCAAATACGCCACCATAATAGCAATCAGCTATGGAACAAGCGTGCCTGTTGTTAAAGGAAATGTGAGATGACGCTTTGATTGGTTTATTGCACGTTAAGCCCAAACCACACCCATGATTAATGTAGCTACTTCAGACCACCCCATTTTAGATTTGCGTCGGGCGCAAGAGTCAATTATCCCGCCGGTAAAATAGCAACAGCCCCTAAGATCCGCCCACAAAGTGACTTGCGTTTTGCGCAAAGACACTTCCGTTTTAGACCAATAAAATAGAGCCCATAGAATATTTCAGGACAACAATGGCAAAACAAATTCTGCACATGTTTAAACAGTATTTCTCTATAGAGGAAGAGTCCAGGTGCTAAGATGGCCTGTCTGCAGTCCAGACCTGTCAAATTAGGTGCATGGAATGACAAACATGATTAAGAATATTGTTGAGCAACTGAGATCCTATATCGAACAGAAATGGGACAACATTTCATTCTCAAAACTCTAGCAACTGGTCTCCTCAGTTCCTAAACATTTTTTTTAAATGAAGAGGTGAAGCCACACAGTGGTAAATAAATATACCGCTGTCCCAACTTTTTTTGAAACAAGTTGCTGGCATCAAATTCAAAATTAACATACATTTTCCATGAAATAGTCAAATTGATAATTTTCAACATTTTATTATCGATGTCCTTTTTTGCAGCTAAATATGGGTTTTCGAGATTTGTAGATTTTCACATTCTGTTTTTATTTGCATTTTACACAACGTCCCAACTTTTTCTGATTTGGAGTTGTATTTCCTGTAGTATGTATCACTAGGTTATGTGACATAAATCTGTGCACAGACATTAGTGTCTTGTAGTAGTCTGCAGTCTGCAAAGCAAACTCTTGCTGTCACTTTTTTAATAGAATCCTGATGTCCCTAGGGTATTTTTTATACCATATCTATTTACATCTAAAATATCTGTTTTCATTTCATATCTCTGCGATGATAGAAGGTAGGTGTGTACAACCACAAACACAGAAGCACATACTATTTCAATGAACACTATAATGTCCTTTTCTCTAGACTACCTAGTCTTTAACTACCCATTACAGTAATATATGCTGAACTCACTTTCAGCAGCTCAAAGAAAGGATACATGTTGTGGGTAACTGTGTTAGTTGTTTTGTGGGGTATGAGTTGTGTAGGCAGGCAGGCAGGGAGAAAAGATTCTAGACCGTTAGAGAGTACTTACAGGCAGGCTTCACCAGGCGTGCAACTGAAGCGTCCGTGAAGCGAAAAAATTGTTTCAAAAGACTGGTCTAATGCTTTCAAATGTGTGCACTGTTCTTGTGTCGGGTGTATAGCCAGTTCCATTGTTTATAGTGGAAACTAATTGTTTAAGCCTCCCCTCCACAAACGGAACACTTCAGTTGTGCGCCTGGTGTAGACTAGGCTGTTAATCCAAATGTTTTGACATTCTAAATGCTTGAGCCAGTAAAGAGCTAGGCCCTTGGCAGTTACTTTGTGTAAATAACCAAACATAGGAGCCATTCTTTTCTGAAGACATCATCTTTCCTTTTTTGCCAAAATAGAACTCTAACATAACTGGGCAAAAATCATCAAAGAGGACAACAAAGATACCACAGTTAATTACAATACTAACGAGTTTTACATCCAATTTACATCCAGATATGTGCTTCGACCATAAAATAGGTTTATAGACATACAGTAGTTTACCAGCAGACAGTGCATTGGTAACATTTTAGTCATATGTGTCCACACACACGTCGACTGATGTGATTTTTAAGGATATGATCCTGTTTTGACAGATCAGACTTATCTTCCTACACATCAGCGCAGATATTGAAATCCATAAATAATCATAATAACAACAATACCAACAGTGTACCAACAATACCAACCAAGTGTTGTGCGGGTGACAGAGTGAGGCAGCAGGAGAGAAGAGCCAGCATGCTGGGTAGGCCTACAATGAAGTTAGATCCTCAGTTCCCACAGGGGCTTTGAAGAGCTGCTCTCTGTGAGGCTTCACTTCTTTATGACCGCTGTGGTCTCCTTTTCTCTGGGAAACACTGTGCAGTTTGGTGCCACATTTTCAGAGTATTTTATTTGTACAGACTTGCACGGGGATTGTTACACTTCATTATGGCGAAGATTGGAGTGTGCCCAGAAATCCAGAAACGCAATAATATTCAACATCTGTCCAATCTTGTTGACTTGATCAGTTCCCTCCACTTCAGAGTCATAGGGTCCAGTGTCCCATGTAAATTAGTTTCCTTTATTCCACAAAGTCCCCAAAAATCCCATTTCCAGGAGTGTCCCTGTGACATTGGTCATTGTGATCCGGATATCGCTACAACAAAGAAATTGAACTCTAGTATTGTCAGCGTCCACCAATGCTAAAATCAACATTATTTTTCTGTTTGTAGAACAGGGCATTCAGTTTGAGCAAGCTTGAGAACAAGCCATCCGGCAAACAGCAGGAAGTTGCGGTATAAATGAGCTTTGCTTTTGAATCCATGCCACAAATACATTGTAGGGTTGTTCTCATGCAGTCCACGACTGTCTGTATGCGGTAGGAATTACAGTACCGAGACAGTGAGATTTATTTGGCGGTGTAGCCCAGTATCTGGCACAATCGGCTTTATCACACAACAGACAAAACTCAAAAGACATTGAAAGGGACACTGTCACTCTTGTGCCCTGTAATCTGTTTAATTGCTTTTTGTAATAGCAACCAAAAAAGTGTATCTCCACTGTTGCTCGTTGTCCGAGCGAGAAATGTGACCTTTTATTTCATTTCATTTTTACCCCCTCCCTCTCTTTCTCTGCCTTTCTTCCTCAGGAGTGATTCGGACAGCAGTGGCAGATCTAGACCGCGAGACGCAGGATCGCTACGAGCTGGTTGTCAAGGCAACAGACATGGCAGGCCAAATGGGCGGTCTCTCCGGCTCTACCACAGTGACCATAGTGATCACAGATGTTAATGACAACGCTCCAAGCTTTCCACAGAGTGAGTGCACTTTAGACACTGCATATGTGAAACTATCTATCAGAATTCAACTTCTGGGGAGAGAGAGAGAGAGAGAGAGAGAGAGAGAGAGAGAGTTAGTGAGAGAGCCACAAAGTCATCTGCACACTTTGGACTCTGAGTGTGGAGGACGCAGAAGATGAAAGTAACGGCTTGAAGGGGACGCTGATTGATGACCAGCAAAGTAAATAATAATTAAAATGCTGAATGTTTATTATGCAGAGGGAGGAAAAATACATTCAGTGTTAGTCCATTAAGATTCACTCAGTTATGTAAATCAGGCAGAGATTGGCAAAAGCACACCTCCAGGTGATTACTTTGCAGATGCTAGCTTATGCAAATTCTTACACTGACCCGCAACAGAACATGGCCTGTGCAGTCTGCTTGCAGGAGTGGTTCAATTAAGGATGCAAACATGCACAGCCAATAAAGGCCCGCCCCTTATGGCAATACCTACCTGGGATTTAGCCCATGTTCTGTGAAGAACACACACATTTTCACATGCACACACATGCCGCATGACTAATAAAGGGCTGCATCTTTCCCAGTTAGTTCTGAAGGCCTGTTTTACTGAGCCCATCTGTGTTGTGAGTACCACAGTGACAAAAAAGTGTGCCTCGCCTGCAAATAATCTGCAGGAGCAGTTCCATTGAGGCAACTTCCAAAGTAGCCTCTTTTCAATGAGCGCACAGCTTCAAACAAATGAAAAGCACTTTGTATCATTGCTACCGTATCAGAGCGAGCCTAGTGGGTGATACGTTTAATACATTTATGTCTGGAAGGCAGACCAGGGGGAGGCTTGTGCTTATTCCCGGCACCGGTCTCACAAAACAAAGAGGAAGAAGATGGCAGAGAAGGCACAGATGATATACTCATGAGCTCTCTGTGTGTGTGTGTGTTTGTGTGTGTGTGTGTGTGTGTGTGTGTGTGTGTGTGTGTGTGTGTGTGTGTGTTCTCTCATGTGAGGGAGGCAGCATTACTTCGATTACTGCAAAGTGCGTGCCGACATCAGGCTTATATACTCCCCAAAGTCTCTTTTCTTCTCCTCCTCTCTGTCTCCTTGCCTCTCTCGGGCTCTCTCTTTACGCTCCTTCTACTACGTTATGTGGCCTACAGTACAGTGATATCATTTAGCCTACTTAATTCTACTTGCTTTTTGCCTTTGTGAGGCAGATCTCATTCAGTTTCTATTGAATTAGTTTGACATGTACTGTTTGTATACTTTCCAACTTCTCAGAGAAATAAAAACACCATCCTTGTGTGAGATATGTAGATGCCATGCATGTTTATGCAGCACCTTTTTTATCTGGTTCATTTACAAGTGCACTGTGCTGTGAATGCCGTAGTACTGATTATCTGTCCGGATAACAAACAACCTTATGATTTACTGCAGCATGTGGCAGGAGCAGGAGTGTGTTTATGTTTGTCTTTGCTTTGCATTTTCTGTGGAGAGGATTCTTCCGGCATAACGGCTGCACACACTTAGTGCTATCCATGAGCCACGTAGTGCTCCTCATTCTCTCAATTATCAACAGCATGTTAGCTGCTCTCAGAGAATGCTGCAATGCCAGCGTATTTACCTAATTGCACAACTGTTTTGCCTCCACTTGAAGTGAACCCTCAAAGTGCACTCAATATGTCCTGCATCCGTCGATAAGGCAGCGTACCATTTGCCTGCTTTCATAAATGTTTGTGATGTTGTTGAGTATGCGCAAATAGCTGCTGTATGGCTTTCATTCAGAATCTAAAGTGCAGTCAAATGTTGTTAAATGTCTGTTGTTTAGTTTGAAAATGGGAGCTCTGAATCTGGTGCCCTTCCCCCCTCATCAGAGCTGTACCAGTTTGGTGTTTCGGAGGGGGCTGCAGTGGGTACCCCGATCGGGCGTGTGATCGCCACCGATGCAGACATGGGGGACAACACGGACATGAGCTACCTGATCACTGAGGGGGAGGACGGAGAGCTGTTCAAAATCACCATGGACGGAGAAACGCAGGAGGCGGTCATCTCAATCAAAAAGGTGTGGTGATTTTGTTCGACTTTGGACTAATTTTAACATCACTTTTCCCCCTTTTCAAATATATTTTCTTTTTTTATTTGTTTATTTGTTTTGTTGTCTGTCTTGTATGTCTTGGTGTCACGGGTACGCTGGCGACTACGCCGCTCCGTCCGGCATTTTTTGTATTTGTTATTTTTTAAATGTATTTGTCATGTCTTGATGTCATGGGTACGCTGGCGACTACGCCGCTCCATCCGGCATCTTTTGTCTTGTTGTTATGTGTCTTGTTTGTGGAGCGCTTTGGGTTGCACTATGTGCATGTTAAATGCGCTTTAAAAATAAATCTGACTTGACTTGACTTGACTTGACTTGAACTGCCCAAAACTTTACAATGGGCACATTTAATAAAGCCATTTTAGGTTCAATAATATATGATATGTGTGCTGGAGCATTGTTTAACATGATATTCTGTATAACATGTATGCATTTGAGTATATCTATAGACACATGCATACATTGAATAATCAACTTCCTTGTTAATGTTTCATCATTGGAGTAATGTGGGCAACTCTGTTCTTAGCCGCTGGACTTTGAGACCAAGCAATTCCACACTGTGGTCGTGGAGGCTATGAACAAGCATGTGGACGAGCGCTTTGTGGACCTGGGGACCTTCCGGGACAAGACCATTGTGAATGTTAGCGTCTCGGACGTGGACGAGCCGCCCGTGTTCTTCCCGCCCCTGGGTGCCATCATGGAGGTGCAGGAGGACGCCAGGCTGGGTGCGCTGGTGGGCACCGTCTCAGCCAGGGACCCAGACAGAGAGGATGTTCCAGTCAGGTATGCCCATCGCCAGCTTACGGGTTGGGGGTGTGGTGGTGGTGGCGGTTGAGGGGTTCTGAGTGGCATTGAAAATGCCCATAGCCATTGTTAGCAAGATTTAATCGTTTTCCTCTAATTAATGAGAGAGTGGGAACTTTGCAAAGCACTGCAAACTCCCTTCTGACAGGCATTGAAATGGGAAAATCACTACAGCAGGAGACAGGAGTAACCACTGTCTCCACAGCTCCCTGGATGGGAAGGTAATAGCTGTTCGGTGAAAAGGGAGTGCCTGTGTGGTGTGTGTGTGTGTGTGTGTGTGTGTGTGTGTGTGTGTGTGTGCGTTGTGTTTCTTCATATTGTGTTTGTCCCATTATAGGAAAATATCCAAAGTAACTGAGCAGGAACCAGGTTGGAGTTGTGGAATGTGGACATGTCTTATAGCCCTAGTAGCACACAATTACCCACCTGCCATTTCTCACTCCGTAAACACAGTAACTCTCTGCACAGTCCATCTCAGCTCTGCCAGAGAGCATAATACGTGCAAATTCCTCACTGCTATTATACTTCAAAAATAAAAGTAATTACCGTGTAATCTAACATCTAACAGCCATCTAACAAGCATATAATCATTACCTTTTCACTTTCTTTTTTAATTCATATTTTGAGGAAAAGAGATTGATTTTCCAACTGTTGCTCTCTCCACGGTGGATAAACATCTAAAGAGGCTGTTCTTCATACATATCTTTTTGTGCTGTATTTGACTTTAAAGGAATGTCTTTTGTCTACCTGACGCGTGTGACTTCTCAGAAGCCTTATGAAGGGGCTATAAAGGCAGGCAAAGTCGGGCTGCACACAGCCTGTGCAAATTACCTCTATTAAAAATGCATGAGGCTGAACCGAGAGTGCTCCAGGTGTAATAAAGTACTGCGCAGCAGCGACTGGCTGGCTGGCTGGCTGGCTGGCAGGCATGCTGGGCTGGCACACGGGCCTGGCACCGTGCCCATGCCCATCGGTACCACTTTAATCATCTCTATTGGACTGAGCTAACCAAGCGGGTCTGTGCCCAGGGCCTCATCGTTCTCCCCCCAAAACCCACCCACACACACACCTCATTCACCCTCGTGCCCCCCCCGCCCCCCCAACGCTAATGCCACCCAGATCCAGCTTCTGCTCATTCTAGGCTTGGCACCAAGGGCAGCAAGCCCTGAGGAATGAACATGGCAGCTGGAAAGGGGCCACCCTATTTTGGACAGAAAATATTTGTTTATGTTTTGTTGTGCTCGTTTGGTAGGCGAGAGTGTGAAAATAGAGGGGGCCTGGCCCACTGTGGGGATTTTTTTTTTCACGCACCATCAAGCAATTTCTTTCTTCATAAAGCCCCGAAATAACACAGATTCATGAGTTTTTGCGGGTGAGCGTTTTTTTATGAGCTGCGCTTTGTGCCATCTCTATAATGGAATACCTCATAAATGCTTTGAGGCTTATTGGAATATTCTCTTTCTCTTATTTGTGCACTCTGCCACAAATACATTGCTTTGGCACAATGTGTGTCGGCATGTGAAGAGGGATTCAGAGTTAATTCATTAATGGCTAATAAGCAGACATATTCCAGTTGATACGAATCATTAAAATGTATAAACATTGTTAATGCACCATTAAATGTGACTGTGACTGCTGCAGTCTGAAGTGCAGTGGCTCCTCAAATATGTATTCAATATTACAGTTGTCATACCAGGCAGTGGTGGCTACATGCATTCTGACAAATGTGCAGGGAGATTCCATCTACTGCAGTGAGATGCAATAAGATACAATTGCGAGACAATTGAGATCGATAACAATTGAGATCGATAACTTCACTGAATGGTTTTGCTCACCTGGATGACTTTTTTTTCTTAAAAAAATACAAAAGAAAGTTCTTCAGTAAAGATGAAAAGAGTCTCGTCTTTGAACTAGGGAGACTGTGCATCCAAGCTATTATGGGCTCACTCTCTACCCTCTGGGCAATAAGACATGGCCTTTTACACAAAACCCCAAGCTGAACCCCCATAACCCAGGGTAAAATAAAAACCGATTAATCTCTCCAGTAATTTTTGTATTCCAATCACTTTAGACGCATCTGAAACCGTGAAGGCAGCTTTCACAACCCTCTGGGCATTGCAATTGAAATGAGGTAGAGTGCATGTGAGTGTGTGTGTGTGTGTGTGTCTGTGTGTGGGAGTGGAGGCTGTTGGGTGGTGGTGGTTGTTCGGTAAGAAAAAGCAAAAGTAAACTATTCACTTGAATTTTGTTGACTGTAACCTTCGGAGAGGTGCTTATGTACCATAAGGAAAGTGAAAGTGTATTTCATGAGAGTGCAGCATACATTATTAATCTGTGCTGCTCAGGCAGTCGTGGCCAGCCACATAGCTCTCTCCTCTCAGGCACACATTGTGACATGTTTTCGATATCGGCTAAATGCATAATTATTTTCAAACTCGTTTTCATCTTCATCAGAGGTTTTTTTCTGTCTGTTATACACACGCACACACACACACACACACACACACACACACACACACACACACACACACACACACACACACACACACACACACACTCAAATAAATGCTAATTCCTCCTTCAAAAGAGCACAATTGGACATTCTTTTGCGTGGCACAATAACACACACTGGCCTATTTTCTTGCAGGTATTCCATAGACCGGAGCACTGACCAGGAGCACATCTTCAACATTGATCCGGTGACAGGTGCCATCACCCTGGGGAAGATTCTGGACAGAGAGACGGCGGGCTGGCACAACATCACTGTGACAGCGGTGGAAGCAGGTATTTGCCGACTGTCTCTAAATGCTGAGGAAGAAAGCGTTTGACAGATCTGTGCTCGCCTGAAGCCTTCAAATCACTTCAGCTGGCTGCACAAAGCATACCTACCTTTTCTTAGCAACAGGCTCCTTTTCTGTGAAGGGTGTTTGCACAGTGGTTTGAAACTGTGCCGTTTAAGGTGGGTACATGTTTGAGGAGCTGCAATGCGCTGATATTGTCTCAACAGTGCAGTGTCCTGAATTGAGGCATTTATTGTGGCCAGGTTCATATGTAGGACAGCAGAAGGCTGCATGTCTGGATTTAAAGTGGTTTCTGCTGTTGACAGTAAAATATGCACTGGGAATTTTTTCTCCAGAAGACAACAGAAGACAGATACAGCACAGTGTACTTGCCAAAACATGCACCAGCAGTCTGTGTGCAGACTCCGAGATAAAACAGTGACTTTGGAATAGAGAGAGAAATAACACAGCAAATGAAAAAGAAAGCAGAAATCATTACAGTCGCCTCTACTTGGCCAACTACTTGGAAAACCTGACACCTGAATGGGATCGACCAAATCAATGCAACAGCTATTGTGAGGTGTGGCTTCATGATGTGCTGCAAACTTTTACTTGAAAGTTGAATTTGAAGTGGAGTCTTGGTCACTTGTGGTGCAGTAGTGGAACAGCTGTGATTTTGGAGACTAATTGTTTGTTTTTGTGTTATCCCCTTTTGTGTGGCGCATTGTGTTCGAGTCACATTTTAATGTTAATTGACCATTTTAAGAATGTGAGAGAGACAGTAATTGTCCCCGTATCAGGGCTAAACAGCAGGCTGCTCACGACAGATAACGCTGTCTTGCGGACAGACAGGGAGAAAAAAGAGTTACCACCCACCACAGGCAATGGTTTACTTCATCAAAATTCCCTCAAAATATTGGTTATCATCCTTGGCTTCTTTACCCATGTATGTTTTATCTAGCCAGTGAGGTTCTGGGGTGGATCGAGGTGACAGAAGAAAAAGACAGAAAGTGAAGGTTTTAATCATCACCGGTAGTTCGGTGCTCTGCCTTTTAAATTCAAACACCATGTTCTATTATTTATTTTTAAAATAGCTGATTGGTTGCTACCTACTTCCAAACCCAGGTCCATGCAGAAGACTAGAATTTAAAAAGGTAAACAGGAAAAAACTGGCATGCGAAACACGTGAAACATTTTTAGAAGACAAAACGCCAAATCAGTGTCAGATAACATATCAGATATCATAAATTTCAGATATCACAATCAAATGACATGAGTTGAGGATCATTAGGTATCATCTATCTTAATGTTGCGCTGAGCTTTGAGCAGTCTGTCATCATTGGAGTATCACTAATGTTTATCATAGCATCACCAGCCAGAGAAATGAGAACATATTCATATCTCCACCAACAGTAAATGCACAAGGCAGCCACTATTCAAGTTGTGTGTTTGACAGTTTCATCCAATGAATGCGCTATACTGACTGCTGCTGCTGTGCTTTCCTCGATGTGGGATAGGAACTGCACACCGACCACAGTGCCTCAGGCACTTTCTGCTTTAATGTGCTGTGGCAAATAGGCAGCTTAAGAAACACACACACGCACACAGACACACACACACACACACACACACACACACACACACACACACACACACACACACACACACACACATGCACACAAGCACATACACACACACACACACACACACACACACACACACACAAACACACACACACACACACACACACACACACACACACACAAACATGCCACCACCACCACCACCACCACACATTTCCGACTATATTCCCCTCCACCATGTCTTCCTCTTCCTCTCTCTTGCTCTCTCTCTTTCTCTCTATCTCTCTCACACTCTCTCTTCATAAATGTAACATAGTGTTGGTTAAAAGAATTTCTGTGCAATCCCAGACTGCTCTTTGCCGACTGGAGAATGACTGGAGGAAGTCTGTCAGAGGCAGAGCTCTGAGTGCTAACTGACAGCCTGTTCAGACACACTGGAATCCTATCGGCTGGGCCAGAGTGACATATAATTTCAGAGTCCTCTGATAGTGAATGCGATATCATGCTGGAGTCTGTTTTAGCAGACTGGTAAAGATGGGGGGTTGGGCTCTGTCTGTTCTTAAGGGGGGGAAGAATGGTGGAAAAGAGGAAGTCTTTATCTGTGTCAGTGGATGGACGTTTGGTAAACAAGTCAGGCCAAATTACTCAGGGTTTCAAATGAACTTGTTAAACCATTATGGTTTGAGAGAGGAATTAAAATGTAATCTTTAATGAAAAGTTATTGGCTGTTCCGTTTTGGGTGGGGATGTCAAAAATTTAATTAACAACAGTTTTTTTCAGGGCAGCTGTTAAAGTGAGCAATGAAATGATAACAAAAAAATACTTTGTTTTCAGGCATTCGTCCAAGTCTGTATGTGTGGGACTAATAAAGTAATGTCATATTCTCTTGAAGACAACTTACACATTAAGTCTGACAGTTTAAGAATGGCATCAACATGACTGGCCTGCATTTGATAAAGCTTCTTAACCACCTAGGTGTTACCATAATCTAACAGAGTGGCTTATTTTATTCACTTCATTGAAATACACACCTGGAGAGCACTCTCCTGAAACATTGTTTCCCAGGTGCAATTTGATGTTCTGCAGTATTCCATGAGCACAAAGTGCTGTTATGCAGTCTTTGTGCAATGGTATTCAACTACCTGGAGTTACAGTAAAACAAACAAACAGAACTTAGCCAAAAAGTTGTGAATGTATTGTTAGATGTAACAACATTAGGTAAGATAGTGTCTTTCCAGAGGCAAGACTGTACCGACAGACAACAGCAATGCATTACTGAAGTTTAGTGAGACTCCTCTTGCCAGTGGTCTGATTGGCCCTGTAGCCACGTTATGCATTGAAAGGCAGTGGATTCACTGATCTGCATATAAGCTGCTGTGTTGCAGTGCATGCAATCAGTATACAGACGGTGCTGGAGGTGTATCTGTGACAATGAGACTGTGCCACTTGCACATCAAAACCGCTGCTTGAGGTCCCGGGGTGCACAAAGACTGCACAAAGACTTGCCGTTGCCGCATTGTAAAATGCCTTGAATGAAATACCTGATTAATACAATATAATGCCTAGGTAGGAATGCCAAGGTAATCATTATGCAGTTCTTTATCTCCTTGTGTGCTATTATGACTTGACTTTGAACTTGACATTTCTACAAGCACTTCTCACTCACATGCATTAATTCACACGTGTGTGTGTGTGTGTGTGTGTGTGTGTGTGTGTGTGTGTGTGTGTGTGTGTGTGTGTGTGTGTGTGTGTGTGTGTGTGTGTGTTTGTTTGTTTGTTTGTTTGTTTGTGTGTGTGTGTGTGTGTGTGTGTGTGTGTGTGTGTGTGTGTGTGTGTGTGTGTCCAGAGACTGTAAATGCACTACCCTATGTATTGTGATTTTGTAAGCCAAAGCCTTTCAGATCTGTTGATTAATTTGTTACTTGTGTGTTTGTGTTTGTGTGCGTGTGAGTGTGTGCGTTTGTTTTTGTGTGTGTTTGTCTGTGTGTGTGTTTATCTGTGTGTGTGTGTGTGTGTGTGTGTGTGTGTGTGTGTGTGTGTTTGTGGAGGGGCCAGCGACTCCAGTGTGAATGTGTTAAGCGATATGAAGGCGAATCACGGGGAATCTGACTGGGAGACTTCATAGCGGCTCCACGCCAACCTGATTGCATAACCCCCTGGGGCTTCAGACTCCGCACTGTTTGGCTGCCGCATGTGTCTTCCTGGTCCCTCCTGCACCTTTGCACACAATCTTCCCCTTGTTTATCAGTTTATCGGCATCTCTCTCCGGCTCGTACAGCAGATAGGGTGGCACCCCTCAAATGAAATAAAATACATTGTCACAGCCATAATACGTCATGAAGATATGTGGCCCTCCAACATCTGGTGAGCACGTGGCAGATGCTCCACATCCCTGTAATCTGGTTAAATCCCTTTTCTTAATATCGGGGACAGTAACATCCAAGATAAATTTAGCCCCAGATCTACTTTCCTTGGGAGCAAATTAACTTTTTTTGCTCGGGGACGTGCCAACCAGCCAGTAGGTTTTTCCTTTGGCTGAATTATACAGCAAATGATTTGCTGCCCATCATCTGATGTTTTTTTTCCTACTCCATAGATCTACTCACTGGATAGTCAGTGGAAGAAACAAAAGTGTCAAATGATTAACAGTAGAATAGAGTGTTACTTAAAAAAAAAAAGAGAGAGAGTATGCACTGTGGGCTATAATTAAAAAGATTGTCAACATTAGATATCTTACATATTCTTATTCTCCCTGTGAATAGAATATGAGTCTCCAGCAGATGCTCTCGGTGTATTGAAGTGTACAGTACTGTACGTACTGTCCGTGCTATTGTCTCAAAGGATTATGTTCAGCAAATATTCATTCAGGCATTCAGGTTCATAGATGTTCATTATGGACATTCATATTCATCATAATGGATTTCAAATTAATCTCCATTACAAATAAAAATAGAAAATATTAAGACACATTTCATAACATGAGCTTAACGAGTAGCCTGATGCCAATTAAAACATATCTGACTTAATTGAATATCCAGAAATGCAAATGAATTGCCAGGATAAGTTGACTCTCCATAGAGGGCTGTAATTATTGTGTGTGTGTGCACCTAATTTGGAGTGGGTTGAGATTACATTAACACTTCCATTCAGATATGGCCCTCAAAGAACTTCTCAGGAAGAATATATTCCAAGTCTGTTCTTTTTTTCTTTTCTAAATATTAACATTACCATGATCAAATAAATTAGTAAGCTATTATTACTTGATTCAATTTATATTTACATTATGGAGATATTCACAGTTGTGCACTCAAATAATTAAAATTAAGGAGTGCATATCATTTTATATTGAAGCTCAATTTGAAAATGGGATGCATAAATTAATTTATGACATAGTGTGGTGGTCATGTGAAATTCCCAAAACAGATTTGAAGCTGGAATTATGGATGGAAATTTAGTTCTAATGTCTTAAATCTCATGTGACTCACACACAGTGTTAGGTTTCCAATAATACATTTTACTATTGTCATGAAAGCTGTTATAATGTACAGTGCTGTAACAGTCTATGCCAAAATTGAATTAATTGTCATAGAATTGAATATTTTGAGAGCTGACATGCCAAATAATAATAAAAGAAAAAATATGAGACTGTATTGTATGTTTATGCTGGCCTTTTTAAAAAGTGAGCAAATACTGTGTACTCATGTACTGCCACCAATGGTGTATGTTTATATACTCTAATGTAAAGATAACATTACAAAGAGACATGATATGAGCAACCATGATTACTGTAACACAATGGTAGCTAATACATTACCCTAGGGCTTTGTTAGTGCAGCTATATGGCAGATACTTAAAACCCCTCATGGCAACTGACATTGACAGCAATTGTTAAGGCTTATTCAAGCTAGCACAACCTGTATTCAAGGCAACTTTTGTTCATGAGCCTGATATCCCAGGGAAATGCTCTCAAAGGCTACTCTGTGAATGATGGTTTTTGCCCACAAAGATTGCTTTGTTGGTGATTTTGTTTTTTTATGGTAAACAGGGCTTGGTAGTTTATTGACCACTGTGGGAAATCTCCTACCTATAGCACAAGGAATATAACACCTCTCCTACAAGTATATCTCCTATCTATAGCACAAGTAATATAACACCCCTCCTACTGTATATCTCCTATCTATAGCACAAGTAATATAACACCTCTCCTATATCTCCTACCTATAGCACAAGGAATATAACACCTCTCCTGTGTATATCTCCTACCTATAGCACAAGGAATATAACACCTCTCCTATATCTCCTACCTATAGCACAAGGAATATAACACCTCTCCTACAAGTATATCTCCTATCTATAGCACAAGTAATATAACACCCCTCCTACTGTATATCTCCTATCTATAGCACAAGTAATATAACACCTCTCCTATATCTCCTATCTATAGCACAAGTAATATATCACCTTTCCTTTATCTCCTATCTATAGCACAAGTAATATAACACCTCTCCTATATCTCCTATATAGCACAAGTAATATAACACCTTTCCTATATCTTCTATCTATAGCACAAGTAATATAACACCTCTCCTCTGTATACAGTATCTCCTACCTATAGCACAAGGAATATAACACCTCTCCTGTGGACTGTATAAAAAAAATATTTGGATGTAAAATTAACAAGAGAAAGTTTTTGGCTTTATCATGAAGCTTTTTTTGGGTTGTAAATACAAAATACTGTACACAGCCCATTGTTAGCTGCGGTTGGACTGTTCAAGAATGCCATGGTGCTGTGTGTTGATCAATGCCAAGAGTCACGATTGCTCATGGACTTATTATTGATGTTGTCTTTATTTGTGTCTATATGAAGTGATTTGAGTAGCCAATGTGCGCTATATAAATGCATTTACCCTTAACTTACCTTACCGTATATACCATTAATGATATTTAAGGCTTTCTATAGTAGGCGCTTATTTTCCTACTTGTTGACACTACTGTGTATCAACGGGTGAGTTTCATAAGCATTTGAGACATCCGTTACAAAGTGCTAGTGGTTGTTATTGTGTTGCTGGATCCATTGCATTGATCTACTGTTTGACCATATTAGCAGCCAGGTTCTTTTTAAAGCTGGCTTTCCTGACTCACAGATGCCGATGAATGGGTTTATGAACCACCAGGGCCTACATTGTGTGGCCACTCATATTTTTTTCAGTCAGGGAATCAACAAATCATAATGTTGTGGAAATGCTGGACTTTGCCTTGGGTTATGGATTGGGTTTTCTAGTTTGTTGAATGGACTTGCTGAATGGATTTAGACAATTTGGGGTTATTGGGAGTAACAAGTGTAAGTGAGACAAACACTGACTGGCAACTTAATGTAACATTCCTGTTTATATTGTAGAAAAAGGTGAAGCTGTTTTGGAATGCAAGTAACCAAGTCAAGTCAAACTTTTTAATTAACTACACCTTTTGAAGGACTTTACCGTGTTCATGTTACGCAACGTATGAGAAAAATTTGTTTTGTAAATCCAGAGTAATCTTTTAATCTCATTGTCTAGGGCTTGCCAGTTTGTTAGATGTTGTCTGGACGTTCCCTGGTGTTGCCAGACGAGGGGCCTCTCTTTTAGATGTTTGATTGGATGTTCATGGGCTTTGATGCTCATCTCTGTCTCCTACAGGTAACCCCGCTCAGGCGTCCCAGTCTGCCGTCAGCATCCGAATCCTTGACGTCAACGACAACCCTCCTGAACTAGCAACCCCTTACGAGGCCTCCATTTGTGAAGATGCCAAACCAGGCCAGGTAGGCAAATAGCCGGAATCGATCATCTCTGTCACTGCAACTCACAGTGACACCACAAACATGTCTCTTTTGGTGGATGCAGCATTCAGCCTTTGTTCCAGTGAAGAACAGTACCAAAACATGTGAAACACTCTGGATTCAGCGAAGTACTGTACATCAGAACAATCCGCATCTCAAACTCTAGCCATACTGTTTCAAGCCACCCCTTACCCCCTAATGTTAATTAATTAGGCTTCTAATGAAAATAAGTCTGGCAACCTGTGGTTGTTCTATACAATGATGTTTATCTCTCCACCTGGCCTTAGGTGGTTCTCAGTTGGTTGGTGTTATTCACACCTGAGTTTTATTCCTGGCCCCAGGTATCTAGGTGAGGCTAGAGAATGAACCTTTGGCTTGTTATCTTGATAAGTACACTATTTAGGAGATGATGGTTTACCATGAATCTCATGTGCTCAGTCAGGGAATATAGTAATTTCTTACAACAATCTGAACAAAATAAAGTACTTGACAAGTCCTCTCAATATTTTGGTTACACACGTAGATACCTACATCCCATCCATAGGATATTTTGATACAGCAGGTTGTTCACTGTTTCCCCCTCATTATACAAGGATTCAGACTCTTCTCGTTCCCGCTGCAACAAACTGATTCTGTAAACTGGGACTTGAGAACGCTTACTGCTCAAAGCCTGGTCTGAAAGCAATGCAGAACAATCAGTTTGTGTCAGTTTTAGTACAAAGCCAATTGCTTTCCCTTCTTGTCAGAATTGTTTCATTATTTCCATGGCCCCTAGTTTGGACCCTGTTCAATTGAAAAAAATGATCTGTCTGACATTTTGTTCCAAAGGCAATTTATAAACTCATTTTTCCCAGCTGCCGACATTGCTATAGGATTCATGGTTTGGTGCACTGGATAACACTTTGTTGTATGGCCTTAAATAAATGTATTCTGTGTGAGTACAGCGGCATTTTGTGTAATGAACGAGTGAATGAGCAAGAAAGTGTGCAATTTGTTGGCGGTTCCAAAGTGACATAGCCAAGCTCATTAATCCATGGAACCGCACTGTCAAATGTTGGTTTTGCAAGTGCCAAGAAGCAGCTGCGTGTTCTGGAGCACATATAGTGGGATACTGCATTTGGGTAGATGCCCTCACCCACTTATTTCCCTTTTTTAAAGTAGATTGTGCTCACCATGAGGTATTGTTGTCCTTTCATGTGTATTCCTTTTGGCCAGAAAATTCAAAGTCATCAAGGCACTTTCAGCCTATTTCCGATCAACAGCTCCCAGCCCAATTGAAGCCAATTACAATGTGTAGGGTTTTTAAAATAATTATAAAAAAACAGAAAGGCACAACTTCAAGCCAAGGCCTCCTACACTAACTGCTGTAATGAGACTGAAGTCGTCTCCTTAGTCCCAGTGCTTTTCAGGGCTAGCCGCCCACTGTGCTGGCACACCAGGTCTCCAGACAGATCATCCTCTTCAGCCGGGGCTCCTCCACACGAGACCTCACATTAACCCTCTCCACATAATCATCAACCTGCAAAACTCGCCCCACACCCATTTGCCAGAGCTTTGTTCCTTTTAAGATCTCCCGATGTATTTATTGGAGAATGGGAAATGAGAAAGCATGACGTGCCTTATACAGTATGGGAGCTCTTTGAGGCAGTGTTTTTTTCTTTCTTTCTTTTTTTCATTCCACCTGACCTGGGTTTAGTGAATATTGAACATTGAAAACATTGAACACATTGTCAGTGTTCTGACCTGCTCCTGGGCTTTGGCCTTGAAATGACGTTGGGAAGGTCAAGGGCTCTGACATACATTTAATGTGAACAAACAAAAATGTCTCTGTTCTTTTGTATTGGACAAATTGCAAGAAAATAGTTTAGAACTGTGCTGAAGTTCACATGCATCATTTTATCTGGACAGAAGTGTGAGCACACATTTGATGGACCAAGGACTGACTGCTTTGTCATTTGTTCATCTTAGTTTGAGTTTTTCACTCCTGTGACCTTGGAAATATAAAAATGTAAAAAAAAAGAGCCTTACAAGAAAGACTCAGCGTTATGTTTTTTTTTTCTGTGATTGTACAATAACCAAACAGATTGTACATATTAGCAGAATCACCGCTATATATCACAAGGTTGTGATGCCCCTTAAAACCACAACAAAGCTTCCTTGATATTGATTTTTTTCTAAGTGATAATCCACCAAGTCAGTAATTTCATTCCCCATTTCCTCTTTCAAGCTGGAAATCAGTGAGGTGAAAAAAAACACAACGTCCATTAGCGTATTTAAAGTGAAGAATGAAAAAAGGCCTCCCTTTGTTGCCTAAAGGGCACAGCAACCTGCAATATACTGATAGGTTAATTTAATACATAGCCTTCATTAGCACAGGGCAGTATTTTGTTCTCCTTTGCCTTCTACCTATTATACTGGGTATGGGTAATGGCTTCATGATGACCAGTAGCTTGGGCCCATGAATTGTGGGCGTGTTAACCAGCCAGTCCCTGAAGCCTTCTATTTATACAGTAAATTGTCTGGAGGGGAAGCAGAGAGAGAGGGGGGGGGAGGGGTAGTTGTTGAAAGGCAGTGAACAGACATTTTTCTATTCTCAGGTACATAATTAATCAAGGTGATAATGTGGGTAGAAAACACACTCCTGAGAAAAAAAACTATGTAATTACCTCAATTTCTCCCACACCTGGCGACCAAGCTGCATGTACTGGCCATCTCCTGTTATTATGTCGCTAGTACAAGAGCCAAAAGAGTAGGTGATGAAAACGTTTGTGTATGTAAGTTTACTCTGAAAATTAATCCTGGCTTGAAGTATGATTTGATTTATGGAAATATTGTGGTCAGTGAACTCCCATGTTCTCCAAAGTTCCAATATGCTGCTTTGAAAAGTGTTTTAAAGGCTAACAACTCAATAAAAGAGAGAGAAACATATTTGGTAGCTGTTTTGCTGATATTCGTGCTTTCCAGTTTCCTGCAATTCCAATGTGACATATTCACCTCACCTGCCATGGAGACACTTGACAGCACGCACAAGTATTTTCCTGTGTGGTGATGGCGCTCATCTTTGAAGCTTCACAAGACATAGCCGACCGTGCATTTCTAATCAGTGATGTGTTGAGTCATTTAAGAAACCGTACACAAAACAATATCCACAGTAAGCCCAATTAGAAGGCTCTAAGTCATTCAGCTCCATGCTCCATGTTAGCACTCATCCTCTCAGTGTGTTTCGCCTCACAGCTCAGGTCTGATGACAGGACAGTGAAATCAGATTAGCTAAAGCCTTTAAATGCATGGGGTTTGATCCCATTTGAAGGATGACAACACAGCGTATTTGTTTGTGTTTAAGGGAGGAACAAATCTGGGAAGAAAAATGGCTGGAGACACAAATAAAGGACTTAGGCGACACCGGATAAGCAGCTTTGGATCTGGGACACACTTCCTCGCGCTAGTGTGACTGTCGTGCAGACATGGCAAATAATAATAATAAAAAAAACAACATATTTTGCATTCAGGTTCGCCAGCTCCGGCGCCCTTCCTTCAGGTGAAGGCATGAGATGGAGAAACTGACGGCTCGTCCTGTTGTGATCTTATGATGATCGGCAGCGAAGCGCCGCACAAGCAGGGGGTGTTCTTTCAATCAAGGGTTTTGGGGCGAGGGGATGAGGGGGAGGGCGGGTGGGGAGTTAATGATGTTATTAGTCACCCTCGAGTGATCGGGCGGCTCTTCTTCACAGGCGGCTGCCAAAGGCCGCTGGTGCGATAAAGACAAAATAAAAGAGCGGCGGTGTCCTTTATCATGTCTGATTTCTGACCTGTGGAATGGAGCATGGCTCCCACTCAGTGCAAATCAGAGCTCACAGCACTGGGACTAGCATGAGGTCTGTGACATGGACCGTCCTTTCACCCAGGAAGTTTCTCTCTCTCTCTCTATCTCTCTCTATGTCCCTCTCCCCTTCTCACTTTCTCTCTCCTTCCATCTCTCTCTCTCTGCTCCTCCCCTCATCTCTCTCCATCCTACCACCATTCTCCTTGACTGCCCTCCTCTGATTGACATATGAAGCAACTTTGATGGTGCAACGCTTCTGTCCATGTCCCCGTGGTATTTTGGATATTTGGCTGATTAGATACAAAGGGACAGGTATCATATAGTGCCATGTGTGCAGGAAAAGGCCGGGTGGAAAGGCAAATACTAAGAGTGGCCTGGGGACGATGGGCCTGTCAACTCCACACAAGATATCAAACAAGGCTGCCTGGGTCCCTGTGACAGATCGCAAGGGTTTCGTCCTCCCCTGGGACACACACAGCCACATGACTAATGTTAAGCCTCTCGAAAGCCCCACTATGCACTTGCAAATATACTCTACACTCATCATGACACACATACACATGCACACAGACACACACACACGCACACACGCACACACGCATACACTTACATGCATGCCAACACACACACGCATACACACACACATATATACATACACATGCATACACAATCACACACACACATCATAGAATCATGTAGTTTCATGTATGTTTTCACATTATTTTGACGGTCAAAGCGGCGGTCATATAGGTTTGGTCAGAGTTTTTTTTTTCTTCCGGATTTTTTTATTTATTTATTTTTCCAGTCATTTTGTGTCAATGATTCCCGGGACACTGAACGACCAGGGTGCACGAAACTTGTTGGGCATGTAGCCCCAAAAGGATGACACAGAACCAATTGATCCGTAGATCCGACCCCCGAAAGGAAGGTAGGGCGGACACAGTTTTCTATGAATATCTCGAGAACCGTAGGGCCTAGGAGGACCACATGTTTTTGGCATGTTGGTCAAGGGGCCATGTCAGCCTATCCCATAACCATTAATTTGATGTATGGCCCCACCTAGTTAAAAATGAAAAAGCAAAAATTAGGTGTTAGTTGTAATCGCCGGTATCTCTGGCTGACAGGGTCAAAAGTGCACAAAATTGGACATTCCTGACATCCTCTGAATGCATGCAAAGTTTCGTGGAATTAATAAATTAATTAATTTATGTGTAAATTTAGTGACTGTACACCAACTGGCCTGTAGATGGCCAAACACAGTTTTCTGTGAATTTCTGTTTTCTGACACACACACACACACACACACCATTACCCCCACACACCCACTCACAAGCAAACACACAGAGACATAAAACACACACACACACATGCAGGCAAGCAGACACACACACACACACACACACACACACACACACCATTATCTCCACACACACTCACAAGCGAAAACACATACGTAGAGAAGCACACATATACACAAAAGCAAACGCACACATGCACACACTTATTTACTTACACAAAAATTGCAAGAGCAAGGGATGGAGTAGGAGATGGAGACAAATTGACAAGTGTGATTTTATTTTTGCGGAGAGAATGTGCAGGACTGAGCGGCGGTCATATTTTGTACCGGTTTGCGGTACGGCTAGTTTAGTAATAACCTCACATTTTGGGAAATCTATGATGAATACAACTGAAATAGATGACAATCAAAAACTTATGAAAACACACGATCTGGACATTTTATCATAACTCGGCTTTTGATGGTTGCATCAGTGACGCATGCACGTCAGGTCAAAACCAGGCCATTTCTTTTCGTGAGTTTATCACTACAGTGTAGGTGGCAGTCTCGCCAGGTCTCGCTAGGTCACTTCCCGGAAACGTTACAAGCAACACTTCATATTTCAAAAAAGACGCTATATCTCCATTTCTAGAAAAAAAAAAACAGGGATTTTGATGAAAACTAGCCACTGTTTAGCTTGGGATCCTAAGGAACAGAGGCATGTAGAAATAAATGGTTTGTACCCACTGAGAGCTTAAAGTCGCACCTTTCAAACGAGTCATAGTATGTGTCCATAGCTATAACATAGAATACGCTGTGGCTCTACAAAAATCATCAACAATGATCTAGATTGCTGGTACTCTGGGCCAAAGCTTCCGAAAACAGCGTGGCATTCAAAGTATTAATAGGGAAACATATTTTTTTTAATATAAACCAAGCTGTTATACTACACATTTTACATAAATCCATTCATTTTCTGAATCCAACACTTTTTAAACAGATTGATTATTTTAAAATTTAATATGTTACTTACTTCATCGGCATGGGGCAGTAAAACTACTGCTTTGTTTTTCTCCCCTTACTTTCCCCCACACATGTATGCATAGACACATCATCAGAAATCAGACCCTTTAGTCGGGCTTGGCCCTTCAGGACATGGGATCCTCTTCTTCTCCTTTCCAGGGTCTCTGAAGCTCACAGGTCAGGGAGGGGACCACTTGATAGAAATCTAATTAGGCGATTGTGCTTGGGGGAGTTGCATTATAGTCAATACACTCACACACACACACACACACACACACACACACACACACACACACACACACACACACACACACATACACACAGACACACACGCATACACATTCACACACACAAACACACACACACACACACACACACACACACACACACACACACACACATAAACACACACACACACACACACACACACACACACACACACACACACACACACATAAACAAACACACACACACACACACACACACACACACACATACACACATCCTTTCTCTCATTCTCTCTCTCCTGCGTAGACCGGAAGCCACAGGGACTGCAGACAATGCAGAAGATTTCAGATCACCGCTATTTGTTGTCTTTGACACTGTTTTTGTTATTTATTTCTTTATCTCTCCAACAATGAACATTTTTAAATAATGAAATATTGTGTTTTGTTCCTGGGCTTTGCTATTGTTTTTTTTTCCTTCATTATTTTCGCAGACCAAACAGGAGATAGTCAGTTCAAAGTGTCACGACGGGAAAACAATGCCGACTTTGTTGCCGGGAGTACTTGTCTTGTTGTTTACTGGCTGGATTAAATGAACATGTTGATGCGGGGGGTTAGATAGGGAATACACACAGCAGGTGTCTGGCATCAGTATGCCCCTGTCTGCTTGTTTGCGCTCTGTGCCAAGATGAAATATAGAGAAAAAAGTCTGAATCTTACACTGAACTTTTAAATACATTTGCTGTTGTACAGGAAAGACAACACTGAGGGTTTGTTTATGGTCCCCACGCAATTTTTACCTGACAGGCCGCCACCTGAGAATTGATCTTTAAATTGGCTTAGACTGTTTTGCTGAAAGGAATAATTGTAGGACAGCGGCCCATCTGTAGACACAAGCAATTGGAGTTTATTAACATTCATGACACTCTGGATCAGACACGGTCAACACATTGCTTACTTGCACAGCCAAAGCAAAAGGATCCCTTATGTCTTTTCGTGGCTTGAAGGGGGAAAAACTGTGATAGATCCAATTTCCATTGATTATGGCTTGTTTGTTGCATGTTTCTGAGATTGAAATAAGGTAATGGAATGGAAGGACAAAATGGATCAGTGGGATTGAAAAGAATTGCCCTCTTTGTCACTCAGGGTTAGTTTCTGTGTGTGTGTGTGTGTGTGTGTGTGTGTGTGTGTGTGTGTGTACACAAAAGCCTGCATTTGAATACAAATAATCATACAAGACCTAGGTGGCAGAGAAAGAACTGGATGGACAATGTGAAGGACTGAACAGGGTTGTCCATGCCCAATCTCTTAACAGTAGCTTCTGACAGAGCAGACTGGAATAAGTAGCACCCAATGATGCAATTTGCATTGCTCATTATGCTCAAAGCACACAAGCTATCTTCACAATTTACTTGAATTGAACTTGAACTTCATCTTAACTGTTAGCTTTACTGTTATGGTTATGGTATTTTTACAGACACGTTTGTTCAAAGTGACTTACTGTAACAGCTACGTAGCTTGCGAAGATTTTCGGCAACCTGTCGTCTTAAACAGTAATTAGGAAAACATTCTATCTAACTTACCATGTTTAAGCAGAAAATCAGACACATTTCACATCCAGTAATGAAAACAACCCAGAGGAAAGAAAATGTTAAAATGAGGACTGTGTCTGTGTCTGACCTGTGTCTGTCCCTAGCTTGCCACTCATCGATTTTTCTGGCATCTGTGCCTCCTGACTGACAAAAGAGAGTGTTGATCGGCAACTTGGCTAATAAGGATATCTATTAACTGTGCAAAGAGAAACACTGTAAAACTCGATTCATTCTACATGCTCTACAGGTGCATAACAGTTGCTGAAAATAATCTAGGCATATAGACCTACTGGAAGAAGTGAAATGTGTTTTAGTAATTGTATTATTTTTTATTTATATATTTTAATTGTATTTTCTGGGCTTTTTTCCTTCATTTGGATAGTACAGTGAAGTATGACAGGAAGCAAGTGGGAGAGAGAGATGGGGTGGAATCAGGAAATGACCGCAGGTCGGACTCGAACCTGGGTTCCCGTGGGCACTTGGACCCTAGCATGGTATGCACTACAGCCCCCCCCCGCCATCATTGTATTGTAAGAATAAATACATTGTTGAAGATGGATGTGGTAGGATGAGCATCACCTGATGAAATTTAAGAAATTGTGTCTAAGACACTCCATAGATCAAAAATATTATGTAAAATAAATGTTTTATTTAAGGTCTTCTCTCTTCAACTACATTGTTACTACTGGTTGAAAAAGAATAACATAACAGCCAACGTTATTTCAGAAGACTTCATCATAACATCAATATGTCAGAGTTGAAAAAAAACAACATAGTAGCTCTAATTAGATGTTATGTTCAATTCAGTGTGAACTGGTCCTTAAAAAATCCTAAAAAAAAAAGTGTTGGGAAATAATTGAAGTAGAGAGAAACCAACAAAGAGGAGTTAGTCAGAGAAATAGTGGACAGAGAAATAGAGAGACTTTTAGTTTTTCAAGCAAACAAGCTGAGGTTTGGGGAAAGTGAAGACAAAATATATTACAGTCCTTTCTAACTGGCTGATTCATTCCCAAGGGACTTATTCACAGAAGCATCTCAGTGTGCCCAGTCAGGGATATCACGTCTTCAAGGATACTGACTTAAAACCCACTGTTTGCCACTCTCAAAATGGCTTGCTTTAATCATTGTGAAATGTGCCAGGGTGAGGACCATGGCTGTTTGTTATACCAAGCCCGTTTGAACACAAACACTGGCTAAGAATATGGAGCCCTTTTGGTGGCATTTTTGTGTAGAGTGCATATGAGTATGTGCTGTATGCTTAATGCCTTTCAGCATTCCTCCCTCTGCTCTTTTCCCCCCACCCCCTCATTTGAAAAAGTGTGTAATTGTGGGCCTTGAGTCTCTGTGTGTGTGTGTGTGTGTGTGTGTGTGTGTGTGTGTGTGTGTGTGTGTGTGTGTGTGTGTGTGTGTGTGTGTGTGTGTGCGCGCACATGTAATGTGTGCCCGTGTGTGTGTCCTTTTGACTCTCTTCCACCCGGCTGGAAATTAGGGGTAAAAAGAAAAGACGAGTGCTGCTTAATTTTCCAATTTGGATTTTGCTCCGACTCCCCGACGAGTGAAATAAATTCTCTGTGAGCCTATTGACAAGCATATAATGAGGAAAAGAGCAATAAGCGAAAGTTGGATTTTTGAAGATGATTGCCTGAAGTGGTTTTCCCTCTCCCAGTACCGTTCCCTCCTTTTTATAAGTACACCCATCTGTTGTTTTACATGATCAGCTAATTTAATAAGCGTGGCGCTGAAGCACTGGTAAAATGCTGGGCCCCACTCACCCTCTCGCTTTCCCACGTGTGTGAGACTGCCGCCGCACTGATTCATAGCCAAGAATTTCAATTCATCAGGCGGAGCAACAGGGGGGTGGGTGAGGGGGGTGGTCTAAAGCGCTGGCAGTTATAGAAGAAAAAGATGATTATGTTATGAGGATGTTGCCATTTTTCGAGAATGACTTTGTAACGTAATCCCTTTTTTGTCACTTCTCCCAAATCTTTCCTTTTATTGTCTCTTGTTGCTTCCTGTAGCTTATTCACACCATCAGTGTGGTGGATAAAGATGAACCCCAGTCCGGTCATCGGTTCTACTTCACTTTGGCACCCGAGGCATCTAACAACCGCCATTTCACCCTCTGGGATGTCAAAGGTAAGATTTGCACACTACCTCACTGCACACATCAAAGGGCAAAATGTTTTAATCTTTTATGAGCATTCTTTATGCGCTGAATTATTAACACTTTTTTTGACAGTTGTAGTGATAATGCTTTGGTAATTGTTCTTATATGAGTCATAGCTTGCTTGATGCATATTCTTAAGGTGAAATATATCAGTGAGTCATCACTAAATGAACAAATTCTGCTAAGGTTAAGGCTGCAATATTCACCACATGCTTAGAGGCAATCACTATCTGGAACCATGTCTGAACATAACTGACTAGAAACCAATTGAAGCTATGTATACTATAGAGTCCATGTTATTTTCCATGCATTCCTGTTTTTTTTATTTATTTTTGTAAGCATTGTTTTGCTAACGCTAGCCCATCAACCCAAACAGGATTTATTTGTTAGCAAACGGCTCTTTAGAGATGTGTACATAACTGGATGTGACGCGTGGGTAAATCAAGATTGATCTGACACAATGAAAATGTCAGGGGAGGGAGCCAGGGAAATGTCAGCACGTGGTCTGCTGTGTCGGCACTCCCGTGCCCTAGTGAAGGCCTCCGAGAGTGGCTCATGAGCTAGCAGTCAGTCACTCTGCACACACGCATGCACGCAGACACACACAGACACACACACACACACACACACACACACACACACACACACACACACACACACTCTCACACACACATAACACATACACACACATACACACACTGTAGACTCGTGGAAGTACGCATAAGTGGACGCACACATACTGTACATACATACAGTACGCATACACACAGATGCATATATTCACACTCAAACACACACACACAAACACACACACATGAATACACTCACAAAAACACACTGGCACATAAAGACAAAGAGACACAGACACGCAGAAACAAACACACACACACATACACACACACACACACACACACACACACACACACACCATAGCACAAGCTAAAATAAGGCATGAAATTGCATAGCAGGATGACATTTCAGCAAACACATAAGCAATGTCATGAATGACATGGGTCATATGTGAAGGAGACTTTTGAAAACAAAAAAAAATCATGTGCAAGGCCTTCACACAGTGTCTCACAAGCCTTCAACACCCCCTGGCCCCAGCACACACACACACACACACACACACACACACACACACACACACACACACACACACACACACACAGTCATACACACAAAAACATATTCTTGCATTGGGGCACACACACACACACACTCACACACACACACAAATCCACACACAAACATATTCTTGCACTGGGGCACTCTCTCTCTCTCTCTCTCTCTCTCTCTCTCTCTCTCTCTCTCTCACACACACACACACAAGCACACACAAAGAAATACACAGAGGCATTTTTATCATCCCACCTCTTTTTTGTCCTCTCTACTTGTGTTTTCATGGACACATTTGTCAGCCTGTCAGATTCAATCTGTCACTTTTTCCTTTCACCATCACGGCTTCACATTGCATTCTGTCTTATTGAGCTTTGACACATGAGGACAAACATCACGCTTTTTCATGGCACAAAACTTTTCAGTCATTGTTAGAAGTACAGACAAACAATAGTTTGTCACTGATGGAGCAGCTCTCCTGGGATATAATTAAATTACTGCTCTGGGGAGCATAAGGATTAAGTCTCACTAGTGAGCTTCAGGGAGGGCTGAAACGCTAACTATACATTATTAAAGAGGCAAAAAGATATTTTATAAAGTGTCATTGTTGCATGACAGGAGAATAAGGTATGACTCATAAACTCTATTCATTATAAACTACTGTATGGTTAAGGGTAAAAAAACACATTGAAGTCAGGTGAAAAAAAACTAAATGCGGAGTGTGTTGAAACATTTTCTTCAGTTCATCGTTAAACTTAGATTGTGTTCTATTTCCATTGCACTATACACATGTGGATTCTCCTCCAGCATGTTTCGTCATAACTTCCTGAGTCTCACGCAAATGTCCTAAATCTCATCTAAATGTCTTATAAGAACCTGATTTGTCTTACAGTTATTTAACTATTCATATAATAACACTACATGCAATAATAAGGAATTGAGGTCTAATACAGTTGAGGGTTAATATTGTTGCCTGGTGAGTTACAGACTATGTCATTCACTTGACCTGAACTTCTAGCATATTTAATTTCATCACTGTTTACTAATTAGCACCATTGTACACTGCACCTTTATGAAGGAGTTGGTACATCTCTTAACCTTGTGAATTTCCATTGTAATCTCCAGATAATACAGCCGGCATAAGGACCCAGCGGTCTGGGTTCAACAGGCAGGAACAGAACATGTACCTGTTGCCCATCCTGGTGGTGGACAGTGGACCTCCAGCCTTGAGCAGCACGGGCACCGTGACTATCCACGTGTGTGGCTGCGATCCGGACGGGGCCATCCAGTCCTGCAATGCCACGGCCTATGTCATCTCCGCAGCCCTCAGCCCCGGAGCGCTCATCGCCCTACTGGTCTGCATGCTCATCCTTATCGGTAAGTCGCAGGGGGCATGACCCCTGTAACTGTAGTGAATGGCAACAAAAATGAAAATAGGGATTGTATTTTCAGCGTTATGTTGCATTCAAGTGACCCCTTGGGGTTTCCTTCCCAACTGATGCAAACTTTTATGGGCTCAGCTAGAGTTTAGTTGTGTTGTTTTCAAAAATGAGGCTAAAAACTAATAACTGTTAGAGTGGATTGATAGTGAATTTGATGTGCATCATTTATCGTTTCATCAGACATACCTGAACTAATGCTCACAGTTTACCTGCAGCTTAAAAAACGTACATCACAAATCCTATAAAGTCCTACTCTTATACAACAGGACATTGTTTTATTTTGCCCTAAGAAGAAGATAGCTGTGTATGCAGCGTATACTCTTGGGCCTTTGAGTCATGTTTTTCTTAAAGCTACAGTAGCATCCATGGTTTTTAGTCCTCTTGCTGCTATGGCTCCCTGTCATGCTTGATATTTTGCAGAATCAAGAACGTTGCATCAGAGCACAGGTTCTTTTGGTGTTGCGGCAAGCTCGTTTGGGACTTTTGGTGGGTGTTCTGGGATAAGTTTGATGGAAAGCAAAGGACTGGAGAGTGTAAACCTCACTCCCTTAAGCCCAGTGCTAGTGACGAAACCTCACAACACACTTGGCTTTAGTTCATTGTTAGCATACCTATCTCCCACCTGATGTTGCAGTCTTGTCCAGTATCTAGTAAAGGGCTGCGTTTGTATGCACCCCATAGCACTGATTCCATTAGACTGTACCTACATCATTAGTTACATTGTAATACACAGTGTAACAGGACATTGATTTTCTGTGTTTACACAATCCCAAATCTAACCTTTGATCTTATTATTAATCTATGTCAGTACAAAGTGTTATTTTGCTGTGCTCATTATTTCTCAATATGTTTGACTACCCCGAGCCAACTGTGTTCTTAGAGTATGGACTTTACGATAAAGCTCATTCACCATCTTGATTTTTTGTTTTCCATATTGGGTTGGTTGTAACCATGCAGTCAAACCTGTGCCCAGCTTGTGTGTTTTGATTATCTGCTGGTTGACCCCTACCTTTCTTTGCTCTAGATAAACAATTGTGTTGATGAAGACACATAACCTCCAGAGGACAATAAGTACACAAGAGCAATAACCCATAAAGCACACTTATCTAGTGAAATAACTCACTCCACTGGCAATTGTTTGCTTAGTCCTAAATCCAGGCCAGCCATACTAATTAAATGCTCATTCCTTATGGGAGAATATTGCAGGGACATAATAAGGGATTAGGGATTTCTAAATGCCGTGCAGGGTCTGGATGATGTCAGTACAATTTACAGTACCTGTGCTTGAGGGGAAGACACCTGTGTTTCCCAATGAAGGGTCACGTTGGTGCCTTGCCTCTGTGCGCCATCTCATCTCAGTTTGCCACTTGTCAGTGTGAGTGCCCTTTGGCATTGCTGTCCGCTTGGATTACCTTCTTGTTTGGCTGATTAAGTAATTTTTGTCATCACAGCTCTTACCACACAAAACAACGCAGGTGTCACAGCTAGCGGCTGACAAACTGCTAATAATGGGACTTGCTCTTTTGAACTTTGTACAGTGTTATCATGAGGAAAGCAATATAACAGGGGGATTTTATTTTTAAATGTTTAGTGTCATTATTAATAATAATAATGAATATGTGACAATGCCACGGAATAATACAACATCTTCATAAGCTACTGGCTATTTGTGGCCATTATGCAGTATGTCAGTTACGGGTCACAGACGTACACTTGTTTGTTTAAGCCTTTGCCTCCAACACCGCTATCTCTTCCTGATTACAATCCTGTAGTTCTGCTCACTCTCCTGCACTCCATATACTGACCTTGTGCAGAAACCATTGTAGTCCATTAAAGCCATTCTAGTCCATCTAGAAACGGTGGTGAGTAATGTCTGTCCATCCAGGTAATGAGAAAATGGACATATATTTGACATATATTGATGTGTATTCCAGGGTATTTTCCTGTGTGATGTACTGTAGGCTCTGTTATGTCTCTGTTGTGATGGAGCAGAGAGAGTGCTGGGCTGCCACCAATTTGTGCTGTCACCACCAGAGGTGCAGGCTTTAGATGGCTATCTGGAACCAGGAAGTGTCTGCAGGTCAGCTGTTAGACCAGTAAAAAAGAACCATGGATTTCCGGCTGGTAACACTTTGATGGTTTGCCTACAGAGACTTTATAGATAATCTGTTAAGATTCAAGTTCAGTATGTAAAATTGCTGTTGAACAAGTACTGAACAACACCACCATAACCAAACTTAACCCATAACCTTAGCCCTAACCATAAATGTTAGTTAACAGAGTGTCAACCGATAATCTTTGGTTGATATCCAAGTAAAAGGTGACTTGAGAGCTTTTTGTGTAAAAATTTAAAGTGCACATAGCATTTTGGTTTAGCTCATTTGCGTATAATATCTATAACCATTGGTGGATTGATGGAATTTGTGGCTCATGGATCACAACAGCTAAGGAAATAAACAGCTCAGGCATCCTCTTAATTTTATGTTTTGGAATTAAAGTGAAGAAGGAGTACTGTACCTAAGGGAGTTTGGTCCTGATCAGCCTGTGTTTGACCATCTCCTCTCCCTTCAGAGTTTACACTTTGGCATACCAGGCCAAAACCAGGCCAGTATACTGACTACACAGAAAGGACACTATCTCTCATTGGACAGTTTTTTGCATCCCATTACCCAAGTGTTTCAGCAAGTATAGATTACTTTATTTTGTCCATTGAAATTGAAAGAACACAGGTACCCTGAATGCACTACAATGAAATAGTGATTTACAAAATGTCAATCTACGAAAGTTGATGCTCTGACAATATTGTGATATTGTGTGTTGTGATATTGTGCAGGTCTCAATATAATTATTTCCAATTGATAATTTGATTTGAGGGTTGTTTAAGTGATTATGATGTGTGCTAGATACATATTGTTTGTCTTATCATAAGTTGTCATTCATTTCTTGACTTCAGTCAGCTAGTGAAATCAGAAATTATGCAAATTGGTGGCACTTTAAAGAATTGTGCTATGTTATGCCTGAGACAATCCCTCAATTTCTACACTGCACAGACATACATGCAAAATTCTTGTTGAGTGGTTCTCAGTGTTGGATCCTACCAACTTGCCCACTTGCACTTGTCAATGTGCTTTGTATAAGTCTATTCTCTGTCGCGGTGGAGGCGGACATGGAAGCTGGTACTTCTGCACGGCAGGCCTTTGATGCCTTACAGGTGTTCGTCCACCTGTGAGCGGGAGCCTGGGAGATGAGCACGGGAGCTTGTTTGTCTGCGGAAGCTCAGCAGGTTGCGAGTCATGCATGGCTGCGCTCCTCTGTGTGGACTCCAGGGCAGGACACCGCAGGGTGATTGGTGTAAGGCTGACCGGGTCACGACACCTTACATGTCCAATTATTAGTCATCTTGATGGAACTAAGGTGCTGTCCTTTGGTGATGTGGTTGGACTCCGCTTCCCACTGTGACATGTATGAAAGGGAATGGACCTAAGTATTGAAACCAAGTAAGTTACATTTTTATGTACAGTAAATCTTATAGTTCTGTCCATAGAGTGAACTTGATTTATTGGGATGATCTACCTCTTCAGAGAAATTAGTAAGGTTACTTATGGTTTTCCTCATATACTCATAGTCTCATATACACATACTGTACACATTTTCTGTAATGTCCTTCAACTTTGAATGTATTGTGTTCCTTAAACATTTTACCAGGACAAACCGTATTTTTTTGAGCAGACTTTTCAGTTTTGACGTTCGCTTTTGTGTGGGAGAAAAGGCTGGGGTAAATACAATATAGGGTTTAATGAATGACATCAGCCCTCTTTGCTATCCCGAGTGCCGTGGACACATTGACCGATGCTGCCGTGGTGAGGAAATAGCTGCCTCAGCACTCTGGTCCCCACAGTGCACCGCGCCTTTAAATAGACACGCCACTATGGCTTTCCAGACATTACCAGATACCAGCAGCACCATTTCTCTCAGCTGGCTAACCAAACGGAAAGGGCTTTTGTTTGTTTGTCTCTGAAAGTGTTCTGAGAGGGCGCCTTCATTTGCTCTCTCTCTCTCTTTCTCACTCTCTCTTCAAACATGCACCCTATGCTAATTTGGAGAGAACATATTGTGTTTGTTTCAGTCCCTAACTGTTTGGGAGTGATATTTCATGTTGGTTACGGCTTTAAATGAGTCAAATAGCACCTGATCATTGTAATGAACTCTGTGATACTGCCTTTTTAATGAGTGGCACTTACAGTACACCATTTTTCAAACACATCAACTATGAAAGTATGCAAAAACAATTAATATTTTATTTGCTTGTGTACAGAGCTGTTGATGTCAGTGTGCTACATCACTTCATGTTGCAAAGCAATAGAAGAGGGAATGACATACTGTAGTCCCCCCCAGAAAGTGATTTTGCCTATTTTAAAAGTTCTGTATGTGTCTATGTTTATATACAGTATATATAGCAGTTTTTTTATACACCTACACTATAGGCCTAAATACATTCAAAATATATAACACAATCGTTATGTTATTTTGAATATTGAATGTATTCATAGATACCACATGGTGAGATTAAAGTTATTTTTATTTTATTGAACTTATGTCTTTGCTATAACCTTATGCTAATACTCTTGCAGAACCTAGTATTCCTCTTAATAATAAATATTATAATATAAATATTTCAACTTAATAGAGACACAGTTATTATACATTTACTGTCGGACATTAGTAAGCGTGGTACTGTGCAGCCTGAAGCTCTTTAAGCCCCTGTGGTACTGAATGAAGTGAAGAGTCTAGCATCTGGTAGAGTAGAGGACACGAGAGAATGAGAAAGGGCAGTGCTGGACGCACTGCTGTGCACAGACTCTTGGTGCTGAGGGGGAACTAACTGACTGAGGGGGGAGCAAGAAAGCTAACAGAGACTCTGTCTGCCACTGTCGAGCTCCTAAGCATCCCCGCTAAACGTCTCGCACTCCCAATGTGGGAGTGTACGGAATCTGGGGCTGTGTGTGTATGTGGTTGCAGTAGTGTGTGTGCGCATGTATGTGTGAAAGTGTGTGTGTGTGTGTGTGGGGTGGGGGGGGGGCACTTGGCTCTCCACAGGCTGCATCACCCCTATGAGATCAGCGATGGCATGATGAGGAAAATGAAAACAAATTTCTGCCTAATTACCCGCAAAACAAACACTCCCTCCATCAGTTCGTTCCAGGGGTGACGTGATGAATCCATTCCGACGCGGCGAGGCATCTGCGCACATCCGTCCCAATTACGGCCCATCTGCCGTGATGCCGTCCCCGGCGCGCCCAGCCCAAGGGTAAATTAGCCGTCTTGTCAGGGCCGCTTATTGGAACATCTGTAGGCGGAGGAGATGCCACATGTTTGCCGCGCAGGTAACACGCCGGCGCACCCACACCTTGGCCCGGGACGAATCCACACATGTGTCAGGGGTACAAATGTTCAAAGGTTGCTCTGTACTGTCACCTTCTTGGTCAAGCTAACATGTTCACTCACTGTTAACCTCTGACTCGTGGCTGGCGGTATTCCCAGAGACCTGCGGCTACTCGTGCTTCTGGGCTTGAATATTCAATGGCCGAGAAACGGTTTCTTTTTTTCTCTTTTGCCAATATCGGAGGGCTGCGTTGCTGTGGCTGTGGAGTCTTAATGAATTTGGAGTGGATTCATCTGATGCATAATTGCTTTGGAATGCTTGGTGCTATCAAGAAGCGAGGCTGTTAAATTGAAGCGGGTCCCGCGAAAAACCCCTGATGATGTGTTCCTCCGACAGTGCCAAATGTGAAACAAAGGAGTAATGAGATGGACAGAAAGAGGGGACAAGGGGGGGGGGATTGGGGTGGGGGTGACGTCTCCCTGTGGCTTCGAGCGAGCGTGTCGGTGTGGCGGCAGAAGCCATGGTGGGGTTTGTGAGGCAGATCATCTCTCTGTGTTTCCCGTGCGGGAGCCACAGATGATCAACATCCCCGACCTCATTCCTCAGTCCGTCGCTCTTTGGGCGCCGCCCGCCACACCATTCTCCTGTGTGTGATTTTTCAAGTCATTTGCACTGAATAAAGACAATTACAGCCTCCCTCCCTATACAAGTCATTTATATAGATTAATATGACCGTCACTATTTTCCCCCACAAACCATGGCAAAGAACAGAAAAAGAAAGCTTTGGCATCGAAGGTGAAAAACATCACACCTTGTGACAACTATGGGATGACTTATAATATGCTATAATATGTGAGATGTTCTCCTTGGACAGAGAGCCTATACCATATTCATCCCTGCCTTATCTGTATCTACTGATGATGCCAGTGGTTGTGCATAAACATTATTGTAAATCATTTTTATGCATATGTAAATTAATTAAATAATGTTTGTAAGGCTCATCATTAACTCATTTTAATTAAGATTTCTGCATGTGTTTACATAAATAAACCATGAACTTTAGTATTACAAAGCCTAATATTGATTGTCTTCATTTATGTTTTACCTGTGTTTATTACTGCTTTTAATATGTTAAGTAAGGCAACTTGAATGCATTACCATAACATGTCTAATAAAGTCACTACTGGTAGATATGCTGGTATACAGTTAGAAATCACATTTTCAAAAAGGCTGACATATTGCAGTGTTGAAGTGACACCAGAGACTTTGAAATCACACAAAAAAAGCTAATCAGGAGCTCTAAGGCCTTTTCATAGAAATTTTAATTATTTCGTGGCGGTGCTCTGTTATACACTCCGTCTAATGGCTAAGGGCTTCTTCAAAGAGCTTCTTTCACCTGCAGCCCCTTAGTGTGCAGACACGAGAGAACACTGTGGATTGACCTGGAGCTTCTCTCTCCTGCTACGATGACGAACATCTAGGAATCAAATGAGACATTCTGTATTTTTTTGACCATGGTTTTGGGTCACCACTTTTGGCCAAAAGGGAAACACTATTTTTTGCAGTGCCATGTACTGTATACGGTTCAGCTGTTTGAGACTTCATTTCAGGGTTTGCACAAAAGTAGGAGTTGAAGGCGAGGTTGAAATTGTGTGGGAGCCTAACCAAAACGCAATTACGAATATAGACGCTCATTAAAATAATTATTTTTAGATTAAAGGCTCATTGATTTGTGTGGAGGAATAAGGCTTTTGTTTTTCTCTGCACCGTTAATCTATTAACTGGTCCATCTCATTGTTTTCATATTTAAAGCAAATTTCATTACTCGGTCATTGCAGATACAGTATCTATACATGTGCCTTACCTCCTCATCCCAATCATATCTAGATTTGCCTTGTTCAGTTTTCATCCCCAGTAATCCATGTATGCCTTTCTTTAGCCTGATGGGCTTATCGACTTTTATTAAAAATGTCAAGCACATACTGTAACGCTTAAAGAGTCATTAGCTCGATGCTAACTGAGTTCACTTAAAAATCAATATAGCTGTATTCAAAACTTACTGTTTCATTATCTCCGCTCATATGAGCTGCATTTAGACAGTCCTATCAGAGCCTGACATCTTCGAAAGCTCAGTGAGTAAAAAGAAAACATCCTACCTTGTAGCAATTGTACTATTTTGTGTGTTTCCCCCCAGCAAACTCAAAGCACATTTTTAAAGAAGTGGGAACCAATGTTGTTTTATTGGAAAATTGTAGTGCAAATAATTATCAAACTAAATGTACTGCATAGCAGTACATAAAATTACCGCCGCATGGTGATGCCATGAACTATCCAAAGAAAATAAAGCACGCTTCTCAACATGTTTCCATCCCCCACTCCTGCAACTCCTTGTAAACTGGGGGTGGGGAGGTGGTATGGTGCAATATGTCATCATACAGTATATTGTAAAACAGGAATATGCTGAATATTCTATGTTTTCCTTGTTGTTGTCCTACTGTGTAATTCCTTGACACCTGTAATCTGTAATCGAATCTGCCTCTTGTGCTCTCTTCCCAGTGCTGGTGTTGCTGATCCTCACGCTCAAGCGCCACCGCAAGGGCCAACGCATGTCCGAGGATGAGGAGGACATGCGCGACAACGTCATTAAGTACAACGACGAAGGCGGCGGCGAGCAGGACACGCAGGCCTACGACATGAGTGCCCTGCGCAGCCTCTACGACTTCCCAGAGGCCAAGAGTGCCGACTCTGGCGCTGACCTCCCGTGCCTGCCGCAGTGGATCCAGAGCCGCGTGAACGGAGGCAGTGGCAGCGATGGTGGTGGTGGTGGTGGTGGTGCAATGGCTGACTTCTCGCTCTTTCGCGGCTACATCCGCAAGAAGGTGGAGCAGGCCGATGCCGACCTGTCAGTGCCGCCATACGACTCATTCCAGACGTACGCCTTCGAGGGCAGCAGCTCGCCCGCACTGTCCCTCAGCTCCATCCGCACGCTGTCCACCACCTCAGAGCAGGATTTCTCGTACCTTAGCGACTGGGGACCTCGCTTCAGGCAGCTGGCTGGCTATTATGCCCCAGGACAGCCTGAGGAAGAGGGCTCTTAGCCTCTTCCTGCTCCTCCTCCACCTCCTGCTGCCAGCACGCCATCTCACTCATATTGACAGTCCAGTGTCCTAACTGTCCTTGAACCCGACTCCCTTGTGACACTTTGGAAACCCAGTCAGATATGACAGTTTAATTACTTTTTTAAAGAAAAAAATACCTTTTTCCCTCTTTCTCCAATTGTGGATTAAAGTGGGTTCTGAGCACATGAGGAACTACTGGGAAACCAGGTATTATTGACCTATAATGGTAGGGGGGGGAAATCACAGACACACACCACTGCTCTTTGGCCAACATCATGTGTTTTTTTCCATTTGTATTTGTGTTTTTCTTTTCTTTGGAGGCAGAGACCTGAAATAAACAAACATTGTGCCATTTGCCATTTCTACAGTCTGTCAAGGGACATTTCTTTCTGTTCTCAAGCCAAGGCAAACGACCCCCCCCCCCCCAACCACCAAAAAAAAACTAAATGTATTTATTAAAGAAGAACATATTTATGTATTTATTAATTTATATTTATTTATTTATTCATCATGAATACAATTACATGACCAGAATGAATGGACTTCTTTGGGAAAGGTGGAGAATTTTTGAAAAAGGGAACAGAAATGGACAGCAAGTGAATATTGTTATACTGCCTAAAAGCAACCTTGAGTGAACTGAAAAGGCGTATCGTGAATGTGAGAGTGCACTGTTCAAGCAGCATTATTTGGGTCACAGACAACAACACAGTCTCAAAAATATTTGTATTTATTTTTTGGAACACTTTTGTATAATACTAACAAGACAATAACATGGGAAGAAAGAAGCTTGAGGCGAAAAGGCAGAAAATATGTGTCAAATCAGTGCAAGCATCGGTTTTGTCCTGACATAGCCTACTTTTTATTGTGTTGTGATATTTTGCTCACGTTGTGGACATTCTGTGTTAACTTTTTAAAAAGGGATGATCTTTGTTTTCTTCTGATCCGTGTGTACATTACACTAAAAGGTGGCAAAGGGTCCTTACATGGTCATAAAGTGGAGTTGTTTCCCAGCAACTGTGCTGAAGAATGTTGTGTTTAAAAACCTGACCTGTGAGCGTGTTTCTGCATCTGATTTCATTTCTATTCAGCGTTACTTTTGTTCTCCTGATTCTGTTTGAGGGTGGGGATGTTAGAGTGATTAGGAAAAACATGCACTGTATCACAAACATTCAGTACCCAAGACCTCTTTAATGTTGACCCTTATTGTAAATGTATGGAAATATACAGTTGAAATCAATAAATATTTAATGCTTTTTTAATTAAGTATCTGTGGATGGGGCAATGTGCCCTTTATTTATTCAGGTCTCCTCACAACATGAAACACACACACTAAAAAAAAAACTTATTACAGGAAATTATATCACAGTGCTTGCAAAACTACATTTAAACCAACAAAAATACAAAACAAAACCATCAAATCTAACAAAAGGTTCATTGTCTTGGTAATGGTCACTACACTGGTGGACCCTGGGTGACTTCTTATTGGTTCTGCATCATAGAATCCAGCTGATACTCTAATATTGTTGCCAAGACAAGCATTTGACCAGTGCATTTCTTTATTTCTCTATCCTCCTTGGACTTATTCTTTGGAAAGGCATACCAGCTTACTCGGTACATGAAAGGGATGTTTTTTTATGGATGCTGCCCCGCTAATATGCTGCACTGTGACACTCCAGCTCATTCAGACTGGTATCACATTTTTTTGACAGTCTTCTATTGAATACAATAAGGAAATGGAAAAGTGGCCTTTGAACCTAATGAAACACCTTGGAGAATATGCCAGTCTAAAACCTGTGATGTGCTTTAATGAGCAGGCTTAGCTATTGCGTGTGTACTGACTTGCAATACTATTTCCCCTTCATGCAGAGCATTTTTGCACACCCACTGTAAAATGGTCTCTCTGTGCAGAGCTGCCATTTTTCATTAATGCCCCATGCATGCTAACATATTACTACATTGCAATAAATCATGTTTTTCCCCTCTAAGGGCAGCATACAGTAGGGTAGTGTCATTTCTTCTGTGGACCTGAGCATTGACAGGCGATGCTTTGGGGCTACCCATGTCTCCATACAAATCATTTTCTTGCATTTCGCCCCTGAATTAATCATCATAATTGATTACACCCGGTTTATGGAATATAAGTCTATCACAGAGATTATCGATCCACACATGGCACCCCCCCCCCCCCCGCCCCCGCAGCACCTCTTAAAGTCAAAGTAAGGGAGACGAGCATGCAGTATATATGAGTGTGTAGACTGGGTTCAAAATAAACAATATAAATATTTCAAGCAATATAAATATATCATTTGGAAGTCATTAGCAAATTTGCTATTACCACCTAATGACACTACTATGACGTTTTTGACAAACCACAAACATAATGTGCCAATATGATACCATAGCAATATGATCCCCTGCTCGTGTGGATTATTCTGTTCTCATCATGAAATGATCCTGTTGTATAAGTGCTTATCACCCGGAGAGAAGAAATACTCTTTTCTGATTGGCTGGTGGGGTGGCTATTAATTCTGAATAACAGGACACCGTTCCATATCAATGCTTATGAATGGTAACTATAACACCCATAGACGACGGTTGCAGGCTTCGCAACAATGGATTCAACTGCAAACAAGCAAGGCCTATGCTATCGCTGTTATAGGGCCAACGAAAGTTGTACAACAAGCTAAACTAGTGAGCTTCTTTTTAAACGGAACTGCGTGTTTCCTTTGCTTTACAGTGGCAACCGGGTGATAAGCGGGATAACGGCCTTCGAGGTGTGTCCAGTTATACGGAATTAATGGATTAAACCGCTGCGTGTCGGGGAGTTCTTTGCCCCTCGCCCTCGACCATTAATTCCGTAGGCCTATAACAGGACACCTCGGCGGTCGTTATCCCTTACATAACAAGGTACAAGTGTTGTCTAAAGTCAAAGAAGAAATAAACACACACTGTGTGTGGTGTAATGCAGCTCTCCATCGTCAAAACTATTTGGAAATGTATTCTGGGACATTTAAGATGTAATTCAGTGTTTTTGTTAAGAAAAGAGTGAATGTTTGCACAGTATGTGGCAAAGAGCTGTTTGAGTTTCGGTGAGACAGTGGCAAATATATTTATACATTTCTTCATCTATTCTCAGAGGAATGGCTGTGTCAAAGGGTTTTCCACAAAAACTATGGAATGGAGATGGGAGTATTACTGCTATGAAAATCCCAAAACAATTTGTCAAACAAGCACAGGCAAGAGAAACTCATCATGCACTTGCATGTGTTCTTTAGAAGGCAAAACATATACTGTTAATTTACTACAGTACCCAAAGCTGCATTTTTTACATGTTCATGGATAGACAAAGATGTGATCTCTAAAAATGTAACAGGTGAATTGTACTGAAATATGATACATATGAATTATATATGAAAGGAAGTCCTTTTAAGACTGCATTGAAACATAATCCAATTTACACAAAAGAATTAAACCATTAAATCACACACACGTGGAAACATTGCACCTGGATTTGTTTTATAAAGTGAAGGGGAATATTGTGAGGTGCAGAAACGTTTTCCACCATAAAATGGTACCCTGTGCCGTGTGCATGTGTGTGTTTATGCTTCTGTAGAGGCTGCTGAATGCACTTGCACATTATACCTTTTTTTACCCCTTTAATGTTTTTGTGATGGTCTGTTCCCTCTTTGACCCCATGTTCCAAGTATTTCTGTCTGTTTTTCAGTGGTGTTTTGATTTGTCTCAGCTCCATAAAAGGTAAAGCCAAAGTCTATCCATCCTACAAGTCGATTTGTCTTATATCCTTATATATACAGTGCAACCAAAAAGTTTTCCACATTTTGTTTTGCAAACAATACCCCAACACCAGTGTTCGAAATATACCGTGAGCTTCGGGGGGTACAGCTATTTCGACTTGTGACGTCACTCTCCATTTTATATTTCACACTTGTGGTTCACAGTCAATTTGCCTTCAAAATATAGGTCATATGACTGTGGCTGGCTGGTCGACAAGTTAAAAGAAACTAGTCATACTAGCAAGCACAATATACCTTACACATTATGGGAAGGGTTGAATTTGGGTTAACACTGTTTCAAGGTGCGCCCCGTGCGTAAAATTGCGTGCCACAGTCAAAAAATATTTTTGGTATACAGTGGTATACAGTGCAATGCAAACATGGAATACTACTTAAATTTAAGACCCAGAATTGTTTACAGATAGGCCACAGAAAGTCTCCCAATTAATAGCCAAGTTCACCTAGCCTAAAACAAGGCCTGCTTTGGTTCATTTGATTCGTTTTTCTTGGATAGCCTAAGCCTACCAAACATCAAGCAAATAAAAAAAAAAGACCTGTTCACGGTTGGAAAACAAATATGTTCATGTTGTTTAGCTTAGGCAATTCATATACTGTAATGTAGCCTAGGCAACTCATATAATGTGTGCCTGGTGTGCCACGTAGCGTTTCAAACAAACTGCAGGTAACGTTGCAATTAAGGGTGTATGGGCATTTGCTTAAAAAAGGTTGAGAACCAATCATCTACATGCAAAATTACCTGAATATTAGTGCGGATTCCCTCTTGTTATGCACAAAATGAGAAATCGCCTCATTAAACCTCTCCCCGTGTCAGTATATCTCCTCCTATGGCGTGTGATTATAGGCCTGATTTTTAAGCTAAGCAGCAGCGATAGTCGTGGCCGCTGAGTGGAAGGGAGACCTCCGATTAAACCATAGCGATCTTGCTACTCAATGCTTTTCTAAGGTTGGCTATTACTATGTTACAAAGGCAGTGAAATATTAGACAAATGGCCAGTTGGCCACCGCTTGTTAAAGGAACAAGCCACCCAATGTAAGTAGTAATATATGTTCTTACCTTAACTTTCACGAGTTTAGTCATACCTCTCCCGTGTCGGTACGTGCACTCAAACGCTCTGGCCCGCGGCGCGAATGTGTTAGCATGTTGCTATGCTAGCGGGCTCAGACGTAGCCATAGAGGGAGGAAGATAGCAGTAATCAAAAACATCCACGTTTTCCCTACTTAAATACAGTTGCACGAGTAGTTGATAAAAATGTGTAAGGTCACACAACATGAAACGTGGCGATTTTCCAAGCGAATAAACAGGAGAACTACAATGTGTGGCGCAATAGTACTTGGGAGTACTTCGACCTAGCGTAGTAATATTAATTAGGGTAAGGCTATTTGCACCCCTGGTACAATTAGCAGTGTATGCTATTCGTACCCTGGTGCAATAAGAAGTGAATTCTATTCGTACCCCGGTGCACACAGCAATGTGTCCTATTAGTACCCCGTCTGGTACTAATATCAACGTATGCTATTCGTACCCCGGTGCACACAGCAATGTGTCCTATTAGTACCCCGTCTGGTACAAATATCAATGTATGCTATCTGCACCCCTGTGCATTTAATCTGGCATATTGATCACACAATGTAATAATATTTGTTTTGTTTTTTTTAAAAACAAGCAACATGTTTTTTTGTTGTTACATAACAGAGTGTGAATAACAGAGTGCTCAGCTGTGTAATAGACACTCTGAATAAGGTATGCTGTTTGCATCAATGTACAGTTAGAAGTGGATGCTATTCGTACCCTGGTGTTTATAGTACTGCATGCTATTTACACCCTGGTGCATGAACTAGCTAATTGTTGCAATCAAAACTTCCGTTTGAGAACCGATTTCTTGTTCAAATTGCGCGCCTTTTCTTCAGAGACGTTGGTACACATGCACACTCACTCTGCCAAAATGCATCACACGGGATTCAAACCCCGGTTTCCTGCGTGCCAGCCCTTGCCTGTGACCACTGCACTATCTGCTTCCATAAGGACTTCAGGTTTGCAGGTAAAATTACAGTTTATAGGCCTGAACGTCATATTCACGAAATTTCTGTTAGCTAACAAACTGACGGTTGTATGTGTTCACTGAACAAAGATTATGAAAATAAAACACAACTTTTCCATCTCAAGTTTAATTTGAACAGATATTAGTGCTGAAACCGTTCAGAATTCTTCACTTTCTGCTGACGAAAAAACGAATGTCGGCCATGTTTTTTGGGCACGCGAGCAACATGTTTTTGTTGTTATGTAACAGGGTGTGAATAGCCCAGTTGTGTGGCCAAGGCTATTCGTACCAGGGGTACGAATAGACACTCTGTATTAATTAACACCTATTGTAGATCCCTGTAAGGAACCTGGATGTCATTCATAGTGACGATTGGATCCTTGGTCTGACCAAGGCCCTTCGTCCCAGATTACTCAGTTTGGCTGAGTGGCCAGATCTACGAAGACTGTTGGTTGTTCCAAACCTATCCATTTGAGAATGATGGAGGCTACTGTGCTCTTGGGCACTTTCAATGCTGCAGAAATTTTCTTGTATCCTTCCCCAGACAACACACAGCCTTGTTATGCCTACAGGCCAAAGCTAAGCCATCAATATGACGGTGGCCAACCAACAGACTAATCTTTCCTCAATGTATTCATCAATGTTAAATGAATGCCATTGATTTTCTTTTGTTTCACCACAACATACATTTTTAAGACACAAAAACAACCACTTTTTAACAGAGATAGTCAATGGTCTCTAAATTCAATGAAAATGCTGATTGTTGATATGATTTATTGGATGATGAGCTGGGCAACCACCAACCACCATGCATCACAATATCTTTAACAATAACTTTTTTTTTCATTTGGTGGAAATTAGTCAGTCTGACTACACTGCCAGAACCAGGCCTTACAGTAATGTACAGTACAATTCTGTGACAAATGCATTAGCACCTGCGGTACAATTTCATTTTTCATTTTGCCTGGTCTGTGCTTACTGGACATGGCAGTGCTTTGTGCTGCACCGCTCTGAGTCTCAGTCTTAGGGGGTAAAAGAAACTTTCTCAACCTAACTCAAGCACTGACCTGAGTTCTTATATAATCACAAACATCAATGGTCTGCTTCACTGTAAAATTCTGTGGACAGAGGCTATACAGGGATAAGACTGTCGCCAAACTGTAGTGACTAGTGAAAGTTCTTCAGGGTTCTTCACAAGCACTAATTTTGGCTAGCGCGAGTTCATGTCAAGAGGCACATTAAAATGAGATGTTAAAGCAATCTAATGTATTCAATTTGATTATGGCCCCCTCTGCACAGTGGCTGCTATACGGCTAGCGATACCATAGGAGAGAATGCTGCTGCATACACAGTGCTAGTGTCTAGCAGTGTGAAGTGGTTTCAAGTAACCTCTTCAGTTGATGAAAATTCATGTGTACTCAAATTAATGTGAACCTCCTTAATCCAAGGCCTCACACTCAAGCTCTATATCATATCCAAGTCCAATAATTGGAAAAAGGGGGAACAGGGTTTCATATTTTAATTAAAATAAACAGAACAAAACAGTCTTTTTTGGTCTTTGAGAGTGGGATGATATGGACTCTCTGCTCGATTATAATGGGCACACAAATGTGGAGGGACTAGAGGCAGATGGAAATTATTGAGAGAGTGCCGGCTCCATGACAGGGGCTCTCTTGACTCATCCATATGCCTATCATTTTTCTGGAAGATGTGATGTGTGTGTCGTGTGTGTGTGTGTGTGTGTGTGTGTGTGAGTGTATGTTTGTGTATGCATTTGAGTCTCTATGTGTGCATTGTGCTTGTGTGTGTGTGTGTGTCTGTGTGTGTGTGTGTCTGTATATGGGTGTGTGTGTGTATATGTATGTGTGTGTGTGTTTGTGTGTGTGTGTGTGTGTGCACGTGCCTACCAGTGTGTGAGGGAGAAAAAAAGGGAAGAGCAACAGACACAGGGGAAAGAGAGGGAGAGAAAGAGAGAATGGGATTGAGAAAGGTTAGGGGAGGGAGAGATAGAGGGATTTTGAAAGAGGGAAGGGAGAGAGAAAGAGAAAGAAAACTAGAAAGAGACAGACAGAATGAGAGACAAGAGCCTGGGACTGCCGTCGTCGTGTGAAGCACAGCGATGTGAGGAAGTCTTCTGTTGGCGCTTCTTCACCATTCACCTCTGACATTTGTCAAGAGCTCCGACAGGAATGCTGCCACGTTTCCTCATGCATTATTAAAAACGAGTGTGAGTGGTGGTGGTGGAGGCCACTCTAGGATGGGGAAGAGGGGCCAACGCGTATCCCTTTCATTATCTTGGGGAAACAGTTAAAAATGTCGCCTCTTGAATGAAAATGTGAAGCAGGATGCGGTGGAGGCAGATATGCTGTCGCTCTTCATCACAGCCTCTCCACTCACCATGGGCCTCATACATGTATGTGTTGTGGTTGATACACTAACGCTTTTAATGTTCGTTTGCTATGGGTAGTATGTTTAGAATGGCAACGGTTTATAGAGGAGTTTTTGATCTATAAAACTCAAGTTCCCATTCAATTAGATTTGTATTGAAAAGTGTTCACTTCAATTATATTATAATAAAATAACCTTTTAAATGACTTTTTGAAAGTGTCTCTATGTTGATTATGTGTCATTGTGAATGACTGTCGAAAAGGAGACTCTATGGCAATGGATCTATTAAATCTATTAAATGTACTGCAAAAATAATTAACCTGCAGATTCTCATAGGACACCATTTTGGTTCTCCTCAACCTGTGTACATCTCACACACACACACACACACACACACACACACAGAGAGAGAGAGAGCTTTACAATGCTTAAGCTTTACAATGGAAGCAATAATATATCCCCAGCCAATCCAAACACCTTAGCAAACAGAGCTATAACAAATAACAAAATAATAAGATCAGAGATCCGATGTTGAGGCCTCCTATTAGCATGATAATAGAAATGTAATTAGTTATCTCTTAGAGAAAAGGAGGGGGTGTTGTGGAGTAAATTACATTGTAATTTCACCTTTTTTAAAGAACAATTCTGTCTAAAAGAATCACTGTATTGTAAGTGTGTTTGCATTTCTGAATGAGCCTTTATGGCTTTGCAAAACGAAATAATACGAGCCAGCTATCTTGGCTTTTCTACATGGTGGAATTATAGGTTTATTGGTGCCATGTAATTACATTTTCCCCTTTTTCTTTCACCTTTCCTTTCTCTGTCTCTCTCTGTCCTTAAGAGAAAAATCTTCATAATGCCAGTTTTTGTACAGTAAATTTGATTTCCTTTCATTATGCGAACCAATTTCATTTGAGGGGGAAAAAACACTGACAAGAGAGGGAGGGAGAAAGAGAGGAGAGAAGATGAAAAGGACTAGATGAAAAAAAAAAGAGCTGGAATGAAGCATGAAAATCTTCGTCTTTGTGCCCTTACTGTCCTATACATAAAACATCTAATACTGACTCAGCTTGACACCAAATTTAGCCCTCAAATAATTAGGTTACGTATATACTAACCTATGTCTTCCAGCTTCTTCAAAACACTCACAAATCAAGCTGTATCAAACTTTTTGGCATAATACATCATTGTATGGCATTGTACTTCCCATTTGACATTCAAAATTAAAGACCATTTGTCCATGCTTCTTAGAACAAGCTGATTAAATTTCCCAACCGCTGTGGCTGAATGGTTTTCTGACCCATATGAATTGATCAAACTCGGTGTGATGGGCTGCAACCTGACTGAGCAAATGGGTTCGACAGACCCTGGGTTGTGTGCAGGGTGTCTCAACATGGCTATGCACATGTGCACACACACACATAGACACACATATACACACACACACACACAGATAGAAAGACAGAGAGGGAGAGAGAAAAGGGGAGGGGGGCACCAGCAACAGCAGACAAATGCCATTGGCAAGGTTATTAGTTCCTCTCTGATATCCAGTGTGTCTCTTATTGAAAATAATGAGGATGTCCGCTCTCCAGGAGGGGTGCCTTTCAGTGCAGTGCAGATGAGGATCTGTCTTCACCCCAATTTTTTTTCTTCACTTATCACAATAATTTGTCCTCATCTACAGTTTTTTAACCTTTACAGGGTCAAACTCCAAAAGAGGAAATAGACGCATTTGCTCTTTACTTTTACCTGATTCCCTGATTTATTCATATTTCCTTTTTATTACAGATCTTTTAGGCCTACAGTAAACATGTTGTTTGTATTCTGAAACAATTATTTGTTGAAGAAATGGTCATTATCGGAAAATAAGTCCCTTTATCTCTTAAAAGCATCTCTTATCTTATGGTTAATACAGATGCTTCATCTGGGTGCTTTTGCAGCACAGCCTCCCTTGTCCTTGTGCTGTGGCCTCTGACATATCTCAACCGAACAACAACAAAAAAGACATATGTATGTATGTATACCCCTTTTGACCTTGTTTCAATCTTTTTGAAGTTGACAATGCATTGGAATAGGACAGGGGAGCACAGGTCAAACATTAGGAATAAAAATGAGATCAAAGCTGTGTCTTGCAAGGACGCATATATCTGAGTCCAAGAGAGAGGCCTCCTCCCCTCTCATATGCCATCATCAATTTCAGAAGCATAGCCCAGCACTTACTGTGCACCCATGAATACTTGAATTGCAGCAACAGAAAATACATCCTTGCTTACATACAGCTATGTAGCCCTAATGACAAAGAGGCATCCGCTGAGAAAACAAATAGTTTGCCACACAAATTCAACTTGACTGACATCACTGTTAACTGGCAGTGGAGGTTAAGTTAACTTGCTACGGTTAGATAGTTAGGTCACACACACCATTTAAGATGTGTTTTGGGATTACAATAACGACTTTTGTAGAATGTACAGTGTCTAGTACTCTTTCACAAAATCCAAGCATAACAAATGCAAACGATCTACTGAGCCAACTAGCCTACTCGCGACGCGGAATGATATGTAAGGGATAATGTAGAACGCTGATCATTATCAGGAAAATAAATCTTGGCAGGCCGAACCTGACCCTGAGCGCCATGGAGGTGGGGCAACAATCATTGGAAGCCAATGGAGAAACAAGTGTCTCTGATTGGAAATCAGACAGGTGTCTCTGATTGCCGGCAATTGTTGACCATAGACAGTAAAGGCGTTGCCCCCAGCAATATGGCGGCCACGTTTACATATGCCACCTAATAGAACTCGACGGACATAGCTTAAAAAGTCTCTTTTCTGTTGATTAAAAATCGAGTGGTTTGACAGAAAAAAACCAACTGTCACACAGTTTGAGTTACCGTGAGTTAATGCTTAATATAAGGCATTACGGGTGTGTTCGTGTTTTAGGCTTTTAGGTTGTTTAAGTTTGACAAAGTTTAATAGCCCTCACAGCGAGGGAGATTAATCTAGCCTCCTGCTAGTTATACCCTTAGATGTAAGAGTCTTCATCACGGTGTGACAGCAGTAGTTTTGTATGACTATTAGTTTAGGAATTCATCTTGCTGAAATATTTTATGCATAGTGAAAAAGCTGCTCAGTTAGTGTCCCAAGCTTCCGGACACACTGTGGGTTCCACTGAGTAGCCTGCGAGGGATCACAACCACCTGGATAGTGCCACTGGCGACCAGGGGAAAGCCAGTGGTTTCTCCGGCTACGAGGGAAAAGTATAGACAGTAAAAGATATGGACACAGCCATCCCATAGACTTCGAACGAGACGAGTGAAGCCAATTTGAACCCATTTCCTGTTGGTCGAATTTGGTTCTCACACATCCTCAGTCCAGGTGAGAGAGAAACGTGTGACGTTAAAGCAATGGTTCAGAGTAATTTCCCCCTAGGGTAAATTACTAGCAGCAGAGAGTAGAAGCCATCAGGCAAGTGTTATTTACATAAACTCCTGGTGTACTTACAAACTTTCTAATGCCTTGTTTTATGAGTAACAACACAACAACCACACATTACATTTACAGTATACAGTAGGCCTATAGCACTTTTCTCGACACTTAAAGCGCTTCACAGGGGAGGGGGGACCTCACTAACCACCACCAACATGTAGCACCCACCAGGGTGATGCACTGCAGCCATTATGCGCCAGAACGCTCACCACACACCAGCTTGAGGTGGAGAGTGAGGGAGTGAATAAGCTAATTACAGTGGGGGATGATTAGGGGGCCAGATTGAATGAGCCACATTTGTAGCCTAGGCTACCATTCTGGGCATTATTCACTTGATAGTGCTAACTCGACCAATGTTCGACCAAAGGAAAAAAGCTTCTGGGGGGATGTTTGGCTCGAGGTCATGGTGCAGAGCAGTGGCGATTGCTGCTCTTTGGAACAGGGGAAGCTCTGATCAAATTGGTCAATTATTAAATTAATATTATTAAGGTGCTATGTTCTTTGAGGGCAAAAATTATCCCAAAACCCAGAATAGGCCAAACAGTAGGCCTAGGCTATAGAGTTGGCATGGCATCATGTAGCCTACACCGTTATATAGCGCGCTACCTAACTTAGCCTAAATACACAACTGAAACAAAAGCAAGTCACAAACTCTGTAACTCCACATTACTGTTTTATTTACAGTATGCTATTTACAAAGACAAATAGAAACAGACTGTATTACTCCCAAATTATGAGAATTTGAGCTGCAACTTGCCTTGCTTCTCGACTTCACCTGTCAACAACACTAACGTTAAAGGGACACCAGGCAAGCCTGATGCTTTTTCTTAGGGATTGGAAGTCTGACACCGAGGCACCGAAGCTCGTATCACTTCCGCGAAGCAATCTGCTTCGGCACAATGTATCGGAGCACGTATCAAAGTTGTAAGGTCACGTGACTGATGACGTACGAAGCTTCGGACGTCACTGAAAAGTTTAAATGGGACATTTGACACAGGGGCACCGGTGCTTGTATCAAATCCTTAAAGCGTTACGGGTTCGATAAACCTTTAAAGTCCCCAACACATATGTTTTGTTGCACAAGCACCCTTCTAAAATTGTAGCCCTACACAAGCACTTCACAATCCCCACTGTACACAATGCCCCATGTTTTCACAATGCCCTTTATATGTTTTCTGTTATCTGACACTGCTGTGGTCATCTGCAGCAATTAGCCTACGTTATTTTGCAAAACATCAAATGAAGTCTTAAACACAACCACTATAGAGAAGCATGCAATATCAAATAATGCTAACGCATGGCAATTATGAACATGGCGGGATTTGAACCCTGCGCGCGCACGTGCGGTGTACGAACACCCTACCACCCTCCCAAGGCCATTTTGAGATTTTCACGAAAACATAGCATTATTTAAAACCAAGCACATTACATTTTCAATTCGAATCATTAGAAGCATATCAAAACTATAATGTTTATTCCAATGACTGTAGGCATAATAGTTTTTACTCAAAAGGGAACAGAACACGTTGTCTCTCCGCTCTGTTTTACCAGTGTCAGAAAAGGGCCATTTGGTCGGCATGTGGCTTGGTCTGTGATTGTTTAATCGCTAATGAGAGCCGCCGTTATGTCTGCTAACCACCAGATGTCTCTGTTTTGTATTCGATGCTTTGACACTTCGAAACACTTACGATACAATCAGGAAGAACCTTCCAAAGCCTCGTGGGGCTTCATTCGCCCAACCCTAGTTGCCATCGTTCCCGTGACACTAAAACATACAAGACAGACAACACAGCAAATTGAAAATAAATAAATAAAATAATAATAATCATGTTAAAACTAGTCCAATCTCCAACCGGCTGAAAAAGTCCAAGGGCAATGACGACCCGCGCGAAACCGCCAATGCAAGACCAACAAAGTTCCACCACCGACCAACTCAGAGAATCCACTGGCAGTCTGGAGAGCAGAGCACCGGAAGAACAACAGCCTGAAGTCACGATGGGCGATCCTCCCGCCGATCAGCAGCTCGGTGGCTCCAGCAAGGACCGCCCGTTGCCCCATGGCTCCCGACGTCGCCACCAGAGCTCCCCACGTCAGCACCCAACCCAGACTGCAGGCAGGCATGACAAAGTTCGAAAATTAAGAATGTTTATTGACTTGAAAAATACGCTAATTTTTGCAAACTCCCCTCATCAAACCTTGAAAACATTGCGGTCTGGTGCGCTAAAATGTAGATCGTTTCTTCTCTCGTACCATTTAATTCCTCAGAATTTAGGTCTACTAGGCCTACAATAACGTCATCACATCTACATCTTTTATTTTTAGTTGATCAACCACAAAGAGTAGCCTACTGTGCACAGTGCACTGACGACCGTAGGAGCCCAAGGTAACCAGTTGTTTTAGATAAAGGGCAACCACTTGTTTCAGATAGCCTTCCTCTGGACAACATGTTATCTGAGTGTTGCCTACGTCATTAATCGATGGTAGCCTACAATATTTAGTTGTATCGCATAACAGTCAGGTGTTAGTTGGCTCAGTGAGTAGGGAATCATGTATGTGTTGCTTTTGCGGGATCGAATCTAGTTTAATTCTAGTTTTCAAAACATATATTTTTTTACATGTCTTTTTTCCGAGTGGCTGTAATGTAGCCTAGCGCTCGTGGCGTATATGAAAAGCAACTTCAAACCACCTAAAATAACTTGTTTGTGACAACTGCTGCAGCGCATGCACACACAAGGAAACCAGTAGGTGGAGAAACCAGAAGGCTCACAACACCAGCACAGTGAGCTGCCTGCAACAACAGCAGCGCTTGGGGAGCAGTGAGGGGTTAGGTGCTCAAGGTCACTTCAGCGGTGCCGACTGGTCAGGGTTCGAACCGGCAACCCTCCGGTTACAAGTCCGAAGCGCTAACCAGTAGGCCACGGCTGCCCACTCCAAATGTTGGGAAGGCCCAGCATTTGAATGGAACAGCTACAAGTTAAAGGGACACCAGGCAAGCCTGATGCTTTTTCTCTACGAAACTCCCCCTCGCTCGGTCTGAAGCTCTTTTCCTTTTCTTTGCGTCTTCCGTCAAGGGTTTTCGTTGCTTCTTCGCTGGCTCTGCCATTATACACACGTTTGCAACAATCTCTAGCGTTTCGTTAGCCTGCCTCTGTGCTGTAAACTGATCCTGCTTCGGTCGGCGGGTAGGATACACCGAACTTGCAAGTGGGATATTCTTCCTACAGGCAGTATAGGGCGGGCGAGAGAGCCTTCATTCACCCCGTAATGAGTCATTTAAGCATATACCGACTTACGAAGATGATTAATTAACACGATATAGTTGCCTGGTGTCCCTTTAATGTGAGTTCTCATGCTTAAATGTATTTTAGCCTCCTTGTAAAACATGGTTGCCATGGATCTGGTTTGACACGGACTATTGCATTGTTTTGTAGCTTGGCCTGGTGTTTGTGCGGTTAGTGCCGTAGTTAAGTCCAGCTCCTTGTCTCCACAAGCCCTCGCCGGCTACGAATTGTGTCTGCGTGTTTCAACGGAAATGTAAGTTCTCTGCTTTTACAAGCAACGTTTAGCCTTTTATCCTTAGGCACTGGCTGTAATGAATTCACATTCATTTGCGTTCTGTCTATATTAGTCACCGGTTTAGATAGATTGATAGATAGATAGATACTTTATTGATCCTCAAGGGGAAATTCAAGGGTCTCAGTAGCATACAGACATAACACACAACATGCACTCACAGCAGAAATGGTAAACATAAGTATAAGTATAAACATATAACTAAACTCCACTGTACAATAAAGACAGTAGAAGATAAGACAGATAAGAAAACTAAGAAAACTAAATACTAAATACACTATATAAGTTAAATTAAGAAAGTCCAATGTGCTTGAGGGAGATCAAGCATAAGACGCTTGTAGTGACAGGGCCGGGACTGGTGAGGTGAAGGTGAAGATGCAAACAGTAGTCCAACCATGTGTGCCTGGCAAGGTGCTCAAGAGAGTGAGGGCCAGATGTACGTACATTTGCGAACGTAACGTTATCAGCGCCATGGACAAACCGCAGACTGCGAACGCTGACAGACCCAAGTTTCCGTCGTATTTATCAATCGTTCAATCCTTGGTGTAAACTGCGCCTTTCTCTGCCTCTCTCGGCCCATAAACGCAATTTACGAACGTCCACAACTGAATGGCAGAGCCTACAAGCGCAGTTGAATGAAGTTAACTGATGACAACATTAAAAAGAATCAAACGTTTAGCGATCATGAAATAATACCATAGATGATAAGATGATAACGAGCAGGGAGATAATGAAGATCAGTAGTTCTAGTCAAACTACTTGTGAACGTAGGCTATGGAAAATTGGTCAAATCTAGCAAGTAGGAAAGTTTAAGTGAATGACGTGAAAGTGAAAGTAAGACATTCGAAAGGCCAACGAAAGTTAATGTTGCTTTTGATAGTAGCCTACAAAGACTTGCAAAACTGGTGCTCTAAATAGCAATTCTGTTGTCTTTGAAAGGTTCTCTTATTGAAGCATTGAACTTCAATTTGGATTAACACCTGCTTTTACAAGGCGCAAGTATTTAGGCGCAGAATAGACGTGCGATTTCAGGAGCAGTCTTTGTACATACCGCGGAATACATAATTAGGCGCTCTTTACTCTTCCCCTCCCATCTTTTTACGCTAAACTCCCACTTTCCCCTGGATCCTCCCATGAATGCATATGCATGACACGAAAAGCGCAATTAGACATTTTCAGCTCCCGACAGGCAGATTGCGCTTTTACCTCATTGCGGCCTGTTTGTACATACATCGCAATGATTTTAAACGCAAGTTGCGAAACAAATACGCCTGAAGTGGGCGCAAAAGCGTTAGTACATCTGGCCCTGAGTGTCATGGTGAAGGTGCAAAAATAGTCTAACATTAGTCCAACAGTGCAACAGTGCAAGAGTAAGGTCTAGAGACCAGCATAAATAATATAGACAAATAGGAGATTAAAGTGTAATGTAGACAAGGTAAAATAAAAAACTATTTCAGTGCAAGAACAGGTTGAGGTAATAGGGTTATAGCCATTCATTCATTCAGTATTGTATCAGAAGCCTGACTGCAGCCATTGATCATGTGTGCTAATATAGCATGAAAAACAGTGTAGCGGTAGAACAGTAGTGAAAACATTAGGCTGTGTACAATAGTAAAACAGTAGTAAAACAGTAGTAAGCAGTAGTGGGCAGTCAGTACTCAAAAAACATGGACATGGAGAGGCAGACAGACTAAGCAGAGAAGTCTATCTCTCCTCTTCCCTTTAGTGAGGCATTGAACAGTTCAATGGCCCTAGGAACAAATGACTTCCTCAGCCTTTCAGTTGTGCATGGCAGTGAGCGAAGTCTCCAGCTGATCAAGCTCTTTTGGTTTTTGATAGTGCTGTAGAGCGGATGACATTCATTGTCCAAGATGTTGATCAGTTTGTTTAGGGTCCTTTTGTCAGATATTGAAGTGATGCACTCCATTTCAGCTCCCACTACAGAGCCAGCCTTCCTTACCAGCCTGAGTCGCCCAGCATCATTCTTCTTTGTGCTTCCTCCCCAGCATACCACTGCATAGAAGAGGGCGCTGGCCACAACAGACTGATAGAACATCCTGAGGAGCTTGCTGCACACATTGAAGGACCGCAGCCTCCTCAGGAAGTACAGCCTGCTCTGTCCTTTCTTGTAGAGTGCATCAGTGTTGGCTGACCAGTCCAGTTTATTGTCCAGGTGGAGACCCAGATACTTGTAGGTGCTTACCACCTCCACATTGACCCCATCAATGGAGACTGGTAGCAGAGCGGGCTTAGACCTTTGGAAATCCACCACCATCTCATTGGTCTTTGAAGTGTTTAGTTGAAGGTGATTGAGTGCACAAAGTCCTCCACTAGGCTCCTGTACTCCTCCTCTTGCTCGTCCCTGATACACCCCACAATTGCAGTATCATCAGAAAACTTCTGCATGTGGCATGACTCGGTGTTGTAGCAGAAGTCAGATGTGTAAAGGGGTGAACAGGACTGGAGAGAGCACAGTTCCCTGTGGCGCTCCGGTGCTGCTGATCACAGTGTCAGAGAGGCAGTTCTTCAGTCTGACGAACTGTGGTCGCTCGGTCAGGTAATCTGTAATCCAGGTTACCAGGTGAGCGTCCACACCCATCTGCAAGAGCTTGTCTCCCAGTCTGAGGGGTTGGATGGTGTTAAAAGCACTTGAGAAATCAAAGAACATGATTCTCACAGCACTTTTCCCCTTGTCTAGGTGAGAATGTGTTCTGTGTAAAAGATAAGTGATGGCATCGTCCACGCCCACTTTCTCCTGGTATGCAAACTGTAACGGGTCTAGTGCATGGCGTACCTGGGGTCTGAGCATACCTAAGACCAGTCGCTCCATTGTTTTCATCACATGTGATGTTAGAGCGACAGGCCTGAATTCATTAAGCTCGCTGGGGTGTGGTTTCTTGGGAACGGGGGTGAGACATGATGTCTTCCACAGTGTTGGAACTTGTCTGAGGCGTAGACTCCAGTTGAAGATGTGCTTCAGTGGCTCCCCCAGTTCAGCAGCACAGGCCTTGAGCAGCTTTGGACACAGTCTGTCAGGCCCGGCTGCCTTACGAGGATGGAGTTTTTTTAAAAGATAACTTACTTGATCAGCTGTAATGATGGGGGGGATGAGGGGAGTGGAGGGTGAGGAGGAGGAGGGGTGCTTCTGTGAGGGTTGTCGTGTGGCTAGAGACTGATGGCCATTGGCTGAAGCCATTGTTGCCGCACTGCTCGTGGTCACCATGTGGGGAAGAGGTGCGATAGCCTGATCAGCAGTGATGATGGAGGGGGGGGGAGGGGAGGGGGGCAGCATCTGAGGTCTGTGTGTCTGATGGCTGTTGACTGAGGTCGTTGTCACCTCGTTGTTCGTGGTCGCCATGTGGGGGAGGGGTGCAATATCCAGTGATGGTGGGGGTGAGTGTTGCACTGGTAATGAGGTGGGGTGGGGGCTGGGGGATGGGCAATCGAACCTTTTGTAAAAGTGGTTCAGCTGGTTCGCCCTGTCCAGGTCTACCTCCACAGAGCTGCTGCTCTTCTTAAGGCCAGGTTTAAGTTTAGAGTGTGACCGCTAATTGCTGAGTGCTGTTTGTTGCGCCGAGAATGTAAGTTCACTGGCTTCCTTTCTCCCTCACGTGTGTACATCTTTGTCACAGAACGCTTGTTCATATGTATGTAGCAGTGTTGACTCGCCACGTCTGTATTATAGTTTGGCCTGGGTATGTACGAGTAAAAACCACGGCATAAAGTGATCGCTACGGAATTACAACTAAACGAACTCCTGGCTAGACGCCGCGGCCTGCGTTCATACAGGTTGGTAATGTAGGCTACTTGAGCATCTTGCCCTGTTCCGACTGCTTATACCCAATTGAAGACCTTTGCGGCTTAAGTCCATTGATGCATAGGCTGCAAATTAGGCATAGCTTTGATTTGACCTATATAATTACTTGTATGATATCGTAGCCATGTTTTCTTTGCAGGAGGACCGTCGTACGCCACCTTGGCCACTGTTTTTCCTGTGCCCTGTTTTTAGTGTGTGTGTGTGTATGTGTCCCACCGTGCTGCCCATCAGTATCTTGTGTATGTTTCATGTTTGTATGTTGTCTGTTGTATGTTGTATGTATTGTAGGCCTTTGGGTTAGTGCAATATTCAGGAGGGGTAATAATCTTGTTGTGTGGTCGTGTATAGTAAATTAATTGCTGTGTGTGTGACCTGTGACGTGCCCTATATATATTCTGTGTTTGCTGATTGAAACTTGCTGAATCTTTATTGAGTGCTACTTATCCAAACACCTTGATTTTGCACATTGTTGTCCCTGTCCCTGAGTTTGCTGCCCAGAGGCCTAATGTCTGTTCTAATGTGTGCATCTAACGTGAGAAGAATAATAAAATAAACTGTTTTTTACTTTTATAATACTCCAGTCCCTCTCTCTCCACTTATTTCCCTTTATTGGGATAGCCTGCTTGTAACATCTAAAACTCAGATTGTTGGTTATCAGCAGATTGCTGGTTTAAAAGGCCCCCTAGGGGTCACATATACATTATCCCTTACATAATACATCAGGGGTGGGCAAACTGCGGCCCGCCCAAGCACTTTCATCCGGCCCGCCGAGCATTTCATTTAGTTATCAGGCTGCTCGCTATTTTTTTCCTGCGATAGAGACGACGTTGGTTAGCTTTACTGCAAACTGCTTTTCACTCTCCTTAGATAACGTTTACAATGTCAATGTCAAAACATCATGTTAAATAGAGATAACATCATGTTAAACTAAGTTAACTCTTAGTTATCTCCTTTGCAGCAGATCTAACGTGAACATTATGCAATCCATTTAATTGGGAACGCGTCTGCACTCACGAGAGGGAGAGAGAGCCGCAGGTTCCAGCTGGCTTGTGATTGTTGATAATTGATATCTCCTTATAAGAAAGTTTTAAAAGGAAATCATGAAGGCAACAGTAGTTCCCACTACTGACCATTTAAAAACTGTGAGAGGGCCCAGCCGTATGTACAGCACTAGCCATAGCGGAGCAGGCAGAAGATAATTGAGAAATAAACGTGAATTAAAGCGACTGTCTTAAAGCGACAGTGCACAATTTATACATTTGTTAAACAGCATAAAATTAGCAGTATTTTTAAGCAATTCATATTTTAAAGCAAATACTTCTCATACTAAATTATAGGCTACATATTATGCGTGTGTCGTGGGGGGGGGGGGGGGGGGGGGGTGTTTGTTGTGCGGCCCGCCGGCCAATTTTCAAAACCCAATGTGGCCCTTGAGCCAAAAAGTTTGCCCACCCCTGTAATACATGTTATTACACAGCTCTTCAGAGTGCTGCAGAAAGTTCCATTCACATGAATGGGCCTTCCCAACGTTTGGAGGTCTGTTAAATCTAAATGCTGCAAAGTAGGCCTATAGGCTAATGACTGCTTTAAAAACAGGCTTTTATGCTTTTGATTTGATTCAGGTTTTTCATATCATTCCGCAAGAAGTCTGCTTGCTGCGGTGCGCGTCAGAGTTTTGTTCGCCCTGTCGGGATTTACTTTCCGATAATTACCTGTGGACAATACATTATCCCTTAGGCTACTTAATGGAACACATCAAAGAGCAGAAAGCCTATCTATTACCAGCCAAAGGTTGGTAAATTATAGAATACCAATGATGGGAAACAATGGAGGACACACCCAATGATGAAGAGTGACAATAAGGTTATTGATTAAATGATTTAAAATGTAACTATGTGTAAATAATTGACTAAGGAAACAAATATAAAAAAAAAAAAATAGCCATTCCCTACCACATGGGTGGTTTTGCATAGTTATGGAATTACTGGCTTAACATTCTGTGTGTCATATTCTAAATAAATCTTAGCCATCTTTCCTCCCAGACTGAAGCCCATAAACGCATCCGCCCAATGGCCATAATTTATTTGGGCTCCTAAATCTCACGTGCACTAAATACTATGCTCGTTACACTCCGCCACAGTATATATTTGCCTTTTGCTGAGCAAGCAAACAAAGTTCAGTAGAGGGGAAAAGAGATGGAAAGATTTGCCAGACAATTAATTATCCCTGTTTGTACATCATTAATTTTTATCAAAGCTGTATGCAAATGAGAACGGAATGGTTGTGTTCTGCTCGATCAGAAAGGGTAAACAGGTCATTAACTTCTTATTGTCTGAAGGAAAGAAAAGACACAATGGCAGAGGTGTCCAAAGATGGAGTCCATTTAGAGTGACAGAGGCTCAACTCTGACATGGACTTACAGTAGTCTGGACCTCATGCTGTTAAACGCTAGAATTGAGTTGTCAAAATAAAGCAACTGACTGTGGCAGAGTGGACATCAAAAGAATGTCATAGGAAATCAATAGAGGCATCAACAATGAGTGTCTATCAACGGCTACACTTTTTCTGTTCAAAAGTGATTAGATTGACCATACCATTAGACATGTGGCCTTTTATGCTGTCCTTAGTGAAATGTTTTCTGTTTTTCTGTTTAATGTTTGTTAGTATTATCTTTTCCAAAACAGACAGTATATGACTGTTTTTCCTGGAGGCACACTTATTATGTAATTATGTAATTTTCTGTTTTACTGTTGGAAATTTCTTTGAAGACCATTTGTGAGGATGGAGTTATATATTGCCAGACTGTTTTTTTTACTATGAGATTAAAAACAACTTTTGACTAATTGGTTCTACTTTCTTGACAGGGAGTTATGCCAGTTTGAATATTGAAACATTCTTTAAAAACACTCACTTTTAGTGCTTTTAGAAGAGAGCTGCTTTGCCCGTCCTCTTTGGTGACATTATCTCTGCATTTACATTCACAATGGGTCATTACTGCCTCTCTTTATATTTGCAATTAAGTAAACACTGTGTTTGTGACTATCCCCATTGATTTCAACTTCAACATCCCCATTACACAAAGCCATCTTCATTTAACCTCATGGTTAAATGGATCTCCTCCAGATTGGTATCTTGGGCTTTAGCGTCAGATGAAATAAAATAATCACCATTACAGGTGGCGTTCAATGCTGCCTCACTAGATGTTGGTGATCTGTTCCCTGCTTATTAGAGTCTTTTGCCTTTTTTAAGAGATTTATATCAGTACCAAGCTTAGTATCTGTATCTGATTTGTGGCAAACAGCAGGGCCCTGATGGGATTGCATAACAGGACAAGTGTGAGCCTCATTCAGCAGAGGTATTGCCAGGGCAACCCATTTTTTTTGTCTCTCTGCAGCAAGACAAACAACAAACAACAATGTCGCAGCCACGTAGACCTAAGACTCCCATAGTATAGCGTGGCCTTGTGCCATTGAATGTGAGCCTCAGACACATTAAATCTGGAACTACAACCCAGGAAATACACTTGATTTAGCAGTGTGGAAGATGATCAGTTATGGTGTGAAAATAACTGGTGTTGCATGCTAAAGTGGCTGCAGAGAGGCCTCAAGCATGCCAGCTATGGGTTCATCTCTGTTGCTATATAAATGCAATATTGATCTTTACTGATAATGGAAGGAGGGAGGGATGGAGAGAGAGGGGGAAAGGCCAGGTGTTTATGGATGCAGAGAACATACTGCCGATATAATTGCTGTATCAGTTCCAATGGATTTTCTATGCGCAAAAAAGCTGTGCAAATCGTATTATCACTTCAGCGGATCAAATAATAGTCTGACCAAACAGTGTAAGCATCCGTTGGTGCACCGCTGTTGATAGATTTTATTTGTGCTGTATTTTTCAGAATAGTTTTTCTCCACCGAAGACCAGTGGCCCAGCATTATATGGGCAGTGCCAGTGTAACAGATGTCTTTACTGACAACACCCAGAAAATAGAATTGCACTGACATTTGACATGGAATATGGACAACGCATTGAGAAAAAAGCAGGGAAAAAAGTTTGCTATCGCTGGTACACATGGTGCCAAGTTCAAATGCAGTGCAACCGTTTTAATTTGGTCTTCAGAATGCCTGCCAGACAAAGGATGGCGTCAAGGACAACAACATATCAGATGAAACTGAAACAACAGTTGCTTTGCTCTTCAGTGGGTACCACACTGACCCACGAGAGAGAATGTAGCATAAGTGAACATTGTATGAAAAACAGTCTCTCCTCACTTTGGAGGTGGTTCCTTTGAACTGCTGCAAAGCTGTGGGAGGGAAGTAAATTAACTAAATTAATTGAAAACCAAAGAAGAAAGCAAAGAGGTATGACGTCCTCGGAGAGTCTGAATGAATGAACAAAAAGAAGGAGACTGAAATTGTTTTCTCCCCATTATCTAATAAACAATAGTTTCATCAGCCATGCCCTGAAGACTGAATTAGTGAACACCTCAAAAAAATTGTCAGCGTACCAATCTACAGATCAATGAACCAAGCTATATTTGTCTATCACAGATCTCATACAACAGCTTGCAGAAGGAATATGGAATACATCAAATTACCTGACTAATTTTGCTTGAGGTAATCAATGATACTGCCAATAGATGATTTACTGTTATGCGTAATGTCCAATGTCAATCAAACATAGCACACTGAAAATACATCTGTGAACACGGTGTCCTATAAATTTAATGTACACTTTGTTCTAATCAATTCCCCATAATGGCATAAACATAATTAAAACACTCAAAAAAGGATGAGACTTTGAAACTTTTTCTGGAAGACAGAACACTTAAAACCAACTAACCAAGGAACTTTACAACCTGTTCAAGGACTTTTATTCATCTACGCTGTTTTTTTATATATTCATCATTGTATGCTGTCACTTGAACATTCATTTAAATCTCATCAAATATATATATAACTCTGGGAATGCAAACAGTGTTTATATGACAAAAAATGTCAATCAGTCTTATGAAGTGTAGGCTATTGCATATTTAATTTCATACATATTACAGTCACATATACTATATAAGTAAATATAGACAGTGTATTAAGCAGAAACATTTGCATAAACTGACAAAATAAAACTAATAAAAAACAACAACAACAAAAAAATTAAAGTTGAATTAGGTTTCACTGCAACTCCTTGTGTGTCACAAAAGGTTTCAATGACTCTCATTACCTACAGGTAGGATTAGACGAAGGTGGAAGCTGTTCGTAACGCCATGTCATTGCATTGTAATGAGCCTTCAGCAGACGCCACAAGCACCCTCTACCCTGCTCTTTAATCAAGGCTAAGGAGAACTTCTCCAGGCCCCTCTAAGGAGACAGCAGAGGGAGGATTTGCCAGTTTTGTATCCACTGATGACATTTAATCTTATTTGAGAGCAGAGCATCCGTGCAAGTTTTGATTGACGTGGCCCAACTCGGATTTTCAAAGGCACCAATGCCACAAGGAATCATAGCATGCTGAATAGGTACATTTACAGCTGAAACTACACTCTGAGTCAGTGGCGGAAACGGTAAGCATTCCCTTTTTAGTTTGTTAAAATTAAAATAATTCTGTGAACAAATCTAAATTGCAATGAAAAAGCCTTACTTGAAATCAGATAACGATAATAATAATGATTTAAAAAAAAAAACAGTGAATGAATACCACCACCACCCAGAAAGTTTGACAGTGCCTGACACTGAAAGGCAGTCTTCTGCTTGAGTAACTTTGACTTAAAGGTTAGACCCAGCAAGATGTGCATTTGACTTTGAAGAAAGCATGAATACCTGTTGAGAGGCTAAAAATAGCTGATGACTTATGTTTGAATATTGTAGAAGGATATGCATCTCTTTCTCTTTCCCTCCCTCTCTCTCTCTCTCTGTCCCTTCCACATCTTGGTTTCCAAGTCATACAGTACATACCCTAAAGGGTAAGTGCATATCTATGAGGATTTTAGTGCCGTTTGTCATGGACAGATATGTTTTTGGTGATTTAGGATGATGCTCCCATAACTCCTGTCTTGCTGGGATAATGTTTGGTGGTGTAGCTCAAAGCTCCATAAATACAAGGGCCTGAAAGAAATACAGGGCTTTTATTAAAACTGTAAATCGAACTCCTCTCCAGTAAATGCTAGGCTGAAAATGATGTTACTAAGAATGATGTTACTAACTACTAAGGTTAACTTTTGGCAGTCTTTTTTGATGGTTCATAATGATAGCACTACAGGATAAAGTCAGTACTATTACACTTTCTTAAAAGCCTTGCTCCTTGTCAACAGTGCACCCAACTGATTACAGAAGTGATGTTACTGACAATTGTCACCGATAACTTGATACTAGAGCTGAAGGATTATCGGTAATTACTGGTAATACTTTGTTTCTGTGGGTCAATTTGACATATGTGATGTCATGACTATGTTGAGTCCCAAATTATCTTTTAGTGGAGTATTTCTTAGTCATGCAGTGCTTCATCGATACTTTCACACTAATTATCCAATAATTATCTCAACAATACCTGGTGTTCGGTCCAATACATGACCAGGCTCTTATCAGTCGGAGAAGGCAAGTGCACTGATGCCTGTCCAGTCCTCTACAGGTTACAGACACACAGAGGTTACTACATTAACTCTAGGCCTCAGCACTTGTCTGAACAATGGCTGAATCCCAATTCATCCATAAAATAATTGTCAAGTGTTCATAAGACACAATAACATTAATATTCTGTTTTTACATAATTGGTTTGGCACCAAATACAGGGTTAAGATGAGTCTAACGACCAAAAATGCATTTATAAAATGCGTCAGGAATAATTCACAAAGCTAGGACGTAAAAGCCTCTCCATGAAAAAACCCTATTGAACTTTTTGAAATGGTTCAAAATGACAAAAATTTAATTGTTCAAAGTGAACAATGGGAGAGATAACAAAAACATCAAATTATGAAAAAAAAAGATGAAAAGTCACATGTAGATGTAGAAATCCTTCTTTACCTACTCTGAATAAATAGCATATAATTTATTTCAATTGGTATTAGTTTGTTAAGAGGAGTTTTACAGCAGGGCATGAATCAATTGTGTAAATGGGAAGAAAATGTTTTAGTATTATGTTTTAGAGAGACAACCCCTCTTTCCCCTTTTTTCAGTATAGGTTTACAACAAAGTATGAGGGAGAATAAGTGCTCCTAAATGAGCTTGGCTCTTAGGTGATCTAATTATGTGAATATAAATAATTGTATGTCTATTACCTGAAGCCATGTAAAATCATGGCATCAGAAGTGAGATCATAGTATGATACCACGACACACAGGCCCAATGTATAGCACTGTGCAAAGGACCCACAGATAAGGTGGATCCCATCATTGAGAGTCAAGTAATTAAATTGAGAAACAGTGTGTGTGGCGCTTTGTGACAGGTAGGTTTGGTGTGAGAAAGGATGGAATGCTCCTGAATGATAAAAAAGAGTGAGGTGGTCACTGTGGCCGAGTTTGTATTCAGACTGTCATACCGTCATATGTCTGGCTCTTTGGCAGTGCAGTCAGCATGCATGTGCATGCTCTGGAGACTAAGATTCAAGGTCAAGTTGGTAACATTGGTAATAGATACATATTACCATTAATATTTACAAAGTGATATTATCACAAAACAAATGTAGAAACATACCCAATAAAATACCCAATACATAGCAGATACATGAGAAGCAGTGAGCAGGACAAGTTCAGTTCAACAAATTATATCCTTAGTCTCATTAAGGCCATGTCTACACAAAAACGACAGGCATATTTTTTCTTACCGTTTTAACACCTTTACACCAGTGAAAAAAATTTTGCGTCCGTACGAAGAGGTGAAAATGCATATGCTGGGCAAGTAGATGTCACTGTGGAGGTGCAGATGCTTCATGATTCACTATTTTATAGAATATAGAATTCTCTATTTTATACAGTCTATGCATTCTCCAAAGCAGCCATGTGAGTAAAGTATTTCTGAGCACAAGTCAGTTTTCAACTGTAAAACGAATAAAGTTAATTTTTACAGTTTGTGTGAAGGTTGCAGTCCAGTCCTTTATTTGGTGAACGCAGGTACAAATAATCTCTGTTATTTCTTTGGTTATAGATTCACATAGTTTTTGGCTATCACCGCAGTAGGCTACTAAATGCAATGCAAAACAGCCTATACCAAGCAGTAAACCCCATGTATTCTAAGTAATTGCACACATATCTGTGTTTATACTATATTTTGTACATATTTTGTATAACATTTTGTACTATAGAAACAATATATAATTGGAAACATAGTCTAAACAGTTGTTTTAGCTGAGGTGGGTAGTGAATATGGAATTGACACACTAAGGATTAACTTGAGTTTAAACTGCTCACCACAGTACATAATCACATTCACAGTAGGGCTACTTGGTGAAAAATCATGAACAGAAGGAGTGACAATTAGCTCTTAAGTGAAGCCATACAATAAGAAATATAAAAACATCCTTCAGGAAAAAGCCACACACCTGATCGAGGGACTGAGCACTCAGCTGATAATAAACATTTTGTAATAGTTTTGAAGCCTTCATCCTTTTTGTAAAATCCTTAATCCATCACATGTAACTGTCCTGTCCTGACGCTATGGTTGTGACCATAGATTGATGAACTATAAGATGATTTCCAACTGGTTTTGAAAGAGGACTTGTGTCTGATACTACCACTTTCCAAGAGTTACACAACAGCTGCAAACATGCAAAGTCTGATACATCATGAAGTGTCTTGGTTAGTCTAAGACAGCGGTGTTAGGGAGGCTACTGTAAAGTTTAGAATGAGATTCTAATCAAACGCACCTATGCAAACACTTTATATTAGCATGAATGAGATTGTTATTTCCATGACTACTGCCCGTATTGCAGTGATCATTTCCTGCTAGATTTATGTACATATACAGAGAGTTAGATGTTGTCATCCTAAGGGCTACTCTGTGCCTGTTTTTCAGGAGAGTGAATCACCAATGTTGGAATCTGTTGTAAAAGTTGTATTCCACACAGCAGCTGGTTTGACAGATTAATCCCGAAGTCTCAGGTTTGTACTGCAGATTGTTGTACAGTACAGTAGAAGTCTTTTGTTGTCAGATCAGAGAGGTACTTTATGCTGCCTTTTCACCCTCTGGTCAGACGTTGGAAATTTTGATGACCATTTTGAAGATGTTTTTTATCATTCTCAGAGTGCATTCTGCTTTACTGGAGGCTGGAGTGTACTCACAGGACAGAGAGCAGGCCATTGTATACCATAAAGTATTGCATTTTCTTCTCACCAGGACAATCCTAACTCATGCACGCAAGTCGCATCATGATAATAACTCCAAGCATGTTTGATTTCGTAATGCTCCTTGAAATCCATAGGAGATTAAGTTTATTGTGGCTATTGTTCTGATTTTCAATAAACCACTATTTGTGAGATGTGACCAAATGACCAAGTCACACAGGACTGCATTATGACTTAGAAAGTGTGGTGTCCACCTCCTTCAAGGAGCAAACAATTATAACTCATGACTGTATTTTTATGGAAAGGTTGTTTGAATACAATTGAATACAATTGAATGTGACATCCTCAAACTCATGAAACCCAGGTATAAGGTGTGGAACATGTATGGCAAGATATTAACCTTAACACAAGAAGAGATATCCGCACACTGTGTCTAAAGCTCACCAGTGACACCTGACGAAGACCTGAGTGGACGAAACGTTGTGTATCATCATCCACCATTAAACTGGGAGCTTTAGACACAGTGTGCGGATATCTCTTCTTGTGTTCTACGTAGTATTCCCAATATCCAGCACCTGTAAAATTTATATAGATGTGCGTACACCTCTACACTTCAAGATGTTAACCTTAGCCTATTCCCAGGGCCAATAGCCAGAGTTGCAAAATAGCTTCCTTCATGGTCTCTGCAGTCAAGGTGGGGAACATGCTAATCTGTCCCCTCACGCTATGTGAGTTGACAATGGGAAACACACTGTACAATTTATAGTGCTAATAACAATATGTCTCGCTGACTCTTGGCTATGCTAAGGGCAATGACTACATGCTACTCTGGTGATAATAAGGTCTACAAAAGTCAAAATGAAAACTTCAAGCTTTCTTCCAATTAGGATATGTTCCCCTGACAGAAGTAATGCTTTGTGACACTCTTTGCCGTTGGCCTTCTTGGTGATGCACACTGGTAGATGTGGATATATTTAGTAAATTATGGGGACTTTACAAATATAGACATACAGGGCTTGAAGGGGCCATCTCGTGGGTACAAAGAGCTTGCGGACGGTCAGCTAGGGGCTTTATGGGTCTCATGAGCCAGAATGAACTTAAACAGTTAGCATCAGCTAATGCATAAGAATACACAATATGGGGGTTGCAGCCGGAATGATATCAGGCAAAATTATAAAAAAAAACATAGTTATAGATTTTTTTTTGTCAGATTTTGAATCTTGCCCTAGGCAGGAATTAACATTTTATTCTGCACAGAAGGCAAGTTAGTCTCTCTCTCTCCTACAGGCTGGCCATGCTCTCATAAACTTGGCAGTAGCTGGATTTATGGCCGTTTCTAATGACTAGTACACATTTACTTTTTTCACACTGAATGTGTTCATTAATTATACAATCCTTGAAATTACATCTGTAATCTGAGTTTGAGTGAGTAAACACAAAGTTTTTTGGAGACCCATCTATTGTACAGTGCTATAAATGTCTGCACTATCATAAGTTAGTCATTTTCTAAAATCTGACAATTCAGCTTTGATATTTGCTGTGCGGACTTGTGCATTCATTATTTAATTCTCTCATGCTGTGTTAAATTCAGACAATGTGAAAATATGTGATGCACAGTTTACCTCTCTGAGTGATTATTTGGCAAAATGTGTTCTGTATACAGTTTGTTGATGAGAGGTTTGCAGTTAAGTCAACCATTCATCGCTATACTTGTACCCAGGGGCGGAGCCAGACATTGTAAACATTCGGGGCTTAGAACCCATTTAATTTTTTTTTTAAATAACCCCCTAAATAATGACTTCTAGTGAATTTTGTGTAAACTAATGGACACATTGAGACTTAAAAAATTTGAAACTAACATTCAACAGATTCAAGGTATCTGACTGGCACAACACTGTGTAAAATTATAGTTTTGGGTCTTTCAAGAGGCAATATCTGTTCATATCTGTTTAGCATGTACTTAGTTAATTAAGCGTTTCTTATGGTTTGTATATTATAGTATTTGTTTATTTTCATTAGGCTATTGTTTGATATGACATTATTGTTTATTATTGCTATTCTCCTTCTTCCTCTTCCCTGATCTCATCTGTGTGACAAATATATAGAATATCTTATACTATAATATACATAATATTATGATATAATTACAGTATGGCCAGTCATCATGATACAAGGGTATTTTAGAAGGAATGCATTATCATCTTGACATAGGCGTTTCTAAATTATATTAATTTTGTAATTTAGCAAGATTATTCATAGGTTTCATCAGGCCCCTTTACACAGGTGCATAAAATCAAGCACCTAGATTATGAATGCAGACTGCATGGTGCTTGATTAACACACTTATGGAAAGGGCCCTTTCCTCTCAATATATCATTGTAATGTTTTTTTTTTTAGTTAATAATTAGTTAGGCAGCCAAAACAACATAACATGACTTTTATATTTATGTGGACTCTTGGATTATAAGATCTGTGGTGGTGGATAGGATATCAACAAGGTTTTAAGGTAGGCTAACAGTTAACATTATTTTGTGCAACATGACACTGAAAAGTTGACATGGGCAGATAACTGTTAATGGGTTTTTTCTGACATTTCAAAACAGTGTAGCCTAATTTATTACAAGACGAGGATCACTTTGTTTTGGGAGCTGGAATTTCTTATTCTGCAGTAGGCTTAGCTAGCCTATGAGAGTATTGAATTTGCCTTTTCCGCCGACGAACGAGGACATTTAACGTTAAAAGCATTTAGTGTTAGGGAGCTAGCCAAGTAGCCTAACGTTAGCCTGCCTAACTGACTGAAAGCTCTTAACGTGAAATCACCAACCTGAAACAACACCATCCGTCAGTTCACTGGGCGATGCTGTTGCTTGAACGGAGCTGGGTGGTCTGTTGAAAAACTTTCTAATATCCATAACGTTTCAACAACATGTAGATCTACACAAAGTGTTACAGACTGTAAAAGTGACAGACTTCTGACAGAGGCTTTTTGGAACACCGAAGCCATGACGTAGCGTTGTCAAGGCAGCATTTTCACTGGATCTAAACAAATCAATCTAACCATTGAAATCACCATAGCGGATAGCCCAGAGACGTGGCATAGATCGTGTAGCAAGTCAAATTATTTTTCAATATTGGGCTTTGAAAATAAGGGATATATTTCCTCAGTAATAGAGCATTTGGTGACATTTATAGAGAAACCGAGGGGGAGTTATATTGGAAATAAGAGTTGCCGGGAATTTAAAACACTAAAAAAAGATTCGGGGCTTTTGAAAAAAGATTCGGGGCTTAAGCCCCGTAAGCCATCCCCTAGCTCCGCCACTGCTTGTAGGCCTACCTCAGACAAAACAGGCGCATTAGTTGTGGCTAAAGACATGATGACATATATTGAAGAAAACAAAAAAGGTAATATCTGGTAACCTTTATCAAGATGTGCTCTATTCTCATTCTCCACATGACAGTTTTAGAGTAATCCAAAAGTACAATGCATTGCTGAATTTCATTGGCACACTATATGTCCCAAAAGTTATATAAAATGTTGGATTTGTAAATCAATATCCATGTATCATGTCTGGAAATATCGTCTCTTACATACTCCCACGAAAGAGCAACAGGTCTATGCTAAGTGTTTAGATTTGTTGACCAGGACAAACACTTTCTCTAGGACTGCAATCCATATGGAGATTGGCTCTGCAGAGAAAATGGCTGTTGTTCAAGTTGTTCAAAAATGTGTGACAGGCTGACGGTGGCTCAGGAAGTGTGGGAGGTGTGAAATGGGCTGATGCTGGCAATATTGGCCATAATAAATCAGCATGTTCATCTCATCTATCTAATAACAGACCAGAGAAAATATTCAGCATAGATAGCTTGTGGCAAGCATTAACAAGGTAATTAGTCCAAATGTATATGATTTACATAGTGATACTTTTTACTTGAATGATTGTCTTAAAGCAGGGATCATCACCTTCATAATCATGTACATATATTTTCTTCATGCTTTTTCATGGCATGTACATCTGATAATTTTGGGAACCTGCAGTAAGCCCAGTTTGAAAGAAAACTTCTGCAACCCAAGAAGGTGCAGAAAAACACAATTATTTCTGTATTGATAGTCGAAAATGAGTTTCAACCTCCAATTACCAGATGCTGAAGAAGAACAAATTAGCCCTGTATCTCACTTCAAAAAGTACATTAGACCATGTCTTATTAGCCAAGTGCTGCAGTGTCATCTGGCTATACCAAGTGATACAAGCAAAATAGCCAGAAGCTATTTTGCTCTGTCTTTTGGTGGTGTGTAATATGGGAGTATTAATCCATGCAGTAAACTAGTAACAATATATTCCTGCTCAAATTAAGTCCACCGTTCAGATTCAGGAATCCCCAAAATAAATAAAAAAACTTTGGGGTGGGATGCTAATGAACTGAGCAGACCTTTGTCCCCTTTTCTATAGACTCAGGTAGGGACTGCCTGCTTTATGGTGAGTGATGAGGGGTAGCGGTTGAGCAATCCTCATCCCATCCTCTGTACCACTTTTAAGGGACAACAGGGGTGTGTGTGTGTGTGTGTGTTCATATTCATGCATGTGTGCATACGTGTGTGTGTGTGTGTGTGTGTGTGTGTGTGTGTGTGCTGTAGAGAATCAAGGTTCACTTGGGCGTCATTCACAGGGCAGAGTCCCCTCCGGCCGTGCAGCCCTCTGTAGCCCACGTCCTCTGTGGTGGCCCTTCCCAGGGGGACTGTGTTGTCACTTCTTTTTAGTTGAGCCGGCCGCGGAGGCTCAGTGGCTGTAATAGCTTTTGATCCAGACAAACCCATGGCTAAAAGCGGCATGGTGAGGAGAACTCCTGCCTGTGCTCCCTAGCCATTATTGACTTTGAGGACAAACCACTGTGTTTTTTTGTGTGTTTGTTTTTTTTCCCTGGCTTTGGCCCTTGAGATTCAAAAATACAGATATATTTTAGTTTTTTTTTTTTTTTTTCTTCAAAGGTCGGTGCCTCAAATTTCAACTGACTTATCAGTTGCAGTGGCATAGAAATGTTTATCTCAAGTGGATACAATTGAGCCAATAACAGCAAAAACATCAGAAAAAGCAATGAGGATGATGAGATTTCAAGAAATGTACCATCTTGTGTCAATCACAAATTCTGTTTTGACATACGGTAATTGGAGTCAACATCATGCTTTAATTTCACAAATTTTATTTCCCTGAAATAGAATTGACAATGCAGCTTTTTAGAGCTTGGATCTTTGTCACTGTTGGATGGTCTGGTAAGACTTCAGCAGACAACTCATAAATCCATACTGCAGTAGATAACAAACAGAAGTTGTGTTTCAGGATTCAGTAAAGCTAATGTGCTCTGGATGTTTTTGATATGTTTCAATGTTTGTAAATGTTGTAAATATGGCTTAAGTTGATGAAAGGAATCCATGACGAGGTAGTTGTGAGTAAATTGGTGTTGTAATGTAGTGGTAGTATGGTGAATGCAGAGAGTGACTAAAATGCATCAAATTGTACTATAATAGTCCATTGCATTTTATATATATTTAGATTTTGGAAAGACTGAAGAAAACATTGTTCAATTACACTTTTTACAGTACACTTACAGTTTTTTACACACATTACAATTTACAAGGAATAGTCCCATAACAATGTAGCCTGGACACCAGCCTGAATTTAACGCTGTCCACAAATGTGGGGTCAGGAGGTCAGGGAATGTGGTCTGGGTCCATTGAGAAACTGTGCGGACCAATCAAATCGTCTGGGCAGGCGTTATAAGATGACAGACAGATGAGCAACTGTGCCTCGGCATTCACGTCACCTTAGCATGCTTTGGTTGTTTTTGTTTATAACAAGGTTTATAACAAGCTATACCATGTTGCACAAGATATTGACAGCGCAATAACTTTTTTTTTTTAAATAAACAAAAGCTACATCAGGCTAATACCAATGCCTTACAACCTTTAAATCAAATGTACTGTAATAGATTTAGTTGTTTACATGAATTACAAAAAACTAAAGAAAATGGTCATGGTTGATGGTTGTGGATCTGTGTGACTCATTCAGAGAGAGAGGCTGTGGTGTCCTCTTTATATCTCATAGAATTTGCTTAAGGGAACACTCTTTAGTACATCCTGTAGACCTTGCCTTGGTACATTATGCAGGTTTAGATATTTTTGGCGACTGTAGAGCTCCCTCTAGAGTCACAATGTATTTACTCTGCTATTGTAAATAGCAAACTTCTCTTGACTTATCCCCTTGTACAAAATTCAAATGCTTTTGTTGTGGAGGTGAGGGATTAACAACAGGCAAAAACTATTTCCAAAGAGCTATATCTACTGACAAGGTGATGTTTCACGATTCACACAAGATTTGGCGGGCACTTGCATGGCTGGTTTTCTCGGTAGGGACTCGCTATGTCTATGCTGTATAGCTATGCTAGGTGAACGATTCGCCTATTACAAGTTCGTTTACCATCAAATTGGCTTCGTAAAGGTAAAAATCTTGCATAGTACCTTTAAGGAACTGTCTATATTACATCCCCTGGAGCTTGTTTAGGGGACACACAAATGAGGTAAGCATCAGCTCCTCTTGATTGCCCTATTTCCCTGAATACACTCTTTATCAGAGACCCTGGCATGGGGACAAACCTACCATATAAAGGTCAGAAGGACTCTGAGGCCAAGGGGAAACTCCTGTGTTTCAGCTGGCTCTGGTGACATTTGTCTGTCCAAATGCCCTGCAACTCATATAGATCAGCAAAAATTTAATGAGACTGAGCTAGAAGTCAACCAACCCTTGGAAAACATGGCCGCCCTTTAACGGCATTTGCTAAAGTGAAGGGTAGACACACTTGCAGTTTATCTTTATTTGGTGACTGTTTTGCATAATAAAGATTGAGGGGGGTGAAGGGGAAAATATATGATTATTTAAGCACTTGCGCTGAACAAAATACATTCCCTATATTGTAACCTTTGTAATCTTAAATTAAAATCAGTTAAAATATTTTAGTTTTTAAACAACATTCATTCACAAATTAATTCCTTTAATACACACTGGTGATTGAAAGAGCTCTGCAGTTAGCAAGGACATCAGTTACAGTACATTTGGTAACACCTTCATTATGACCGCCGCGCAGCGAAGCGGCGGTCATATAGGTTTAGTCAGAATTTTTTTTTTTTTCTTTTTCGCATGCCCAAATTTTCGTCAATGATTCCCGGGACACTGAAAGACCGGGGTACACGAAACTTGGTGGGCATGTAACCCACATGGATAGTATGGAACCATCGTTTTTTGTTTTGATCTGTAGCCCCCCCGCTGGACTGGACCCCCCGAAAGGAGGGTAGGGCAGACACAGTTTTCTGTGAATATCTCGAGAACCGTAGGGTTTAGGAGGACCATTTTTTTTTTGTATGTTGATCTCAAGGGGCCATGTCAACCCATTCCATAACCACTCATTTCATGTATAGTGCCACCTAGTTAAACACAAAAAAGTAAAAATGAGGTGTTGTAATCGAAGGTATCTGTGACCTAACATAGTCAAAACTGCACGAAATTGGAAGTGTAGGATCATTATGACACCCTCTGTATGCACGCCAAGTTTTGTGGAATTCCGTTCATGGGGGGCCACACAATAAATTAATTTATGTTACTATACACCAACTGGCCTGTAGGTGGCCGGAGACAGTTTTCTGTTAATATCTCGAGAACCGTAGGGCCTAGGAGGTCCACCTTTTTTATGTATGTTGGTCTTAAGGGGGCATGTCAACCCATCCCATTACCACTTATTTCATGTATAGCGCCACCTAGTTAAAAATTAAAAAGCAAAAAATTAGGTGTTTTCATCACAATATCTCTGGCTGACAAGGTCAAAACTGTACGAAATTAAAAGTGTAGGATCATTATGACACCCTCCGAATGCATGCCAAGTTTTGTGTACTTTCGTTCATGGGGGGCCTTACAATAAAATAATTTATGTGTACATTTAGTGACTTACACCAACAAGGATTCCCGGGACACTCAAAGACCGGGGTACACAAAACTTGGTGGGCATGTAACCCCACATGGATAGCATGGAACCGTCGTTTTTCGTTTTGATCTGTAGCCCCCCCGCTGGACTGGATCCCCCGAAAGGAGGGTAGGGCAGACACAGTTTTCTGTGAATATCATGTTAACCCATTTCATGTGCACACGTGCACAAACAGATACACACACACACACATACATTCACAGTAATCATACGAATGACACATACTCACACAGTAGACATATGTACGCTTGCATGCACAGGCACATACGCAGGCACACACACAAGCACGCACACACACACACACACACACACACACACACCCACACACATAACATAAACATGTACATGCACACATGCACACAATTCAAGAATTTCTCAGAATTATGAACAGGCAAGATGGAGGTGGGGTTGTATAAAATTAATTTTACATGTGAAATCTATGAACTATGGTACTTGTTGTCTAGCAGATACCAGTGAGAATTGAGTGTGGATAATGCAATTTCGAGAGACAGTTAGAATCATATAGGCCTTTCAGCGTGATTTATTTTTGTGGAAAAAATGTGCTGGACTGGGCGGCGGTCATATTTTGTACCGCTCTGCGGTACATCTAGTTTATATATATGTGACTACAGCTCCATGATAAGGCATTCATGACTGACATAAGCATATTAACAAACCTTAGCAAAGTAGGGTAGACTGAGTACAGTTGAGACATGTGTACAGTTGAGACACCTTAAATATCTTGCTTGCACAGCAAGCCCAAGTTGTGATTTTTGCTATGCACATGCGTATTAGTGCCCTCTTTGATCATGTAAAATTTGAACGACACAAGTATCTCCCATCCAAGGATATCGGCAAATGTATTTTTTCCAAAGTAAGAATGTCACTTCACCATGCACCTTCGACAATGAATAGCTCATTACACTTGTTACTGTTAAACGTAACTGGTATCATTACAAACATTATTCTGTGTCCTAAAAACTGGCATATTTTATGGCATTATGTTATGTAAGGTCGTTGCAAAATCTAGAGAAATGTGTGAGGTGGTCAGCGGGGGACAATTGAGACACACATTGGATTGTGTTAGGCTACTTGAACATTCCATTTGTAGGCTACTGTTCGCTATCTGTTCCTGTGTCACATTTTGTTCATGATGTATTCCTTTTAACCAACGCTAATTTAAATGAAATGAATGAATTTGAACTACAAACACTTTGCAATTGCTATGTTTTTTTTTTTTTGCTAACGGTTTGTTAACTATACATCATTAAAGATGGGTGTCTCAACTGTACCAGGTAGGTGTCTCAACTGTACTCTATAGGGTACAGTTGAGACACAGTCAAGACAAAAAATGCACCTTATGTTTATGAACTAATTGTGGAAAATATACTTATGGGTATTATTGATTGATAATATTTTAGTCTACAAGCTAAGGAAATGGCATGTGGAATGTTGTGTGCTACCATATCAGATTCTTTACGTCACGATGAACGCTCAGTCTGGGCTCATCTCAAGCCAGTTCTGGAGGATCTGAAAAAGGAGAATCCCTCAATCACAACACTGCACTGCATGAGCGATGGTCCCGTGACTCAGTATAGAAACAAGCGCAATTTTTATCTGATGAGCACCATTCCATTTATGCTCGGGTTCAAATAAATCACATGGAACTTCTCAGAGGCAAGTCATGGTAAAGGGGCACCAGATGGCGTGGGGGGTGCTGTCAAGAGGCTGGCAGATGAACATGTGAAGAAGGGAGGCGACATACAGAAGCCAGAGGACCTCTACCAATTCCTTCAAAGCACAGCATCCAACATCCGGTACTTTTGGGTCAGTGAGAGTGATGTGAGCCGATATGATGAAAATGTGCCAGAAAACCTGCCGCCTGTTAAGGGCACATTTCAAATACATCAAATTGAATCAACTGCACCAGGGAGAATTCACCATCGAGAAGTGTCCTGCTTCTGCAGTAGAAATCAAACGAAATGTGAATGTGGACCATCAGTGGAGATTCAATTTGATGAGTCATCTGAGATGTTTGAGAATGCTGAAATTGGTTGTTGTCACGTATGACAGCAAGCCTTTTGTTGGGCAAGTTGTGCAGGTAGTTGCAGGGGAGGTAGAGGTCAACTGCATGCACCAGAGTGCAGCTGGTAAGAATGCATTTGTCTGGCCAGACATAGCAGACAAGGTGTTCTACTTCAAAGAGGACATCAAGGCTGTTGTGTCTGAGCCAGAGCCCCTTACAATGAGGCAGTCCAAGCTAAGCCATGGAGACTGGGAGAAGTTTTTAGAATAACCAAATAATGTTTATTTGATGTTCATGTTTTGTGCGAGTTGTTGTTGGGTCTTTTGGCGTGCACTCCCAGGTTTTTCCTGGGGATTTTTATTTTCTCTTTTGGAGATGTTACATTTTCCTTTCCTCCGGCGCCCAGGTTGCCTGCCTTTAATTGTAATTGTTCCTTTATTTGTTAGGTTTTAAATGTTCAATAAAAATGATTATTCTTTGACAATATCTTCTGCTGCATCATTTACTCAGGATTGTGTCTAGTTAGTCTAATGATAATAATATTACAACAATAGTTGTACTAATAGTGGCATTGCATAATACCTTTTTTGACAAGACGTCATTCAGAGTAATAACTTGGTCATTCAGTGTAATGCATATATTTATTTAAAAAATAAATAAAATGCTAATAATAACTTTTGTTTATTAACACATATATACAAAATATGCAATTAAACTAAATAATATTGTTTTTTAAACAGAATTCACTTTGATGCAAAAACTTATTCCTGACAAATGGTGGTGGAAATAATGTTTGCAGAATGTAAAGGTTTCAAATTACAAATAATTAGTATTTTGGAATGGCAATGCAGTCCTTACATATAGTGCTTTAATAAATCAAACACCTTCTCTAAATCTTCTTATGCCTGCCAAGGTTTTTTTGTATTTTAAAATGTATTACACTGAATGACGTTTTAGGGGTTGTTTTCTGGAAATCAGAGTAAAAATGTATGTTTTCTACTATTTTTTGTTCAGAAAATATTTAAATTACATAATATACACTATAACGTCCAGAAAGAACAAAAAGTTATGAGTTATTGAATACTTTTATTTTTTGGAGGCTTGAAAACCCAGTTTTGTCTTTGACCCTTGCTCTTTCATCAAATTATTTTAGTCCAATTGAGTCACTATGTCTGTGCCTTGAAAAAGTGAATGGCTGGATGCAACAGATTTTTTCAATTAAATAAGGACAAGAATGAGAGAGAAAAAAAAGATTTGTTCCTATTTAGAATCTAGGGCACTTCAGGCTAGCATCCATGTCAAAAATCTTAATAATAATCCTAGATGGGGAACGGCCATCACCAAATTACCATTTTGGCACCTCAGAAACATAGCTAAGATCAGATATTTTGTTTCTAGGCAAGATTTAGAAAACCTCATCCATGTTTTCATATCCTGCAGGGTGGACTACTGCAATGATCATCTTACTGGTTTCCCCAAGAATTCCTTTAGACAGGTAAAGCTAATTCAGAACGCTGCTGCCAGACTTTTAACTAAAACCAAGAAAATAAAACAGTTCACACAACCCTGCACATGCTGTCAGTTAGTTTTGGAGGTACTACTTATTGTATGAAGTATAAGAAACTAAATAGCCTGGGCCCTAAATATGTTGCAGAAATACTAATTACTTATTATACATCTGCTAGATATCTTAGATGCATTGGAACCACTCAGCTAGTAGTCCCCAGAGCCAAAACCAAACAAGGTGAAATGGCATTTAGCCATTTTGCCACCCACTGCTGGAACCTCCTCGCCATGGAGATTAAATCTGCTCCAACAGTAGCCTGTTTCAAAAATAAACTGAAAAACTGCATTATTTTCTATTATCTTTGATAAATCAGTTGATTTTTTACAGGCTGTTTGACTTACAAATTGTTTTTATTCGTATTTCTTCTTTTATACTCTTTTGTATTTGGGCTAATTTTTGTTTGTTTGTTCTGTTTTGTGTAAAGCACATATATGTTGTATGACAATATGTATAAATAAATGTATACTTTGACTAATTATTTGAGTTGTGCAGGCACAGTTTAATCAATGCATCATGAAGCTTCAATGCAAGTGAAAATGACATTGCTAATATTTCTGCACAACCTGTTACCTAAGGATTCAGTTTGTGGGATGAAGAAAATAGTGGACTCCTAGTGGATAATTCCTAGAGAGATTGTACTCACCCTGCACACACAAAGGAACTACATATTATGACAACCGCATGGTGTGGCCACCTACTATGCCAAGAAAATAAAGCAAGTTCGCCCATCCCCTACTCCTGCAGTTCTGGTTGCTATCCAGCCAGGTTGCATATATGTGTGTGTGTGTGTGTGTGTGTGCGTGTCTGTGTACCCTAGCAATATGTATCTCTGTGTATGTATGCTGTATGTGTCTGTCTGTCCCTCTCTCTCTGTTTGTGTGTGTGTGTGTGTGTGTATGAGGGGACAGGTTGCAGCACCTGCTATTGATGGAATTTCACAAAATTGTGTGTATCCAAAGAAAGGTATACTGATTCAGCATGTCAAATTTAGTGAAGTTTAAATCTTTATAGCTTGAATCCTTATGTTGCTGTATATGTAAAATAATATCCATCTGTAAACGAACACCGGCCGTCGGAAGAACACAGCTGGGAATAAACCCAAACTTGATTACAAGCGCGCCACTTGACTTGACACAACCTATACGACTTTGACAGTCATAACAACAGCAAAGGAATACTGTAGGTCAAAGTTATTCATAGGACTGATTAAGTGTCCAAGATATGTCTAAATTAGGGCTCTAGTTACTAATTTAAGTGGGGTTTCACAGGACAGCCACTTCATTAGTTTGGATGACTTGCTCTGATTGAGAGACCCCACGTTGTGCGTGCCTCCTAGTGATGTTTTTTTCTCCAGCTTCTGGCTAATGAAAGTAGAAGTGTGGAATTGGTGCAATTCAGGGACCTCTGGGCAGCAGGCAATTGTTTAATTTCATCCAGATGTGCAAGGGCGCTGCTTTGGAGGAGCTCTGACCCCTCAGGACCTGTACACTGGCATCTACAGTTACACAATAGTGGGGTCTCCACTCTTAGACCCAGGAGCAAATCCTGCGTCAAAAATAGCAGTACAGGCTGAGTTCTAATGGTCAGTGCTGCAGTGGCATATTGTTTGCATATTGCGCAGGTCCAGGTTCCCAAAGAAGCAACATTATTGATTTGTGTTTTATGCCCAAATCAGATTTGCCCAAAGGTCAGAAGAAGAAAAGATAACAATGTAAGGGAAGCTGAGAATGTGACATTAATCCCCAGATGAGTGTAGTGTTTACCTAATAAAAATAACTAAATTAAAAAAATCTTTTCAACTTTATAAAGTGATGGCTTTGTTATTTTGTTCTGTTGGCATAGATAATTCCAGGTCTTTGCCGCATATGGCATAAACAGCTCTTCTGCCTTAATTGCTATGTTTAACAAAGTGGCAATCAATCATACCACTCCATTCCTACCTGTCACATTGCCTAGGCTAGCGCTGAAAATAGATGAGACAGGCAGCCTCAGGTTCACTTTCTCAAACAGTTTTCCTCAAAAGTCAATGAAGATTGCAAACACTGAAGACTCCAAGGAGCTTATTGCATGTCAATCTTAATCTCAGTCCATTTTTATTGTGTGGTTATGGATTTCATACACTTTACATAGGCCTACACTTCACTTCAAGAAACAAATTCCGTAATAATATGATAGTTGTATAAATCATCTTAAGACAGTCTTGAGAAAATGGAAACACATGTGGAAAAAATGGAAAACATACACTGCAGCATACCTACATAATATCATTCATCGAATAGTTAATTTTCCGATCAAATTTTGCTAATCAAATTAAAACTCAAACTCAAAATACAAAAATGTGTCATAATACTAAAGTGCACCGTAAAATGGCACAGAAGGGACAAATCACACTCATGCACTCTCCTGTTCTACATTTCATCAGGGAAACAGATCTTACATTTTTATATCTTCCCCCTTCCTCGTCTTCTTCTTTTCCATCGTCCAGCTACACCTCTGCTTGTTCAGCTACTCTCTCATCTGCTTCGTTTTTTTTTCTCTTTCTCTGATCCTCTGTTTTGTTCTCCACATTGAATAAAATCAATCCAAAAAGACTTTAGATAGACTTTTGAGCATTTTCCATTCTGACATGTGTACAAGCATTTCTAAATAAGGAAAGAAAGGCCATCATTTTGGCATTGGGTCAGATTTTATGTAAAGATAATGTAAGCAGTCTAGAAACATGATAATTGACTGCTTTGTTCTAATGGTATGTCTACAACAGAAAGATGTTGAGGTAATTGCGATGAACATTCAGTTTCCCACAAATCTGTTTCTCATTATCTAAAGGTGGGTGCTCCATACCTCAAGGAGCCTTCTGTGGCTCCCTGTGACATTTTTCTATGTAATATTAGCATCTATGGTATAGCCTACTGGTGATTAACTTAATGTTATTTCAGTGCAGCCACGCACTAGATCACACTAAATCTTAAAGTACATTTGCCATGGGGATGTTTCAGGGCATATCTCTGACTCAAACTCACCTGGCGTGCAAATGAACATGAAGTGACAAACAAGGCTGAGGGATAGGCAAATGACTGAACCTAAAATAGCTTACAGTTTAGAAACAGAGCATTCCACTGTAGCCTACCTCCACACTGAATGATAAAGAACCGTGAATGACCTCGACTGAATTGCTGAAGAATTCCAAATACAATCACTTTCCATCTAAATGAGCAGAAAAAATGAGGTACTGTATGCTGAAAGACATTAAGGGTATGCTGCATGATTAATGAATAATTGATATGCATGGGTTATAAAGCAAAGGAGCCTTCAAATTGCTCTTCCTCCTTGATGGGATGATAATGCAGGTAGGAGCAGGTAGCTAATTCCTGATCTCAGTCAACACTGGCCATCATTATACCTCTGAACTCAATCTGCCCAGGTGATCTATCCCATCACAACAGGATTTGAGTGAGTCTGGATCACAATTAAAGCCATTTCCCTGTCATACTGACCCTTCATTACACACTATTTGCTTTATGACTAGTCCATATGAAGAATTCAGATGCAAAACCTTTAAATCCATCTGACCACTTTTCTTTTAAATTAGCTTTTTTTTAATCTCCTATACAAATCAATATTTCAGACGGGAAGAGGGTGGTATTTTGTGGGTTTTGAAGCTAAATTATTTGCAGTGTTGGGCAAGTTACTTCAAAATCGTAATGTACTATGCATTACTTATTACTGTCATTTCAAAGTAATTTGTTACATTATAATATTACTGTCTCTGAATTGTAAGGCATTACACTACTATTGCATTACTTTTAAGTTACTTTCACCAAAATATCTAGAAATATGGATTTGCCATTCTAAATGCAGTTTATTACGCTCAATGCAGCTTGCTCTTCCAATGGAGGGAGATGTGGTATAGCATAATGACTGAGCTAGGCTTAAGGCAACAGTAGAATGCAATAGGCGCAGTGCTCATAATGCAATACAAGGAACAATCATATTTAGAATTTTGTTAAAAACCGACAAAAGGTCAAAGTCTGGTAAATTGTGATAGAAATGCTGTAACTTTAAGGCCTAGGCCTACTCATTAAAATCAATAGAGAGCCTACTACTATATTGTAAATCAAAGCTTAAAGGAACCTTATGTAAGATTGTGGCCAAAACTGGTACTACAATCACTTTCAAATTACTGTAGAGCGGTGTATCCCCTTCCCCTCCCCTCTGACTGGCAGAGTTGGCAAATGGATGACGAAACACTACTGACTTTGTGATTAGTAGATAGGTGGAGGGTGGCGCAAAACACAACATGACAACATCAACATCAGTTGAGGGCTGCAACTTCACTTTTTAAATGACAATATCCTGGCCAGACTACTGTTGTCAGTGATATAAGTATTTGAAATGAACATGATTTCTTAATGTCTAGTGACATATCAGGGCAATTTTATGATTAATTGAAATACATTTTTTACATACGGTTCCTTTAATAAAGACATGTCAAGATGGTGGCCTGCTGGCCATTTCGGTGCCCTAAGTGAGTGGCTTTGAGTGAGTGACATTTAAATGATAACTCAAACACCTAAAGTAAAATAAAATTTATTATTATTATTTATTATTATTATTATTATTATTTACAGACCATTACTGTGTATTTTTAAACATTAATTTCTGAAGAAATGCTGTTTTAGTTATAAATGGTGCACTGTCACTTTAAGAGCATTGATCTTTACGTTGTCATAATGCCCTTTTGCCAGCTCTTGTTTACAAGCCTTATTTGTTTGAGTTACATTGATAGCACAATATTAAAAATAATATGCACAATGTTAAGTTGTTTTCCTTCATTGCTTTGGAAATGGAAGTATGCAATGACATGTTGCTTCACATTTCGTTTTGCGAATACAAGTGAATTATGAGCCTGTATCCACCTAGCTATCTGAATGGAATGCGTTTCAGTCGACTCAGCATATCATGTGCTTCATGTAGCCTAAATGCTTGGAAAACGAATGATTGAAGACCCACCAATTCTAGTACTACGTGGTGATTGAGAGAACCCAAAAGGTATCAAACTTGCATGTAACATCGTGTTAGTGCATTTTGACATTGTAAACGTTATTGATGAAGAGTGAAACGCAGTTTGCAGTAAAGCTACTATTGGTTACATTTGGGTCCTTTGGTGCCCAACGCAAAGTGCGTGATGCGCGTGGTGGGAGCGGTGGCACTGCCAGGCTACACAATCTTTTTCTGCATTTCTATCCCTTTATTCTCTTCAATTCAAGTTCACAGCACAAAGCTGACATGCACAACAGCATAATTTGTGTTTTATCAAGAATCAAAAAGATTAGCGTGGCACTACTTTAGATGTTTCATTAATTTACTTGTGCTATTTCGCGAGTTGAGAGATCTTTCGGTTTCGCTATTAACTATTATGTTCTTCATAGCCTTGTCTCTGACAAGCTGAAAATAATGAGCGTAGGCTTCGGTGTATTCCCGCAAATAGAGTCCGCCTGCGAGTCTGCTGCAGCCACAGTCGTATTCAACCAGTATCAGGAGATAACGTTCTACTATTTTGCGCGGATTTCTTCTCCTCTGTTCTCGCGTGGTGTTTGCGAATATGTATCAAAACAAAACAAGCGCTTAATTTTGGGTTAAACTGCATTGTAACGCGCGTTACTGAAGTTTGTACCGAGTAAATATTACCCAATTTTTTTTTGTAATGCCTTACATTACCGCGTTACCGCAAACAGCAATATATTACAGTAATTACATTACTTTTGTAACGCATTACTCCCAACACTGATTATTTGATTAACATAGGCTGTGTGTGGAGAGCATTCACTCACCATTGTTATCTCATTTTTTAATTGAGGTGGCTTTTGCTGCATACAGTATATCACAAGTTTTGTATTATGCGTACCATTAGTGTGTAAGTATAAGAATATTGGACGGAGATACTAAAATTAAACGAAATAACATAGGTAAAGGAGACTGAGAGGACATTTTAGTATCCTGATGTCACAGGGTCGGTTCGTTCGCCGCTCGCGGGCCTCGAACCCGCCACCTTGACACACACACCGGCATGGGAGACGATCGCTCTAACCACTGAGCTAAAAGCTTAGGCTTCCAACTCAGCGGTTAGAAGCGTTCTTAAGGTTAGGGCTGTGAGGAGGCTGTGGGCAACTAGCACGGTTGCTCAGTCTGCCTCCGTTACACCAGAGCCCGTCTACGGAGAGCCTTGCCACTCCGTATTAAGTCCCATTGTACCGAATTTTGGTTGCAGTTCCACTAGATTTCCACTGGGGGCGATCGCCATGAGTTCAGAATGAATGGGAGTCAATGGAGCTAGACGGCTAAATTTGCCTCTTTCACCTGATTGTCGTTGACAAATCTCAGATTTTATTGTAGTTTGTATAACTTCAACATGGGTTATAGGTCAAAAGTTGAATGAACGAGTACTTATGTCCTTTTGATTTCTTACAGGTTGGGTCGTTGTTGCCCATAACACGCTAGCATTGTGCTAATGAATGACGTCATTGACACGTTTGAAAGGCTTTTTAGAACAATTAAGTGACTTTAAAAAATATAATACTCAACCAAGTGTATTTTCTTTGCCTCCCCTTTCGAAAACAATATTCAAATTACTTGGAAAAAAATTATATCCAGAGAAAAGTGGATTTTGAGGGGTACAGCTCCATAGACCTCCATGCATTCTGCACTCGTGGACGAGCGCCCTCATGTGGAACCACAGAAGGAACTGCAACCAGTTCAGAAACCGGAAGTTTTCCGAGAGTGGCAGTTCTCCCCTTATTAGACATTCTCTGGTTACACTGAGCTTATGAACTGCTTTGTTTTCATTGAATTGAATCCTGTCGGTTAATGCAAATGAAAGGACAGATGTTGAGCAGCCTTGAGAATGCAAGTGGAATAAACAAATTACTGTTCTTTTAAGAAATTAAAGATGCCCTGCCACACGTATTTCATTACTTTGTGGTAATGTCTGAAGTTCTACTATGGACTCTGTAACATTTTTTGTGGAAAACATGCCTTGGTTACCTTGTTCAAGCCATTCTAGCGTGGTATTGAAAGCCTGCATGAAGACTCAGCTCGATTTGCGCCAATTCTCATTAATATTCAACGAGCTAAGCTGCTTGACTTTGATTGGCTAACAGCTAGTAGGTTTCGTCCTTAACATGACAGCCGTTATCAACTAATTTTAGCTTCATGGCATGAACTTAGCTTGGCTAGCGAGTGCTAGCATTGTCCAAATGTGCATAAATAAAACCTGCTAGGCTAGCGAGTGCATTAAACCTGTATAACATAACACTTTCTTGAGTTGACAATAACATTTTAGTTACGGACTGCACTGGCTGTAGACTGCCGCTATGGTAGCTGTTATCAACTAATTTTAGATTCATGGCATGAACTTAGCTTGGCTAGCGAGTGCTAGCATTGTCCAAATGTGCATAAATAAAACCTGCTAGGCTAGCGACTGCATTAAACCTGTATAACATAATACTTTCTTGAGTTGACAATAACATTTTAGTTACGGACTGCACTGGCTGTAGACTGCCGCTATGGTAGCTGTTATCAACTAATTTTAGATTCATGGCATGAACTTAGCTTGGCTAGCGAGTGCTAGCATTGTCCAAATGTGCATAAATAAAACCTGCTAGGCTAGCGAGTTCATTAAACCTGTATAACATAGCACTTCCTTGAGTTGACAATAACATTTTAGTTACGGACTGCACTGGCTGTAGACTGCCGCTATGGTAGCTGTTATCAACTAATTTTAGATTCATGGCATGAACTTAGCTTGGCTAGCGAGTGCTAGCATTGTCCAAATGTGCATAAATAAAACCTGCTAGGCTAGCGAGTGCATTAAACCTGTATAACATAGCACTTCCTTGAGTTGACAATAACGTTTTACTTATGGCACTGGTCATAGACTGCTGCGATGGTAGCCTACTGTTCCAGGCTTTAACAGCAACCTTTTAGCAAAAGCTGCATTGTTCCAAAAAATAAATTTGATCCTCAAGTCTGTGTTCTTGGGCAAAATGCATTGTTGAAGTTCTATTCGTGCATAGCGCACAAGTCCGTTGACATTCAGCCATCCTTGCATAGGCCTACGAAAACGTACAGAGCTGAAGAAATTTTGTGGGCATGGTCTCAACTGGGCAAGCTCATGAATAGTAATGAGCTCATCAATTCCACGTCAATCTGAAGAGCTTTTGCAATTGGCCTAATTTCTGTGCTTATTTCTTTTTAGTGGCTAGAGCTGACAGAGGAGGTAGCTGTTTATTTTCACATTCACGACATAGCACAAACAAATATGGACCAAACATGTTAAAAAAATACAAGTAAAAACTGTTTTGTGTGGCAGGGCACCTTTAAAGGAATCATCCGGAGTAAAATGCACGTTAGATCAATTTACGGATGATTGGGAGTACATACGTTGAGTTGACATCAAAATCATGCATTCGGATGTGTTTTGAGAAAGTTCGATTTTACCGTTTTTATTCAAAACTCGTTAGCCTGGAAGTGACCAGGGCATGTCATTTCGCCGCTACAAAACGCTATTTTTATACCTCTTCTACAGTTCCAACATTACATTTACGTGGTAGTGAGTAGAGGGTCCCTAAAGCCAAACCGAAGTATCCGAGGTCTTTATGTGGTCGGATAGAGAGTCTAAAATGAATTTCATCAAGCCAGTACCTTTCCGGAAATGTTGCTGCTGCAGCTGGCATCTTTAGGGGAAAGTCCGTCATGGAACGTAGCAGGACTTTGGGTAAGGTCTTTCAAACTCTTAAGAACCAGTCAGTTGGCTCTTTGCTTTCAAAGTTCATACAGTATTTACTACTTGACTTTAGCAGACCTCTGTTTTAAAAGGTAGTGTCAGTATTGATCGGAGGACATGTTGTCATCTCTTGCCAGAATATCTTCACTTGCTTTCTCAGTGCATCTATCTCAAGGTAGAATTCTTTACATGTGGTTCACTCTATGCTACTCAAAACAGCACAGTCAAAGATTTTTCCACTTATGCCAGTCATTAATGAAATGCATTGTTGACAGAAAAAACAAAAACAACAAAAAACATTGAAAACAACAAAAAACATTGAAATCTGCGCTTTGACACAGCCAAGGCAAAGTGAGGACATTCCTTGGTCTCTATATCAGTACCTTCAAGCACTGAAATGGTAACCTGACAATAGCCAGATGAATGTCGTTCCGCTTAGCTCCGCCTAGCTTCACTCACATCCATCTGGGACCTCTTCCATTGAGAGTGATTAATGCAACCGACTTTATGGTTCAGCCAATCAGGACGCAGAGCGGGAGTTTCATAGATGTGACATAGCGTAGAAGCGACTGTGAGACTGTTATCAGCGTCACGGGTTGGCTTCGATGTGAGTGGTTGAAGTAGCACGTCAATAGATGACGGACAAGTGGCTTATTCAATCATATGCAAGCATTTTTTGATTAGGCCCAGCCTTCTGAAGCAACACTTCAATGGATCGGTTCCAGATGGATGAGTGGAGCTAGGCGGAGCGAAATTCATCTGGCTATTGTCAGGTTACTGAAATGGGCCCAGTGGTTGAAATAAGAGTCTATGCTGCTTGTTCAGTTAATTGAATATCCAATAGGCCTTCATGATTCTACCTTGTAGTGAAGCATTGATGGAAGTGGTTGCTGCTAGTTGTGTGTTTAGAGCCTTTAATTAGGCTCTGAACACACAGTGGATGTCAAGGATGGTGGTTGGTTGACTTCCCTGGTCAGTGAGCTGTGTTATGAGTCTCAATTGCACTGTTCCAACTCCTATAGTCATACTTATCTAGCCGCTATTTACGGAAATAAATGCATGACATTTGGATATATATCTTGCTGGTATTGCCTGTAAAAAAACAGACCAGTCAATTTTCTATTGTTGATCATGCTGGGACTGAACTGTAACAATGGCATTAATCCTGGAGAAAGGTATCTGCTAGCCTGCAGATTGCTTTGTGCAAAGTGCATTACATCTCTGTCAGTTCATCCAATTACATTTTATTGACATGCCAAGGATAACTAAAGAGAATTTAGGTAGAGTAATCAGAAAGCTCTTTTGTTGTTGGCTCTATTAAACGTCTCGAGACGCCGCGTGGAGCCGGGGGCCTATTTCTTCCCCCGTTTTCAACACTCGGCCCTGGCTTCTTTGGATGGGATCCCTATAGGCGGAAGGGAGTGGGATGTGCTAAAGTGGTTGCCAGAGGTGTTGCAGAGGAGACACACAGGGGGCTGCTTTTTTGGAGATTTGTGGGAAGTTTTCTGTAGACGATAAAAAAAGAAAACAGTGCAATGTTACATAATGCTGGCAGAGACAAGAGTGTGCAGAGTGTTATAGTGGTATTCATAACAGTTTGATGTGTGGGCAGGTGTCATGCTAAGCCAGTGCCCAAGCTTTTGTTCCTGCAATGCGTCAAAATACTGTGACATGTTGACTTGCACTGAGACAGAAAAGATACAAATATTTTGCCTCCTCTGATCTTTACATTTCCTTAGTTTTCTGAAGGTGTCTTATTGCTTTTCTCATATCACAGTTTCAAACTAAATATAAAAAACAAAAAAGATAAATTGACTCTTGTCAGAACTATTTAAGTAAGATATTGTGTTTGGGTGTGTGTGTGTGTGTGCGTGTGTGTGCATGCGTGTGTGTGTGTGGTTGTTTGATTTTTTCCCCATTGAGAAATCAATATAAATCATATGTGTAGAAATAATAATAAAGCAAATGATGAGTGTCATCTGAAGGAGCAGTTGTATGTAAATATGTATGCTTTACATGTCTGTTATGTCTGTAAATGTAATATACAACTATAGTGCTCAGCAGTGGGACATTCATGGGTTTCTGATGAAATTACGTAGATTTATTTTCTAATTTCAGAGTACAAAGTATACATAAGACAGAGATCGATACATATCATCAGCACATAACGTGTGTCTGCTCAGTCAAATCAGCGATGAAACATTTTCTTCCAAGCGACTTCCTATGTTAAATGTGCTGCTATCTAATCTGATTTCATAACGGTTTGATGTCCATCAAGACTTGAATAGAATCACTCTGCTGAAACAAAAGGATGAGGTGCTAATGGCACTATCCCCCCCCCCCCCCCCCCCCCACACACACACACATACACACCTCCCCCTCGCCAATCCACTCTCCATCTCCCCAAAATGAATTTCATTGCTTCAGCACTCATTTGGACAGAGAAATTATGAAGGAAGAAAGTGATTTGACTCCCTCAACCTTGCCTGTCTCCCTGCCATCAAACCATTTATCTTCCTTTTTTATTGTTCAGCGCTCATTAGTCTTGATTTAATTTTCATTTCCAGTGCCTACTTGCAAGGAAGTCCAATTAAATGGCAGTCAGTTCTTCTCTCTGCCGGGCTCCAGCGAGCTGTGCAGTGGCTGTGACTACTGTGTGTGATACTGTGCAAATATGATATCTTTAAAGAAATTGCAGCAAAAAATATCATCAGAACAGCTGTGCTGGAGTCACAATGCAGTTAATGCCATTGAAAGCATGCACCACAGAATCGTTATTGATCTGTAACAATAACTTTTTATTAAATGACCTCAGGTTATGTGTACTGTTTCATTAATTAATCAGAAAGGCCAATGACCTCTGTGACAAAGGGAGAGAGAAATCGCCCTGTCACCGCCACCACCACCAAGAGCATCTTCTTACAAAAAGTATGCTATTGTGAAAGGGCTACAGTAAGTGCAGGTTAAGCTGAAATAATGTATGTAATATACTTCAGTGAGTACATAGTACAGAGTACAAATTCTGTATGTATGTATTGTATTGCATGACTACAGTACAATATGGACACTCAATATACATGTCTTTCATCACATCTTTGTTATTTCACTTGACATTTAGCGATGCATTTATTATCTCTCATCTGACAGACCCCACTCGTTCCTCTCCATCAGTGCCCATCATCCTCCCCTGTGCTCCTTGTGCTGCCTGATGAACTGGACCTCCAGGGTCACGGGCCTTTCAACATGAAAGCTGTCCAGAAATCACCTCTCCTCCAGCTAGTCAAGCCACCATTCCATTCATCACTGTCTCAGCCTCTCAATTCCCCAATCCCTCTCTCTGGTGGCACTGATAACGGGGCCCGTGCCTGTTGTCCCTGCTCCATGTAAGCAGCCATGATTAGGTCATTTTGCACAAACAGTACTCGGCGAGGTTATCTGGAGCAAGATTATATATTCGTTCTGGATGCTGATGACTTTCTCTTGGGAGGGCTAAATATTGTTTCCGTGTAACAGTGACAGATCTACCTAAGCCGCCGCAGTCGTAATGTGCGGAATGCTGATGAGATCGGATGGGTCACCTTGAGTTTGTGTGATATCGGTGTGTGTCTAAAGTTTGTGTAAATTAACTGACAAGACAAACGAGGTACTAGTCAAACATAACAGCGACTGTGCATCCTCTAATTCAATGGAGAGTGGCAAGCCATATAATCACAGCTAACATTTTTAGTGTGATGACTGTGTATAACCTGCAATTATGCAACCTGTAACGACATGTGATTATTGATAATTAGTCAGCCCTTAGCTATCGCTAGCCATATCGGTGTTAAATTGTATTGCATGAACAAATGCAATGTATTGCATGAAAAACATTTAATGTGCTAATAAACATGGTTGTGTAAAATATTATTTAATGCTTATAAAGGTAGTAGATAATTAAATATTTATATGCCATTTATACAGGGCTTATGAAAGGTTCATTCTATTAACTTGTCAGTGCACTCCATTAGCACCTGCAGTTTTGGCCTCTTATCTCTTTGGGAGCACTCTTTTTGGTTTTTATCCTGCAATTTTGTTGTGTTTTTAGGCCTGGGATGTCTGCCAAACATTTTTTTGATTCAATGCTATAACACAGCACTTCAAGGTAAAGTCTTTTCACACTGTCAGCACCGAACTCTCCCGCTGGAACAAACTGGGGTTTGAAATACACGTTGTCTGCAGCTCAAGACATTTACCTTTTGTCTATCTGCATGACTTTGCCACAAATACCCTTTTGTGCTCTGAAGGTATATTTTTTGCCAACTCATCTACATAGCCGAGCTTTGAGAAGATCGTATCGGCCGAGAATGAAAGCTATTTCATACCGCTCACAAGCTTTTTAAATAATCGGGCACTAAGCTCATCATTCATAATGACACTGATCATCTATTATGAACTCAGATATGATAAAAAAGGCCTTCCTTGGTGAATATGCCCCTCTTTTCCAATTCCGATTCCCATGGATCTCCTCCTTTAACCTTGGCTCCTGACAGATAATAACTTTGTCATTGAGGAGCCACCTCCCTTGCACATAAAGGACCTTTAAAAGAGATGTATGGCTTATCCCCTTGTGATGAAGTCTTTGCTGTTTCGGATTATATCTCTATTCATTCTCATTTATTTTTTCCTTAGCCCCTAATTTGAATGACTTTGGCTAGTAATTACAAGGAAGGTTATAAACTCCATGGCGGGGATGAGCAGTGTCCTTCCACGTTGGTGTCTTTGTCTCTTCCCTTTAGGCACATATATAAAGATTTTAAAGATCGTTAAAGGCCACACTATTTCTCTCATCCAAATCCTACCAATAATTTTCGGAGTAAAACTCAAACAGTTGCTTAGACAACCACTCTTATTGGCTATTTATACTCTTATTACACAAATTTTAACATGAATTGTTCTTTTTTTTTATTATAGGGCTACATTTGGCTTTGAATTAGTTCCAAACTAATACTGTGATAAGTAAGCAGCCCATGCATCACTGAGGCTAAATTAGCAATGCCAATAATTTGTTCTCATGTACTGTACTGTGTTGGAAACTCATTTCCTGTCCTTCTGCAAGTTGGAGAATCTTAGGGTGCATTCACACTGGGTTTGTTTAACTGGACCGTACCCGAGTGCGATTACTCCCATTCACATTAACAAAAATCACAGAACCGTCAGTCCAAACAAACTTGCCCTTAGTCAAGTCAGCAAGGCACCTCCTATGCCCTCAACCTTCTATTAAACTATAACTCAATTCATGTAAAAATCACATGTTTTTAGAGTACACTCTACTCAACATGAAATCTGATATTGATGTTGTAAAACTAACCCCTTTAGATTTCTCAATCAATCAGCCAAGTCCTATGTGAATAAATATTAAACTACTGTTGCAAACCAATGATGACGTCAGAGGTGTGTAAACCAGTCAGGTAGGTAAAATATGGCTACTTTTAAGAATATGACCTTTTAATACCAAAACATGTTTACTTTAAAGCAACACGTTTGATTAATCAAGTCTCCACATTCCCTGAAGCCCTCAGGCATCACCCTTGGCCAATAGGACTCATTTGTGTGCTACCCAGGGGCGTAGCACCAGATCCTGGGCCCCTGCATAGGCAGTCCTGATGGGCCCCCATGTTCCTCAACCCAGGTAAAATAAAAAATATTCCAGACTTTTCTAGGGCTCTCTCTCCCCTTGGGCCCCTATAATCAGTAGTGGTTTTACCCCCAGTCCGACGCCCCTGATGCTACCTGCTGAATGGCATAAATACAAAAATCTGGCACTTCAGAGGCCAAAGTCTCGTACAAAAGGTGCAAACTTGGCAAAGGGTGACATATGATCACTTCAGCATTCTTTGGATGCACAGTACACACCAAGTTTTTGTAAAATCCCATATATAGGGGAAACTGCAATTGCTGTATTGCATTATTTCAAGAATAGCTTAATCTACAATTTAGAAATTTGATAGGCTTGCTTTTTACTTTGCCACACTTATTCACCTCACTTCACTAAATCAGAATTCAGCAATGATGTAAAAGTTCAAAGTTGTATATAACAAAAACATGCCTAGATAAAATAAACTAAATAGGGTGATGTAAATTATTAAGGATGAACATGATAATGTTGGTTATTGGCCACATATATATCTAACAACCAAAATAAATTGTGCTAATATACAGCTAAGCATAACAATGTATGCTGTTCTTGATTTTAAGACCAATTAGACTAGCATGGAATTTTCTGCTGGTTCTACATGAAACTGAATAAATGTACACATATGAAACTGACCCCACAAACATTTACTTCATTCATATATGGCACATATAACACAGAAAGAAGGTAATGGCAGTTCAGCACTCACAGACATTTTTGTGATACATTCAGTCAATTTATTCTGTGCCTGCTTTACACATTTTTGTTTCATCAGTACATCAGTATTGGAAAGGCAAGAATTTCATCAACAACATTTGAGAAGGAAATGCAAATATCTCATTTCAGTGCCCTCTCCCTTCTACACTGCATCCTTTTCTCCCTGGCTGATATTGATTGACAGGCACATTTTAGGTCTCTCTTTATTTCTCTCTATCAAATTGGTTTGCTTGTTGTAAAGTCTCACCCTGATAACCACCTGAGAGCTGCTTGAATTAAAACCCGACGAGGGGCTCTCAGTTCCTCCAATATAGAGGACCTTAACTGTGGACAGACAGGTCAATTTCAATCAGCCAAAGTCACATAGAAATTGAGCACACTCATTTCTCTCCCTCATACTTGCTGATGTGTTCCCTTTTTCTCATGAGGGATATGCCGAGCTGAGATCTTTGCTCTCACTAGCTAAAGCCAGTCATCTATCAAGGGAGGTATACATTAATGTATTGTTACAGGAAGGGTCTTTGGTCTACCAGTATATTAATGACTGATTCAGACGACTGTCTTTTTGCACATGCACATTTTTGCTAATGGTGATATGGATATCTGCCTGAATGAGTCATGGCATCTGGTATTACTCCACACACCCTTAAACAACTTTAAGGGTGTGTGGGGTAATATTATAATGTTCTATAAGGATGCACTACAACAGCATCCAATAAATTCAGGCCAGACAATGATCATTGTCAGTAAAATCATTCTGATTCTGATTTTTGATTTAAAGAGAAACTATGCAGTTTTGGCAATGTTTTGCTCGCAGATTTCTCTGCGGAGCTCCCTCTACAGCTTCAGAGTATATATTTTACGACATTCCTAAATAGGTCAGTGCCGTTTCCTCTCTCCCTGTTCCTCCGACAATGGTTTACTCGCTTTCTGCTTCTTTTCGTTGGCTCTGCCGTGACGAATGTCTGAGAAACTTCATCACTACCTTGTTCTAGCAGGTGCCTGGCGTGTATCTGTGAAGTGCAGTAAAGCAATTTGTTACATCGTGGGGCTGCAAGAGTTTCTGTCTCTAAGTCTGGCGGCCCGGCGGCCCAAAGTTGCAAGGCTGTTTTTTCTGCTCACAGACGCTAGGGGGAAGCGAGATGGCCTCGGCCACGGCCAAGACTCATATAACCATTCCAATGACTCCGAAGCTGGTTAAGGTAAATTAAGCTAAACAAACTGCATAGTTCCCCTTTAATGAAACATATCTTCTGAAGTGTAGATATTAAAGAAGACATTATATAAATTTGGCCCCCAAGAATTGCACTTTGTTGTTCAAAGATGAAGCTCAAGCCTTCCAGAACCAGCAGCCTAATGAGATACACTCACCATAAATGCAATATTGTATCACTTGGCAAACTACAACCAAGCCACATATTTTTATACCTCATAGTTCTGTGGCACATTTTATACACCCGTCGTGTCTATTTTGATCTGCCATAGACATCATTGTGTAATCAATTAGGTAATTGGAAACCTTCCTTGTCATAATTACATATCCTTGAACAAGCTGCAAGCCATTTATTTTTCCTGCATTAAAATCTCTAAGTACTGAATAAACTAGATGTACCGCAGAGCGGTACAAAATATGACCGCCGCTCAGTCCTGTACAGCTGTTCCGCGAAAATAAATCACACTTCAATTTGTCTCCATATTTTACTCCATCCCCCACTCTTGAAACTTTTGTGTATGCTTGTTTGGCATGCCTGAGTGTGTGTGTGCGGCTGCACAGAAATTAGCCTACTGGTGCTGAAAAGTTGAATAGATTGTAGAATAGCCAAAGAAGATGTAGCATTGTTATAAAACCTTTAAAATCTCTAAACAATCACAAGTAGGGCAGTTCATCACAGTTCATCCATTGCAACTGATTGATGAAAGGTCATTTACACCTGTAGGCTACATTGTATTTGGGAAAAGCAAAAGGTATCAGCATAATGTTATTTATGTATTTATTTGTTTGTTTGTTTGTTTGTTTGTTTATGAACAAAAACATCTCTGTCAGTTCCATGCCGTTTTCAGCAGCTATCAAAAAAAAAGGTCATTTTTGGATGGATGGATTTTTTGTGAATGTTTCTTCTTCTACATAAGATTTTAGTCATCTTTAGTTCATGTAATACTTCATTGTCAATGCACAAATTAAGTAACAGTAGTCTGAAACGAAATGCTGTTTTACATGTAACCAGTGGTGCAAATAACTGACATGTCCAAAATGGGCCTTGATGAAATGCGTCGCTAGACTGTTCATACACATTTTAACGGGCCAAAGTTGAAGAACTGTTGTCCGTTATTGTTCGTGCAAATATAGGCTGATTCATGTTCCCTTGCATTGTGTAACTGAGGTCCATGGCTAGTCTGGCTTTCACCAGACCAAGCTCAATCTTTTAAGAAATCAAAAAATAAATAGCGGGCAGATCAGGCTGGGTTCACCTGGCACCCGATATTGTTTAATTTTCCGATTGAGATATCCACGCTCTGGCTATTCTAAATGCAAAAATGCATCAGGGAGTTATGACAAAACTGTAACTAACAAACTAGATCCTAATAGAAAGCTGTTAGCTTCCCTAAGCTACAGGTAGGCTTATAAGGTAGGCCTATTTAGGCTACAACATAAATTGTCAATAGGCTATGCTGGCGACACAAATAAAATCTCCTTTGGAAACCAATGGCTTACGCCTTACAGTATCAAGCGGACTTAAACTGCCATATCGTGGCGAAAAGTTGTAATAAAATTCATGCAGCTCCATGAGTTAAGGAAAGCGCGAATGAAGTAGCCACTTCTAAATGGGACCCACTACACAGTAGCTTAAGGTGTGTTGCTAAAGCAACCATAATGAAATGAAGGTGTCATTGTTTGGATACTTCACACACACGTGCTTTTTAATTTCACAGACTACAACTACCAAGCTGGAATCAAAGCACATCGATTCCCCTCTCACACACCCTGCACGCACTTAAAACGAAACTAGATGTACCGCGTAGCGGTACAAAATATGACCGCCGCTCAGTCCTGCACATCCATTCCGCGAAAATAAATCATATTAATGAATTTGTCTCCATCTTCTACTCCATCCCCCACTCTTGAAACTTTTGTGTATGCTTGTTTGGAATGTGTGTTTGCACACATTCCGCACACAAAGTAGCCTACTGGCGCTGCAAAGGTGAATAGATTTGTTTCTGGGCCAAAAAATCTGTAACATTGTTATAAAACCTTTAAAATCTCTAAACAATCACAAGTAGGGCAGTTCATCATAGTCCATCCATTGCAACTGGACTGATGAAAGGTACACCTGTAGGCTACATTGTATTTGGGAAAAGCAGAAGGTAGCAGCATAATGTATTTATTTATTTATTATTAAACTAAAACAATCCCTGTCAGTTCCATGCAGTTTTCAACAGCTATCAAGAAGAGAGGTCATGTCATGGATTTTTGTGAATGTTTCTTCTTCTACATATGCATAGGTTTAGTCATCTAGTTCAAATTATATTCAGCTTTATTGTCAATGCACAAATTAAATACCAGTAGTCTAAAACAAAATGCCGTTTTACCCAGTGGTGCAAATAACTGACATGTCCAAAAGGGCCTTCATGAAATGCGTTGCGAGACTGTTCATACACATTTTAACGGGCAAAGTTGAAGAGCTACTCTCCGTTATTGTTTGTGCAAATAATATGCTGATTCATGTTCCCTTGCATTTTGCAACCATGAGGTCCATGGTTAAGCTCAATCTTTTGACGCAATCTTTTGATTTTCACCCAGCCTAGTCCATGGTAGGCGCCCGATAGAAATATTGTTTAATTTTGCGATTGAGATATCCACGCACTGGCGCCCCCCCTGCGACGTGTTCGCCCCCCGGTTTTAGAGCTATTCTAAATGCAAAAATGCATAGACATTGCATGACAAAACCGTGACTGTTAACAAACTATAAGCTATATAAGGTAGGCCCTATGCTAGGCCTATTACACAACACAAATTGTCACCAGGCTATGCTGGCGACCCAAATAAAATATCCGTTGGAACCAATGGCTTACACCTTACAGTATCAAGCTGCCACCTCTTGGCGAAAAGTTAATAGTTTTGCATATCAGTAGTAATACATTTCACGTAGCTGTGAATCACGGAAAGGGCGAATGAAGTGGACACTTCTAAATGGAACCCAACCCACTGTACAGTAACTCAAGGTCTGTGGCTAAAGCAGCCATAATGAAAGCGTTATCATTGTTTGGATACTTCACACACACGTGTTTTTTAATCGCATAGACTACAACTACCAAGCTGGAATCAAAGCACATCGACTCCCCTCTCACACCCTAAACACGCACTTCGAACAAACAAAAAGCGCCTCAGTCTCACGGAATAGCCATAGGCAAAACTGTATCTGACCGGTGTAACGTTGGTATTAAATCATCCATCGCAAAGAATGATTTTTGTAGCACGTGCAACAAATATGTGTAGGTACAGCCCTGCCCTGAATACATCTCAACGTGCGCTCTAAAACATCTGGTTTAAATAGAGATGTAGATCATCACGGGATCATAGACAGGTTATCTTTCAGGTAGCCTAGGCCTATATATTTTCCATTAAAAAACCATCACGTAGCGAACGTGTTGTGGCTAACTCACTTAGCTCCTGTTAGTAGCCTAGGTTATGGTCATAAGCAAATGAGATGACAGTCGAAAGATACAATTAGTGCTGTTATCGATTTGCTTGGTAGCCTATAAACGCATTTATGGTTTTCTACAAATACATCAATAATCAAATTGGCCTCCATCACTCAACCATGCTAACGGTAACATTATTTTACCTACGTTCTGCTATTGATAGGATTAACGTAGCCTACCTGCAGTAAAAAACAAGCATGTCCGATAAACATTCTCAGATTTATTTCGGCTTCAAGAGGAAATGGGAATTACATTTCATGCAGAAATCATCCTACCCTTAGACGTTCTCTGCGGTAAACTACTGTAGCCTACAGTCTTGTCCTTATAGGAAGCATAGTGTCTTTCTAACCCACTTTAGATTAACTTCCAACAAAATTACGTCTCACTGCAACGATGCGCCATCTAGTGGACAAACGACTACTTATCGCCAATACTGGAAATGCAGCCATGATGATGATGATGACTATTTATTTTGGCTTTCTTTTAATCCTACTGAATTTGTAATTATGTATCAGCCGTTCTAATACCGATAGTATGTGGGTGCCTGTGTGTGTGTGTGCATGTGTATATGTGTGCACCACCATCTACAGGCCAATGAGTGTAGAGTCACTAAATGTACACATAACTTAATTTTTTAGACCCCCCCATGGATGAAATTCTACGAAACTTGGCATACCCCCAGAGAATGTCAGGTTAATCATACACATAAAATTTGGTGCAGTTCTGAACGTCTTTACTGAAGAGAGGGGCGATTAAAGCAGAATGATATTGCATTTTCATTTTTTACCGGGGGGGTGCAAATCACAAATGAGTGATTATGGGCTAAGTTGATGTGGGCCCTTGAGACCAACATACCATAAAAATTTCTTCATCCTCGGTGCCACGGTTCAGGTAGTTATTTAGGAAAAACTGCATTTTTTGGGTTTCGGGGGGCCCAGCGCGGAGGGGGAGTGGCCCCCGGGGACCAAACGAAATTTTTCCGTAAAAGTCTAGTGGGGCTACATACCCACCAAATTTCATGTGCCCCGGTGTTTCGGTGCCCCAGGTATCGTTGACCAAAATTTCAGGAAGTAGATGACGGGAAAAAAAAAAAAAAAAAAAAAAAAAAAAAAACTTTGACAATCCCTATATGACCGCTTCGCTAGCTTCGCTAGCGGCGGTCATAATAAACAGGCGTCTTAGTCTCACGCATGTATAGGCAAAACTGTATCAGTAACGTTGGTAAATCTTCCATTGCACAGAATAATTTTTGTAGCACGTGCAACAAATGACAGTCGAAAGATACAATTACAGTGCTGCTATCAATTTGCTTGGTATATCCGCATTTCTAGTTTTCTACAAATGCAATCAATCAAATTGGCCTCCATCACTCAACCAACGCTAACGGTAACACTAGGTCCTTATTGATATTATAAGATTAACGTACCTGCAGTAAAAACCAAGCATGTCCGATAAACATCCTCAGATTTATATCGGCTTCAAGAAGAAATGGGAATTACATTTCATGTGAACATCGTCCTATCCTTATTAGACGTTCTCTGCGGTAAATTACAGTCCTTGTAGGAAGCGTCCATTGTTTTTTTCAACCCACTTTTAACTTCCAACAAAATTACGTCTCGGTCTCACTGCAACGATGCGCCATCTAGTGGACAAACGACTACTTATCGCCAATACTGGAAATGCAGCCATGATGATGGTGATGAATATTTATTATGGCTTTCTTTTAATCCTACTGAATTTGTAATTATGTATCGGCCGTTCTAATACCGATAGTATGTGGGTGCCTGTGTGTGTGTGCATGTGTATATGTGTGCACCGCCATCTACAGGCCAATGAGTGTACAGTCACTAAATGTACACATAACCTAATTTTTTTAAGACCCCCCCATGGATGAAATTCTACAAAACTTGGCATACCCCCAGAGAATGCCAGGTCAATCATACACATACAATTTGGTGCAGTTCTGAACATCTTAACTGAAGATAGGGGCAATTAAAGCAGAATAATATTGCATTTTCATTTTTTACCGGGGGGGTGCAAATCACAAATGAGTGATTATGGGCCAGGTTGATGTGGGCCCTTGAGACCAACATACCATAAAAGATTCTTCATCCTCAGTGCCACGGTTCAGGTAGTTATTTAGGAAAAACTGCTTTTTTTGCGGTTTGGGGGGCCCAGCACGGGGGTGGAGTGGCCCCCGGGGAAGAAAATAAATGTTTCCGTAAAAGTCTAGTGGGGCTACATACCCACCAAATTTCATGTGCCCCGGTGGTTCGGTGTCCCGGGTATCGTTGACCAAAAATTCAGGAAGTAGATGACGGGAAAAAAAAAAAAAAAAAAACTTTGACAATCCCTATATGACCGCTTCGCTAGCTTCGCTAGCGGCGGTCATAATAATTGGGTAACGGGGTGAGTGACCTAGCACACTATTGATGCAGAGAACAACTTTCAGGACCGCACATATGGAGAACACACCTGGCAAGGTAAACTGGTGTTACAGTGGTGGTAAAATTGTCTTTTGCTTGCAAAGCACACAGACTTCCCAGTTAGAATTCTAGAACGATGAAGGACTCCACCATGTGCACATAGCCTTTGTTTGTAGATGAATACGGATCAGTAAATGCCACATGAGTTGGCTGGTGCTATTCTCAATGGAGAAACAATGCAGCATGAACTATATTCCAGTGGGTGCTCTGACAAAAAGCAGCCCTTCTACATTCTCTCATGTGACTGTTGCCTCACCATGTGCGCGCATGAGTCTGGCTCCTACTGCCATTTGGAGGCCCTGGGCTAGGCTTATCAGGGAGAGATGAAGAGGGTTAGCCCTGTGACTAAAGCCAGCTCATCTGCCCTTCTCTCTCTCTCTCTCTCTCTCTCTCTCTCTCACTCTCTCTCTTCATTCTCTCTCTCTCTCTCTCTCTCTCTCTCTCTTAACAACCTCCAGCCCTTTGCCTTCCCCTCTCCCTGTCGCTGTGGCTGAGCGGCTACTCATTGTCACCCAGTTGGGGAACTGAGCAGCGGCGATAAGACACAGAGCACCCATCAGAGGCGCTAGTGCAGAGTGCCCTGGAAAGCTGTTGACCTGAGCGCTCGGCTGCTCTGAGCAGTGGCGCCTCGCGAACCTTGCACACTCTGCAAGGTGTGAGTGCTGGACTCCCACCTGGTGGACCCTGTATAATTTACCACCTTGGGGACATTTTAATCTCCTCCTTGTCTACCATGACCAAAACCCCATGTAAGCAACATGTGGGATACTGGTTCAACATCTTCCAACTGCACTTGGAAACATTTAACATGACATTTAACAATGCGTTTTATTTTAATATAAATGCAGAAGCTGACATGTTTTATACAATCAATGACTGTATTGACACATGGTTGGCCCCAGAGCCATATAAAGGTAGAGTTGCGACAACTCCATTGACGCTAATGTTCCATTTTTTTTTTTCAACAATGGCGGCTAATGGAAGCCTCAAATAGTTCCCGAAAGTTAACAATTTATAATAGCAGCAGTGCAGTTACAGACTGTTTGTAGCCAACATTTCAGACTCAGATTTACATTATTGGCTCATCCGAATAATAATAATAATAATAATAACAGTAACAACAGTACTGTTGCTAAAGCCCAATAAATGTGCCACACATAACCTAATATAAGATAAACCTTGCCTATACCATTTCAATTAGGCAGCACTAGGCAACACCACGAACGAGCTGTCATTAAGTTTTTGCGTTTGTAGCCTACAACTTTTATGACGTGACGTGTCTTGGGCATTTAGCTTTACCATCATGTCAACATAGTTGTAACGTTATGCGCAATGCTAATCTAGGCTATGGATTTAAGTGGTTTAATTTTAAAAAGGGCAGCGAAAGTGGGATAAAGTGCAACTGCTTCCCCAAAACAATTCCTCCATAACTGTGGATTTAATCGTTTGATATGTGGATAACTTTCAGTGGACTAAACACATAAAAGGTAAGATTTTGTTATCACAAAGCTATAGCTGGTTCGTTAAAATGTAATATGGCTAAGCATATTTACAGCCAACTTTGTACTTGCAACAGTGAAACTGAGTTTGTTGTTAACATTGTTGGTAACGTAAATGTTTCTTCAGTTAGGAGCAGGACTGTTTTAATTTTGCATTCATTTTCATTGGCAAAAGCTGGCCTAATATGCATGAGAGAACCTAGATTTGAGGGAGCTGCAGCTGTTAGCATCAGCACGGTCATATTAACACAGCAGGGCACACTAGCCCAGTGATAGCCGTGTAAAATCCCCATCCCCAGAAAGTTTCAAACCAAGCTCGCACTGATGATGCATGATCACTGATCAAATTGCTATTTTCTGACACGATGCACACCATTCCCAGGTGCTCACCTGTCTGAATCTCAAGCTCTTTAGCCTAGCATCTTAATGCTGTTCACAGCACGGTGAATGACAAACGATGACAAAATGCTGTTCATGTTTATGAGTTCATAGCCTGGTTATTTATCGAAGGACTTACATGACACGTTTTATATTTTATTATGATTACTCGCATTACCATGGGGTTACTTAATAGGTAGGCCTAAGGTTAACTTAGAATGCCCACCATTACACTGGAGATGTTAAAAAACGTTTAAACTTTTTTTATTCTCCCGCGACGATAGGCTATGCTTGGCTAGGTAATTCGCTCATTAGCTCTGATCAGTGACTACCAGAGGAAACGCGGGGTAGAAAACTAGTAAGTAAGTAACGTTAGACTAGCTGTGTTACAGTTTCTCGTTGCAACGAGCTTCACAGGAGCCCCATGCGCTTTTGTAGGCTACACGCAGTCTCAAAAACACTGTTCACTTTTCGAGTCACTGTACGAGGTCATTTATTTTATATAGCGATAATTTAGATACACTTATGGGGTGGGTGCAATTGCGTTTTCTAAAGAATCTCCCGTCTTGATTTTGTACAGAAATTAATATTAAGTGACACGTAAAAGGGCGGAAAAAAAGGTCACCTTATATAGCAGCCTAAGATATAAGGTCTGGAATTTAATTTAATATTGTTGTAATGGTAGGATAACTACATAGTTTACACAATAATTACACTGTGTTATAAATATTGTATATCAATGCATTTATTGACTGTCAATTACCCAAAATCGTGGCTCTGTAATGCATTCTAATCCATTGTCAATCACTTCCGGGAACTAGTTGAGGTTTACACAAACCACGTGACCAACGGAATTTTGAACACCCATTGTCGCAACTCTACCTTTATATGGCTCTGGTTGGCCCATGTTATGTAACAGTATATCCCTGGGGTACGTTTCCGAAAAGCATAGTTGTTAACGAGACATTGAGAACTTTGAAAAAGCACTGGTAGTTTACTTACAAGACGATTTATACAGACAGTATCTTCTCGAAGTTTAGCGTTTGCAGCCATCTTGAATTTAGTCACGATAAGTCGAGCGACGAGTAAGAATGAACAGGTATGATAAGGGATCAGATTCCAAAAATAATTCTGTGGAAATGCATGGATTCCAGTTTCTTCCAGTAGCAGCAACTGGAATCCATGCATTTCCACGGAATTATTTTTGGAATCTGCAAACACTTTGAGAAGATACTGTCTGTATAAATCGTCTTGTAAGTAAACTACCAGTGCTTTTTCAAAGTTCTCAATGTCTCGTTTTAAATGTCAGGGCCCTTGGAAGTCTACCAATGAAGTGTGGAGATACATTGAGCCTCGTAAATGGTGTAAAACAGTGATTTATTTGCATGGCTATGCCGATGCCGAGGCACCACCATTGACCGCCTTGTTGGTAGCATCGGCTAACTAGCGACAGATTTCGGAGTGCAGGGGACAAGCCGAGATGGGCTATGAGACATACGTTCACACTCGGTATCATGTTTCAAAACACTTTAGGTCAAAATCACACCGGAATTCTCCTTTAAGTGCATTGTGTTGCTCAACTTTCAAAGAAAAGCACAAGTCCAACTCCTCCAAAGTTGACGCTAACTGTGTGTGCTGTTTGTGTTTCACTAATTCATGGGATAAATGCAGAGACCAAATTTCCCTCAAGGGATCAAAAGAGTATATATACTTATACTTATACTTATTAGAAAATGTTGGGAGAGCAAATCATTACATTGACAACATGATTAAGCATTTTGACTATCTTGTTCATAGCAGTGGGCCACGGCTACCCCTGTGATTCTAATGAAAAGGCAAAATGCTGCATTTTTTTGTCTGGCATATAGGGCTATTCAACAGAGAACAGGTGCCATGCAGAATTTCAATTGAGAATTTCAATTTTGGTCGAGAAATGCAACAAAGCGAATAAGATAACTGTCATTTTGTGCAGATTGCAGTTGTATCACTCAGTGTAAGGCTTTTTTTTACAGAAGCTCCCAAAGGAAAAATCACAGGTTTCAGTTTATCTTCTCATTTATTTGGTCTGGCAGCACACTTCAATAGGCACCTTTAAATAATATATCAAGTGAACTGAGAATATGATTCAAGGCCTTCCATGAGCATCCGAGCAGATCTGAAAGGAACAAGAGCCTCTTCACAATGCTAAGACAGGTGAATTAGTTTAATGAGTTGACAGTTGTGGCAACTGTACAAATGTCCGCTTCAAGACTGTCAACTCAGTCTTCTGTTTTAATGAGGCGCCTTGCAATTATAACTAGATATCAACACGTGCTTAAGAGTCAATGCTTTCCTCGTTAAGACTGATGGATTTGCATGCGACACTCAGCAAGCTGACCAGCTTCTTGAGCCAACAGAAGGTACCTGATGGTGTAGCTTTCACATAGTGTCAGAGCTCCGTTGTCCGACCTGCAGAACACACGGATGTGATTTAAAAAGGGCATTTCCTGTCTTCGGCAGATAATGACTTTTTGCAAAGCATTCGATTTGATTAATTACCACATTCATTGGCTTAATTAGGTGCCTGGTGAAAAGAGAGAGTTCAGAAGCCAAGGATGAGACCCAAGGGGAGTTCTGCCAGACTGGGGCTTCACACAGGCCGATTACCATAATTATCAAAGGGAAATTAGGGTCAGTCCTTACCAGTGACATGAATTGAAATTTTAATTATCACTATGTAGTTACAGTTGAAAATGGGGGGGGGGGCAACTTAACAACTGTGTTACAAAGTCTCAAGTGTAAATGCAATAAGCATCTTTTTTGCCTTTGAGAACTTGTCCCCGTTTAAAGTTTTATGGGGACAAATGTGTATGTGGTCTGTTGGGGGTAGAAAAAAAGAATGTTCTTTTATAGATGTGTCTAGCTAGCAATAGTCTAATTTAAGACAATGCCTATGAAGCCAACGTATATCAGTTTGAAAGAAATCAGCATATGTCACTGCACTGGATTCTGTATGAGAAACCAGTGGGGGGGAAAGTAGAAAGGGGAAAAGGGGGGTGGTTGTTTTTTCCCCCTTTCCGCTCTCTAGTTCTTGATTTAAAAAAAAAAAAAGTCTCAATCTGGGTCATTGGTCTTGTTTCCCCCGTGGGCTGCCTGTCAAGTTGAATATGTACAAACTGGCCTTGCCTGAGGGTTACGCTAAAAGATATCGGTTTGCGGAAAGTCTTCTGCGCACCCTGGGCAAGGCACATTAAGTCTCCCAAATTGAGCAAAGTCCCTGAGGTCCCCATCCCAGTGGCCCGGTCTGTTGACTCACGGAGACCTTTTCCAGCTGCCAATCCATAGTCCAGCTCCTAATGACACGTGCGCCATCCCCCCATCTGACTCACCCCAGCCGAAGCTGCCCCACACCACCGCCCTGCTCCAAGCCCCCACGTCCGTCCCTTATTTCACAGTGTTGCCTGGCAGAAGCCTGACAGAGCAGGACACGCACAAGAGCCTGTGGGTTGCGGCAGTGAGGTGGGGTTGGGTTGGGTATAGGGTGAGCCTGTGGGGGTACGGGCGGCAGCTGTGGGATGCGAGAGAGATGTGCCAAGCCTGTCATTTTTGGAATGAAACTTTGTTAGCAAGATAAGCTTTTACTGTAGCCTATATTTTATCAGCCAGATGATAACAGCTATTGTGTTTGTGTTGTATACAGCAAGATTTTGTTTGCTTGTTTGTTAAGCATTATTCAAATTAATGAGAAATAGGGTATGTACTACACGCCCTTGCCCGGAATGTTGCAAAGCCTAGCATACAGTAGATGCATCAGAGTAAATATATGAGTTTATATTTTTGAATAAAGCTAAAGACAGCTGTATATAAAACTATAACAAGTATTTCATTGTACAGTGACATTTGACCATTCACCAAATTTCAAATGAAAACAAATATACTGATATTCTGAAAACTGCAAAAAAAAACTCCAAAGAGACATAGGCCTATGCTATTCTGTGTTTTCATCAGAGCTTAACGCCACATTACTCTAGCTTTCATGGAAAGTACTTTATATTTAGTTCTAGTAAAATAATGACCTTGCCAAGTGTATGGTTAATTGATGCACATAATAGTCACCTTTGAAATAATGTATAACTGAACGTCCATTAATGCCTCCCACAAGTATTTTTGCTTTTGCTTGCGGTTGAGTGTATTGCACATGCATTTTTGTCTGCATAGATTTCCCTCCTAAACAATGTTTCCTGATTTTAATTGCTAAATAGAATGGGTCTTCTGTGTCTATTAGTGCTAATTCCGATGGAAATATGCACATGCACAGAGAGATTAATCCTGGACTCTAATGCAAACCTAGACTTTGCCAATCAACAGACAACAGGTAGTTCTTAGGGGACTCTGTGGAAGGGTTTATCTAGAGTGCATGTACTCAAACAAATTGTAACTCTCCGGAAGAGTGACCAGCATGATAACCGAGTGACTGCACACATGTATGCACAACAATCCACTAGGGTGAAGCTCTAAGGAATACAAGTCTCCCACAGTTTATACAATAACAACACTTCAAGCATGGGTTATCAATAAACACTGAAAATGAATGTATCATCAAATTAATAGTGCATGTACGTCTAGAGAAATCTCAAAATAATTTGATCAGATCAGTGAAATGTCAGTGCAGAAAACTTAAAATATTTGTTTTATTGAGTATCAAACAACCATGTGTAGACTTAAATTTTGGAAATATTGACTAAGGCACTGGTAATATTATATTCTGGGAGGCCACCTTTTTTTTGTTTACATTTCCAGTGCTGCTAGAAATGTTCAGAAAGTCATGTCCATAAGCACTGACAGTTTTCACTTTTATCTCAATACGTGAGAACAGTGAAAACCAAAAGGTGACATTTTCTCTCTCTCTCTCTCTCTCTCTCTGTCTTTCATGCCTGCTTTCTGCAAATGTGAGGGGGTGTGTACAGACACATTTATGTTTGCTTGACTGGTCTCCATTCCAGCCTTAAAATGTCAGATACACACATGCAGATGCAAGCAGACAAAAAATCCAGTTGTTTTGTAGAAATTCATCACAACCATTTCACAATACTGTAAACACATGCCAGACTTTAATGTCATCTATTATATGTATATATTAGACAGACATTTTCACAGCAGATTTGATAAGACCAAAAAACAAGATGGTATTTTCCATGATTCCCTCTTGGCCATGCCACCATGGCAACAGCATGCTCTCTCCAAGGTAAAGGTTGGCCTTCGGAGACCTCTGAACAGCTTGATAGTAACCAGGACGACTTCACGCCTCAAAGGCTCTCTGCCATCTGGTGCTCTGACCCCTGTGGTTCCTCTCCAGGTTAACAAACTGGGTCTATAGTGGACCGACAACTTAAGGGCAAGAGTTTAAATGGCTTGTCTAGTTGGCATGACACCATGATGATTTCAAAGAGTTACCTGTTCATGTTGTCTCACTCCATGGAGTTAGTGGAAAAATGTACCATGATGCTCCGTTTTAAGTAGTGTGGGGAGTTCAAACTTCCGACATCTTTGGTATTTAGGTAAAGGGCATATAAATATGAATTAAGAATCTAATAGTCCATCATTCTGGCATAGGCTACACCTGAACAAAAACAACTGGAAGACATATGGTAATGTGATTGCATTTGTACCAGTGATCAAATGTGACCCACCACCACGAAACCAGTTGCATGGGTCTTTTTTTATTTATTATACCACTCACAGCTTGTGCCCTTCCCGCTGGACACAGCACATGTGGATTTGTTTACAACATGAAGCACAGAAACCGGTATAGATAATCTCTGAAGAGTCGACAGACAAGGTATTATTGCATAATTTCACCCAAACAGTAGGATATTGAACAATTGGCATAAAGCAGTTTGTGATTCTCTGGGTCGAGGCAGACTAGTGAAGTTGCAAGGCTCTCCATAGACGGGTAGGGTATGGCTGTGGAAGGCACACCATTCTCTCTATTACAAGTTAGCTTACCATCAAAATGACTTTGAAGCTGTTATATTAAGGTAAAACAAACGTGCGTAGGATGCCTTACGAAGTGCCTTACTGGAGGTCCCTCGAGTTATCTACAGTACAGGGTTCCCCTGAATAGTCTCAGAATGTGCCAGGCTTCTTCATCATCCTTGCATTTTTTTTCTGGAACCATCCATTCTGCTGTACTTGTGAAGAAAACAGACTCCCATTTGCCTTCCCCCTGGTGGGATTCCTATCCCCATAGTTGATAAACAATATTGTAAAGTGTTTAAGTTTCTTATTTTCTTGGATGTTTTCCTGAATGGCTGTATTTTGATTCACATCAGCCAATAGAGACTTGGCACAAGCTCCAATTCAACATCTTTATCTGCTGAAAGACATAAATATATAACTGACAGTGGCATTTCTGGTTAGTTTGCCATGAAATGCATATAATTCCAGTAAATCCAGGTATTTAATATATTTAAAAATTATCAGGTTCTATGATGCAAAAGAGTGAATCTGCAGGACATGCACCACAGCAAAGCCACTGTCACAGCACAGAGTTCCATCCAGTAGTCACAATGATTAAAAGTTAAGCTGCTGCTCTGCATAAGACATATTTGCATTTTTTTAAACTTTTTGTCACTTTGGTGCATTTCTCAGATCAGAATTGAAATTCTCAAAAACTACTATAGTTCAACCTCCACATCATTCAGTGCACATGATCACAGTTATTTCTCATTAATTTGAAACAAATAGTTACATTACTTTTTACCAGTGTTATGGGCCACAGTAGATTATCTATCTGTGTCTTCAGATGATACACATTTGACAATGGATCTATTGAGAGAGAGAGAGAGAGAGAGAGAGAGAAGTATGTGTTAACAGTTGCACAATCATTGTGATCTTGTCAGAGTTTAAGTAACTTTATGCTTTGTTTTGCTGTTCCTTTGCAAAATCCCAGAAGGACATTCAAAGTAGCCTGAGAATAATGCCTTCTTAACTTCTTAGTGCCAAAGAAATTCAGCCAAGTGTGTTTCTCATTGTTCTACCATCTCATATCACCTCCTACACATTAGGCCGTAGCCTTATCTCCTTCTGTGAGGAGTTCCAGTATTTAAATGTCTTGCCACTTAGCAAAGTATTTTAGCTCCAAAGAATAACAGAGTTTACAGGTTAAAACAGTGATGCCATCGAGATGAGAGGTTTAAGCTGCATGGAGGATGAGAAAAATTTAAAATATAAAATCCTGTTTTTGTATCTCTTACAAATCCTAACAGTAGAAATATCAAGAGACCAATCAAAAGAAATACATATAGTTCATATGTCACAACTATGGGCAACCGTCCCTCCTTTTAATCTGATGATAGACCTGTGTCAGGGGGCTTGACCATGACCTAAAAAGATGCAGCTGAAGAAAAAGTAGCTCTCTTTCAGACACTGCCAGTGGAACAGAGCATCCCTAAAGATCAGCAAGGGTGTACCGTTTGTGTGCAACTGCATAGCATCCAAAAGCAAATCTCCGGGAGATTTGCCAAGGCAGCTTGGCTCGGTAATGAAACCTTTGAACTGCACTGAGGCACATGTACTGAATCGCCGCAATCCACATAGGTTCACAGTTTAACAGCAATGGCCACCAGTTTTCTTCTTTTTCTGACCATGTGGTCCCTACAGGCTCTCTAAAATGTGGGCTTATGGTATCTGTCGACTTCACATGATTACTGAGGTGTCCAGATAAGAGCCGCTTATGATTTACATTATGTGGGTGTTAAAGTATGTAACTGGTGGTCTTTGTTGCTCCAATGCAGAGTCCCCTGAAGATTATGTACCAGTAGATTCTCTACAGAACACAACTTCTGATTATGTACAGGGAGGCTGGAGGAGGTTGCAGTCTGTAGTAAATCATTTGAAGGAACACAACACATATTTTTGCTAGCAGTTGTTGCAGGGCTGTTTTAAGTATCTTTTGTGTTTTTGACAATTATTCAGGATACCACCGCTAATATACACAGGGGTTAAAGTGTGGGGTTATTTAGAAATTAATAATAAATATATAATTTCATACCAATGATATATCGTGATGATATTGTTAAAATAAATGGTGAGTTAATTTTTTCACGTGTACAGAGGTGACCAAGAAGCTAGCAATTCTTGTCCAAAAAGTGTTGCTACACCACGATACTCAATATGTTGTCCAACGGTGAGTCATTTTTCCCCGTTGTATCGACACTGGATTTTAAGGTTCCCCCACCTGCCCAATCCCCTGATACCACTGAATATACAACCACTGAATATACATATACAGTACAGGCCAAATGTTTGGACACACCTTCTCACTCAATGCGTTTCCTTTATTTTCATGACTATTTACATTGTAGATTCATCAAAACTATTAATGAACACATGTGGAATTATGTACTTAACACAAAAGTGTGAAATAACTGAAAACATGCCTCATGTTCTAGTTTCTTCAGTTTTTTTATTTTTAAATTTAATACCAAATTCAGCAAGCCATAACTTAAATATTCATCTGTGGGCCAAATACCTTTGCATTCATTCATAGTTTTGATGACTTCAGTGAGAATCTACAATGTAAATAGTCATGAAAATAAAGAAAATGCATTGAAATGAGAAGGTGTGTCCAAACTTTTGGCTCATACTGTATGTAGACACAAACACACTCCCAGGCATTCAGTTACAAAGTTACAACAAAGTTGTGAACTTGAAAACTGAGAAACTCCAGAGAGTGAATGTCAGCAGCAGGCTAAGTCCTGTAGCCCGAGATCTGGACCATACTAATAAGAGCCTTTGACCCTTATAGCCCAGGCTGAGCATGCCAGCTTTTTTTCAGGCACCGATGCCAAGAGGTGTTGCAACGTCTTCATCCTCTTCCAGCTTGCCATGAGAAAGTGTAAAACCTCCTGTTTGCTCAGGCCCCCAGTACACGTCTCTGGTGGAAAATGAGCTAGGCCAGCGCTCTGCTTGTTTACACAGAGGGATGGTTTGTGATTATGATTCCTTTAGCCTGCTCTCTCACTCCCATCCACTTTCTACCAGTTTTGTTTTTCGTTTTTTTCTCACCCAAATAGGAAATATACAATATGCTTTCATTGTGTAGACTCAGAGGGGATGCATCAGTTTTTGTTATTAGTCATTGGCTGTCAAAAGTCTACCCATTTCTGAGTGAAATGAAGAGTAAAGAAAAGTGGGGGATTTTTGGGAGTGGTATATTTACAACCAAGGTTTACACCTGTGGACTATCACTTTGGCCCCAAGATGCTGGAGAAGGCAAGCGTTAGCATGGAAAATGTAATCGCAATCTTCACAAAGAGTAGATTCAGTGTATCTTCCAAAAAGTGAGTGTTTTCTCCTGTTATGGGTTGATTTAGAATTTAGTTTAAGCTTCCTGGGAGAAATGTGCCTTGTATTTTCTTTTCTGAAGACAGAGGGAGAGAGAGAGAGAGAGAGAAAGAGAACCGCTTCTATGGTGATTGTCACATCCCCTCTGTGGCCTCGCTTATCATCTCGCAGCAGAAAGAGGCCACAATCATTTCCAGTTCAAAGATTTGATCATTTTCACCATAGAATTAGAACTCTAAATGGAGTGGAAGAATTAGACATGTACCTCCATTTGCATTTAATGAGGTATGGGGGTATTTAGCAAGGGTCAAACGCAATTTCAGGGATGCATCATTATGTCACAGCCTGCCTTTCATTTGACATATCTGGCTCAGAATCGAAGGGGAAATTCAAACTATGGGAGGGCTGCATGACTGGTGATCTCTGCTGTTTGGTTTGGTGTAATGTGCAACATACGCCATGATGTACACATTTCTGAGAACGTAGGCCTATCCAGGCTGTGAAATGGAAGGAGAAGTGATAATTGTGAATCATATGGAACATACTTACAAATTGTTATAGTTTTTCAGGTGGAGGCTGACATTTCTTACAGCCCTGTCACAGGAGTTTAATTAAACCATATGTACACTGCATAGCCCCCCTGGGTTTTACTAATATTTTTCACCTGATTCATAGAAGGTCTATACATATAGCCTATATGTACAGTAAGGAATAATGTATTGTCCGCTGGTCATTATCGGAAATTATTATACGGCTCTTCAGAATGCTGCAGAAAGTTCAATCAACATGAACGGGCCTAGTGTTCAGAGTTCAGATATTTAAACAATATGACACGAGTGGGAGTGGGGATGTGCAAGGATATCGCCACGGCTGTAATTTGGCCGTAGGTATTGGATTGTTATCAGGCAGTAAAAACCATAAGGCCTTACATCCTAAACTTTATGATTTTCATTATCATCATCATCATTATCATCATCATCATCATCATCATCATCATCATCAACATCAACATCAACAACAAGACCATCATCATCCTCCTCATCATCATCATCATCATCATATCCCATCCCAAGTGTGGCACTTTTGTTCCAACGGCTTTAATTACTGCAGAGGCAAGACAGTGGTAGTAGCCTAACATTGATTTAGTGTTTACTCTACTTGCTCATGTCATGTGATACATGTAATGAGGATTATGTAACACCTGTTGACAAACAGTTGGAATTGTTAAATATTTATACAAATCTGTTCATTCAACAGCACAATGCACTGATTTAGCTGTATGTTCTGACTCATGGTAGATTTTGTTAGCAGATGACTAACTGCTCATTATACATACAGTACGTATGGGAACTCTGGAATGAATCTTTGGAGAACTAGATGTATTGCAACGTGCAAAGTATTACATGGCTGCTGCATAGCATTGCTACCTGCTATTCAAAGGAAATAAAGCACATTCCCCATTGTGACATGCCGGCTCGATGCATGAAACATGAATGGGGAGGCCACACGCTGATTCCATAATAATAAAGATAATTTATTAATTAAAGGTATATTTAACAGAGAGTGGTGTAGTGCAAGTCAGTATAATGGTAGGAAACCAAAAGTGTCATGCAAAATCAGTCTAGGGGTTTAACAGCCGAAGGACAACGAAAGCCAAATGCCAGGAGGAGGAAGCCGGGCTGGCTGTTGTGGATGCAGGCGATTTATAGTCCTGCCAATCAGGTACTCCTGAGCACCAACACCTGCTCAACAGGAACAGAGAAAGAGCGGTAGAGAGCACAGGCACACCAAACAGGGCGGGGTCTAAGACCTGCCAATATCCGTCACACCATGTTTTCTTCACACCCTCTCCTGCCACTCCTTGTAAACTGTAAGTCACACTTCCCACATCCTCTTCTCTCCATCCCCTTTTCCTGCAACTCTTTGTCAGCCTTAAGTCTTACATGTTGTCCCCTTGCTAGGGTACTCAATCAGGGCCAAATGTTCAAAAGCATTTGCGCCTGTTTCAGGTGTTACCAGCACCTTAAGACATGACACAATATGTAAGAACAGACTGCAATGAATGAATGCACATTTCTCCTATCACAGGAGCATGCATGGCAAGTTGCTCTTTTCTCACTCATACTAATGCATTAATGGGAAGGTTGAGGGAAAAGTGGGAGGTTTGCACAAAGACAAGGGAGGAGAAGCAATAGATGAGATATTTCGGAGTAGGCTATGTATTAAAACTGCAGGTGACAGTGGGATGAAGATGTTCCTCCCTTTAAAAGCATGTGTAATCCAAGCTTCACTTAAATGTGTGAATAGGATAAACTTGGGAAACAATGGGATTAGGTTTTAAAGCACCAGTTTATTGTTTATTTATTTGTAGGCTACCATTTTTATAAGTATAAGTACAAGTTTTAGAAGTGCCCGATTTTTGCATTGACATCTTTCATAGATGCTACCACAAATGAGTGGTTATAGGCTTGGTTGATGTGCCTCCTTGACACTAACATGCCACAAGAATGTCACAGTGCAGGCATGTAGCCTACTATTCTTTGTTTTCAGTCCCATAGCCAAAAATAGTGAATAGGTAGGAAGAAAGGTTAAAAGAGACTCATCAGTTGCTCTAGAGTTCCATCTAAGTGCAACATAACACCATGTTGCAGCATTGTGCCTCAATTCAGTCTTAAAACAATGCTGCAATATGCTTATGTGCAGGTTTTAGGATAACTACATATTCACTGATCAAAAATAAATTGATGCCCTCCCTTTGAATAGACTTAACATTACATTTTTTAAAAGCTGCATAGCTTGACATACTCTCGAGCTTGCCTCTAAGGGCACTCCATTGTTGCCGTTTTGTTTGACAAGCGTTTATTGTTGGTTGTGGTCTACTGAAGGTTACCTGGTGTATTGAAAGGGGAATACTTGTGGAAGAGTGACTGAAAAAATTTGGAGGCAATCAATCAACTTTTGTGTCTCCACACAAAGCTTGTCTGTCAGTTTATGGAAATCCAACAATGGCTCTGCCCTTGCAAAGGAGCCTCAGTAGATAGATAAATAAGATCCTCTATGCAGAGACGTGTAAGTTGAAGTGACGCAACCTACGTGAATTACTCTTTGGTGATATGGAAGGATTTAGTACTCTTTATAGGTCTTTATTACTTATATGAATATCTGTTTGCTAAATACACCCACCTTCATTCACTCCTGCCTCCAAAACTTAGTTTTCATGGCTATGGCTTATTATTTGCACATAAAACAAAAACAGTAATGCTTCTTTATCCAGCCGTATGTATGTTTTCAGTATTTATTCCCAAACATTATAGAGCAACAACAACAATTTGTTTCCACCGTATTCTACATTTTTTTTTATTATTTTATAAGTTCCATTACTATATTAACTAGATGTACCGCATAGCGGTACAAAATATAACCGCCGCTCAGTCCTGTACATCCATTCCGCGAAAATAAATCATATTAATGAATTTGTCTCCATCTTCTACTCCATCCCCCACTCTTGAAACTTTTGTGTATGCTTGTTTGGAATGTGTGTTTGCACACATACTGGCACTGCAAAGGTGAATAGATTTGTTTCTGGGCCAAAAAATTTGTAGCATTGTTATAAAACCTTTAAAATCTCTAAACAATCACAAGTAGGGCAGTTCATCACAGTCCATCCATTGCAACTGGACTGATGAAAGGTACACCTGTAGGCTACATTGTATTTGGGAAAAGCAGAAGGTAGCAGCATAATGTATTTATTTATTTATTATTAAACAAAACAATCCCTGTCAGTTCCATGCAGTTTTCAACAGCTATCAAGAAGAGAGGTCATGTCATGGATTTTTGTGAATGTTTCTTCTTCTACATATGCATAAGTTTAGTCATCTAGTTCAAATGATATTCAGCTTTATTGTCAATGCACAAATTAAATACCAGTAGTCTAAAACAAAATGCCGTTTTACCCAGTGGTGCAAATAACTGACATGTCCAAAAGGGCCTTCATGAAATGCGTTGCGAGACTGTTCATACACATTTTAACGGGCAAAGTTGAAGAGCTACTGTCCGTTATTGTTTGTGCAAATAATATGTTGATTTTGACGCAATCTTTTGATTTTCACCCAGCCTAGTCCATGTAGGCGCCCGATAGAAATATTGTTTAATTTTGCGATTGAGATATCCACACACTGGCGCCCCCCCCTGCGACGTGTTCGCCCCCCGGTTTTAGAACTATTCTAAATGCAAAAATGCATAGAGGGAGTTATGACAAAACCGTGACTGTTAACAAACTATAAGCTATATAAGGTAGGCCCTATGCTAGGCCTATTACACAACACAAATTGTCACTAGGCTATGCTGGCGACCCAAATAAAATCTCCTTTGGAACCAATGGGCAATGGCTTACACCTTACAGTATCAAGCTGCCACCTCTTGGCGAAAAGTTAATAGTTTTGCATATCAGTAGTAATACATTTCACGTAGCTGTGTGAATCACGGAAAGGGCGAATGAAGTAGACACCCAACCCACTGTACAGTAGCTCAAGGTCTGTGGCTAAAGCAGCCATAATGAAAGCGTTATCATTGTTTGGATACTTCACACACACGTGTTTTTTAATCGCATAGACTACAACTACCAAGCTGGAATCAAAGCACATCGACTCCCCTCACACCCTAAACACGCACTTCGAACAAACAAAAAGTGCCTCAGTCTCACGGAATAGCCATAGGCAAAACTGTATCTGACCGGTGTAACGTTGGTACTTTTGTAGCACGTGCAACAAATATGTATAGGTACAGCCCTGCCCTGAATACATCTCAACGTGCGCTCTAAAACATCTGGTTTAAATGGAGATAGATTATCACGGGTGCGTTAATAAACCTACATTGCGGCGAGTTGACACAAATTATTCACTTTGACGAATTTATGTAGTTTCAGTTACTTTACTTTGAGCCATGCTCTTCCTTACTTGAATCACCTTTGAAAATAGAGGATTGAAGTAGCCTATATGGGTGTTTGGGAATGAACGTTGACTCAGATGCTTTTTGAGACCTTAAGCAGAAATGTCCCAGCCCGGTGTTTAGGATGCATCATAGACAGGTTATCTTTCAGGTAGCCTATATATTTTCCATTAAAAAACCATCACGTAGCGAACGTGTTGTGGCTAACTCACTTAGCTCCTGTTAGTAGCCTAGGTTATGGTCATAAGCAAATGAGATGACAGTCGAAAGATACAATTAGTGCTGTTATCGATTTGCTTGGTAGCCTATAAAGGCATTTATGGTTTTCTACAAATACATCAATAATCAAATTGGCCTCCATCACTCAACCATGCTAACGGTAACATTATTTTACCTATGTTCTGCTATTGATAGGATTAACGTAGCCTACCTGCAGTAAAAAGCAAGCATGTCTGATAAACATTCTCAGATTTATTTTGGCTTCAAGAGGAAATGGGAATTACATGTCATGCAGAAATCATCCTACCCTTAGACGTTCTCTGCGGTAAACTACTGTAGCCTACAGTCTTGTCCTTGTAGGAAGCGTAGTGTCTTTCCAACCCACTTTAGATTAACTTCCAACAACATTACGTCTCACTGCAACGATGCGCCATCTAGTGGACAAACGACTACTTATCGCCAATACTGGAAATGCAGCCATTATGATGATGATGAATATTTATTTTGGCTTTCTTTTAATCCTACTGAATTTGTAATTATGTATCGGCCGTTCTAATACCGATAGTATGTGGGTGCCTGTGTGTGTGTGTGCATGTGTATATGTGTGCACCACCATCTACAGGCCAATGAGTGTACAGTCACTAAATGTACACATAACTTAATTTTTTAGACCCCCCCCCCATGGATGAAATTCTACGAAATTTGGCATACCCCCAGAGAATGGCAGGTTAATCATACACATAAAATTTGGTGCAGTTCTGAACGTCTTTACTGAAGAGAGGGGCGATTAAAGCAGAATGATATTGCATTTTCATTTTTTACCGGGGGGGTGCAAATCACAAATGAGTGATTATGGGCTAGGTTGATGTGGGCCCTTGAGACCAACATACCATAAACATTTCTTCATCCTCGGTGCCACGGTTCAGGTAGTTATTTAGGAAAAACTGAATTTTTTTCCCGGGGACCAAACGAAATTTTTCCGTAAAAGTCTAGTGGGGCTACATACCCACCAAATTTCATGTGCCCTGGTGTTTCGGTGCCCCGGGTATTGTTGACCAAAATTTCAGGAAGTAGATGACGGGAAAAAAAAAAAAAAAAAAAAAAAAACTTTGACAATCCCTATATGACAGCTTCGCTAGCTTCGCTAGCGGCGGTCATAATTATAACAGTGCTTTGTGTTTCTATACAGTGAAATGTTCCAGAAATGGTATTTTCTTATGCTTTTAAAAAGACATTGGACTGAGTAAAGCTACAGCATTTACTTGAGCAAGTTCTTTGTTTTGCCAGTGTGATATCATTCACAATATGACAGTTAGAGTACATTGCCATCGTCCCTATTTTGTTGTTGGTCATGAATGGTGTTTTCACCATGAAAAAATAGGGTAGACTCTGGAGTTCCAAAACTATTGATTTATATCCTGATTAATTTAATTAGATTCACAGTTAAATTATCATTGGAGATTTTTTTAGATAATGTATAATGCAACTCATACAGCTTTTCCAGAAGAGCACAAGTACATGGCAATACAAAGGTTGTCAGTATCATCTGAGTTTTGATGTAATATTTGAGATAATGTATTTATCCAATAGAACTGTATTTTTGACTGCATCTATCGATTATTTAAAATTTTCTAAAAAATGAAGACAGGAAAGATAAATAATACTTCAAAAACTAGACTGAGAGAATAGTTCATTCTGCCTCAAGCTTCACTGCACTGTTTCTCTCAAGGTGTATCTTCTATCTTTAAAATATACTGCATGCAGTCTCACACTGAATACATGATGCCATTTTAAAAAAGAACAATTTCAATCACATTTAATCTGATTTCATGTGTTGTGGGTTGAGACGTTTTCAGTGCCATTTTCATAGCTAATGTCCCTGGACAAGTAGAAAAAAAGGTTTTATGTATAGTAAGTGGGATTCATTTAATTCACAGTAGGGAATAGCATTCTCATTTTGTCTGTGTATAAATATGTGATTTGATCTATATTTACAAATCATATTTATTTTAAATTAAGATTGATCCAAGGTGAAACACAATTTCATGAGCATAATTTTCTATTTGATGCTAGAAATTGGCTCTGGGTCTCTTGGATCTTATCAGAACAATGATAAACTGTTGATCTCATCAGATTAGGCGCTGCTGCTTAAATGGAGCCCCTGTTGTATCTTTGATTTAAAAAAGACTTTCCCATAGTTTTGTTTTGTTTTTTATGTAAAAGGTGCAAGCAAACTCCATATGGGATTTGAACCAAGTCAACTTCTGCACATCACACATGATTGTCCTTATGAACTCGAAGGTCAAGGTTTAAGGTCCATTCCTAATAGAACATGAGCTCAACAACCAGCGGCGTCACTAGACCTTATTCACTGGGGCACGTGCCTTAGTAAAAGTCTCCAGTGCCCCAGTAAAAGCTGCTCTCGCTGGAAACGGCATTCATGAGCGCATCTCCGTGCCTGCTTTAGTCATGACTTCAGCCTGTCACTTACCAGCCAATAAAAATAAACAAGGAAAAAAAGAAAGGGGGCATAATAGCCAATCAGGAAGATTGAACGCAACAACCAATGAAAATCACATGATTCTTCCGAGTGTTTCGTTGTACAGTGGAAACCGCTGGAGCTCATCAAATCACTTTGAGCGCAGAGTAAGTCGTCCCGTTTTAATGTTTCAACAAATTCACAACTTGTTTGACAGAAAAAATGACAAGTTAGAGAATGTTGCCCACATAATTAGCATCCGTTTTTCAATGCTTAGCGTCATTGTAGCCTAAATTTAGCAACAGTTTACCAGCTTGTTCTCTCTCCCTCACACACACACTCACACCATGCGTAGGCTGCATGCACACATGCAGAGAATTAATAATGATTTATGTATACTGTAGAGAGAGTCCTGTTTGTGAAGCTGTCCTACTGTAAAACTAAACATAGCCTTCTGATAAACTATTCAGAGATGGACATCAGAACATTCTTCCTGAACAGAGGCAGAGGGAGAGGAACAGTGAGGAGAGATGAGGACGAGGGAGGTATGATAATTGCCCATATTAACGGTAACATTAACATTTATGTTGGTAGCCAGTGCTGTGATTTGATCTATGGTTTAATGGCAAACTTAAATAAGTTTGCTGCATTTGCAAATGATAATCTGCACAGAATCAGAGTAGGCTACTCTGATTCTATGCAGATTATTATTGGCTACATTTGGAAATTATCATCAAAAGTCAGTATGAAGGCTTTAGTAGGCTATTTAAGCTAAAAAGAACTGCAGTATTGCCAGGATGACTATAGGACCCTTGCCTGGGAGGGAAGTATATCTCAATTTTGACTAAAAATAAGCTTCCCTTGTGTTAGTAGGAAAGCCTATTAAATTCATGCAGTGAGTATAGGCCTACTTATGCCTATGTGTTTGAATGTTGCTGGATAGTGGCTGCTACAACAATTGAGCAAGAGAGTGCTGGTCCTACAGTATGACAGTGACAATAATGATTTTGAAGCTTGTAGCATACCCCTAGGCTATTGGTACTTTTTTATGTATTGGGAGTTGGGGGCCTGTGCCCCAGCAAAGCTCTAGATTTAGAATCGCCCCTGTCCACAACTTCACTTACTTCAAGGAGCAGAAGTCCTCATCATCCATAATGCTCAGCTCTGTTTACACAGTAGCACCACTTATTTGGATCTCCTTCCTACCCAGTTCCTCTGTACTCCAGCCGTTCTTAGAGTATAGCATGATGTCTCCTCCTTGGCCAATGACATTGTTCAGTTAATTGTAGGGTTGAAGGAGCTGCCAACGAATTTGTCTGAAGGCCATGCATCACCAGTAACATACTTGAACCAAGCATGATTCAGGGAGTTGAGACAAGAGCTATTAAGACACTGGCCCTATTCCCCTGTTTTCAAGGAACAACACAGGGATAAAATTAAACCATCTCCATGCTACTCTGTATTGCCCAGGTAAATGGACTCATGCTGGCACCGTTCTTATAAAATGACCTAAGGAGCTAAGCCTTTAATTATACACAAAAGACTACTTCAAAGTTGGTCGATAAGCAAATTATAGGTTAATCACAGTTTTATTTTCATGCTGAACTTTGAATTAACTTTTAACTTTCAAATATGACAAAGAACATTTGGTTTGCAAACCTGCCTTGCCTTGCACTGCCCTATGATGGCTGTAATTGCTTTATTTCAATTGATTGTTTTTATAGCCATGGTAATGGGTTACAGAATTAATGGGCTTTTGTTGTATGTGCATCATCTCATTCTAATCCTTTATCTAAATTTGGAACAAGAAAAAAGATACAGCATACCAGTGGTACTGACAAACTGAGGTGATGTTTCAATTTAGCATCACAAATCTAGCAAATACTTATCCGTATAAATTTCTCTAATAAAACATAATCTAATTCCAATTGGTTGTCATTAACCTCATCTCTCTGCTACTGCTCACCTGTTTGTTGTTATTTAACTTTTTCAGGAACGGAATTCATTTTATACAACCCCACCCCCATTTTGCCTGTTCATAATTCTGAGAAATTCTTGTGTGCATGTGTGCGTGTACATGTTTATGTTTATGTGTGTGTGTGTGCCTGCGTATGTGCCTGTGTTTGTGCATGTGCATGCATGCGTACATATGTCTACTGTGTGAGTATGTGTTATACGTATGATTACTGTGAATGTATGTGTGTGCGTGTGTATCTGTTTATGCACATGTGTGCACATGGAATGGGTTAAGATGACCCCTGGAGGCAAACATACGGAAAAAAATTGGTCATCCTAGGCCCTACGGTTCTCAAGATATTCACAGAAAACTGTGTCTGCCCTACCCTCCTTTCGGGGGGTCCAGTCCAGCGGGGGGGCTACAGATCAAAATGAAAAACGATGGTTCCATGCTATCCATGTGGGGTTACATGCCCACCAAGTTTGCTGTACCCCGGTCTTTCAGTGTTCCGGGAATCCTTGTTGGTGTACGGTCACTAAATGTACACATAAATTATTTTATTGTAAGGCCCCCCATGAACGAAAGTTCACAAAACTTGGCATGCATTCGGAGTGTCATAATATTCCTATACTTTCAATTTCGTGCAGTTTTGACCATGTCAGCCAGAGATATTGTGATGAAAACACCAAATTTTTTGTTTTTTAATTTTTAACTCGGTGGCGCTATACATGAAATGAGTGGTTATGGAATGGGTTGACATGGCCCCTTGAGATCAACATACAAAAAAAAATGGTCCTCCTAAACCCTACTGTTCTCGAGATATTCACAGAAAACTGTGTCTGCCCTACCCTCCTTTCGGGGGGTCCAGTCCAGCGGGGGGGCCTACAGATCAAAACGAAAAACGATGGTTTGCTAATGTAACCCCACATGCTATCCATGTGGGGTTACATGCCCACCAAGTTTCGTGTACCCCGGTCTTACAGTGTCCCGGGAATCCTTGACGGAAATTTGGACATGTGAAAAAGAAAAAAGAAAAACATTAATAAAAAAATTCTGATTAAACCTATATGACCGCCGCTTCGCTGCGCGACGGTCATAATAAGATGTAATAATGCATTTTTACGAAATGGACTCTATAATGTAGTAGTTCAGACACTGGCCAAATAAAGTATCCATCCTGAGCGGAGTATCCATCATCAGTGGAGAGTGTGAATGTGTCTTATGAGTATATGGTATGTGTGTGTGTGTGTGTCCTAAGAGTGTATGGTTTGTGTGTGTGTAGGAAAGACAGAGAATGGTGGTGGAGTGGGAATAGTGTAAACATGTTGCTGCTGTCCTCATCGGTGAAAGGATAAGATATACTGTATAAACACTTATAGACTATATACTTATATAGTCAAACAATGCTTACTATTATTATTATGACCGCCGCGCAGTTTTTTTTTCTTTTTTCTTTTTCGCATGGCCAATTATCCGTCAAGGATTCCCGTGACACTGAAAGACTGGTGTACACGAAACTTGGTGGGCATGTAGCCCCACATGGAAGCATGGAACCATCGTTTTTCATTTTGATCTGTAGCCCCCCCACTGGACTGGACCCCCCGAAAGGAGGGTAGGGCAGACACAGTTTTCTGTGAATATCTCGAGAACCGTAGGGTTTAGGAGGACCATTTTTTTTTGTATGTTGATCTCAAGGGGCCATGTCAACCCATTCCATAACCACTCATTTCATGTATAGCGCCACCTAGTTAAACACAAAAAAGTAAAAATGAGGTGTTGTAATCGCAGGTATCTGCGACCTAACATAGTCAAATATGCACGAAATTGGAAGTGTAGGATCATTATGACACCCTCTGAATGCACGCCAAGTTTCGAGGAATTCCGTTCATGGGGGGCCACACAATAAATTAATTTATGTTACTATACACCAACTGGCCTGTAGGTGGCCGGACACAGTTTTCTGTGAATATCTCGAGAACCGTAGGGCCTATGAGGACCACCTTTTTTTTGTATGTTGGTCTTAAGGGGCCATGTCAAGTCAAGTCAAGTCAAGTCAGATTTATTTGTATAGCGCATTTAACATGCACAGAGTGCAACCCAAAGCGCTCCACATATAAGACATTGTCATTGACACAGACTAACAAAGACAATAGATGCCGGACGGAGCGGCGTAGTCGCCAGCGTACCCGTGACACCAAGACATACATTTAAGAAATAACAAACACAAAAGATGCCGGACGGAGCGGCGTAGTCGCCAGCGTACCCGTGACACCAAGACATACAAGACATACAACAAACAAATTAATAAATAAAATAAATAAAAATTAAAAATAAAATTAGTCCAATTTCCAACCGGCTGAAAATGTCCAAGGGCAAAGATGACCCGCGTGAAAACTGCGCACAGCTGTGTCTTCACGATGCAACACCAACAAAGTTCTTTATAACTGACCAACCCGGAGAATTCACTGGCAGTCTGGAGAGCACTGGGAGGACAAGACAGTCCGAATTTGTGATGGGCGACCCTGCTGATTATCAGCTCGGTGGTCCTAGACAGTGACCGTTTGTTGTTTCATGGTTGACGCTGTCATCACAGTTTCTTAGCACTCAATCCAGACTCCAGGCACCGGTAGATGCTAGCATGGCAGCTCGCAAGTCAGCCGCAGCTCGGTGGTCGTGGCAGCTGCAGATTTCTTGCAGATTGACGTTAGGCCCCCTTGCTGAGCAATCCCTCCGTCCAGACATTGGATGTGCATCGTCACGGATGCATGAGGGACTTCAGAGACATAAGGCAGGCTAGCCAAGGCGCTCATCAGCCCAATGGAAGCTGGTTAACGTTAACTTGACGTTGATGGTGTCAGCCGAGTTTGTTAAACAGAAAAAAGGACTAAGAATAACACAAAAACGATCGAAAATAACATGAATAAAGAGTGATTACATTTAACTAGAAAAATAAATACAAAAAATTAACAGAACATTACATAAAATTACGAACATTACATAAATACAAACAAAAACATGATGCCAGACGGAGCGGCGTGTCTCGCCAGCGTCCCCGTAACCTAGCAACTGGTTAGTCAATCCATCCCATTACCACTTATTTCATGTATAGAGCCACCTAGTTAAAAATTAAAGAAAAAAAAATAGGTGTTGTAATCACAATATCTCTGGCTGACATGGTCAAAACTGCATGAAATTGAAAGTGTAGGATCATTATGACACCCTCCGAATGCATGCCAAGTTTCGTGGCCTTTCGTTCATGGGGGGCCATACAATAAATTAATTTATGTGTACATTTAGTGACCGTACACCAGGGGTGGGCAACTAATTTCCCCAAGGGGCCACATGACGAACTAGGACTGTTGAGGAGGGCCAGACCCAAAATACCGAACTTAAGTCTGAACTCAATTCTGTTCAATTCTATTCTGTTCTTGTATAACATTAAGTAAATCATATGGTTTTGTTTACTACTCGTAAGAACAGATGAAAATGTTAGGGAGACAAAGGAAAAACGGCAATATTTAATCTATGTCCAGTAGGCTATTTAATCCTCATTCTCGAAAATGATGTTTTGACATTGACATTTTTTTTTTCAGTTTTTAAAGACTGATATAAAAAAGTACTACAATATCTATATAATTAGGCTAGGTTATGAAAATGTGAAGGAGTCAGTACAACCATAACCCTGTGCCACATTTCCCATTTCATCAAAACTCAGCAATATTTCATCATTAAATCATTGCCATCATTAAATTAACTCTTTGCAGAATTAGACTGAAAATGTGGAGCAGACAATAGTAGGCTGTCATTAGTTAATCAAAATGCACAAAGAAAACTATTTTGAAAATGTAGGCTATGTTTTTGCTTTAACTTTATGTACAAAACTGTGATTGGTCAACTCGCCCTGTGTGTTGAGCCGGCTGCTTCAAGCAACCTGTGGGTAGTAGCATCATACTAGTTCGCTAACATAAGCTTTGCAAATAAACTCAGACATATTTTGGTTACAATGACGGGGTTATCCGATTGTAAACTGTCTCTGCCAGTAACGTTTTGAAATTAACACTTCGTATCGCCAACGAGCAGCAGTAGGAGTTCGACATTCTAACAACTTTTGCGGTGGTGAGCGACGCAGACACAAGAGACACAAAACTTTGAAAGGTTTACGCCGACGTAAAGTCAACTGCATTGTGTCGACGCAGAAGCATACATTCTATTCACCAGCACATCAGTGGGGGTGTTTACGTCGTATGCAACCACGCACAATTTTATGGGCGTACAAATAGCAGTCGCTTTCAAAATAAAAGCAACGATATTGATTTGCGTGCATTATCTCTATGCTAGGCTCTTGACTATTGTTTTTCCACGGACCTTACGCGGGCCGGTCAGGGAAAGCCCACGGGCCGGATGTGGCCCGCGGGCCGTATGTTGCCCATGTATGCCGTACACAAACCGAGTTTTCTGTGAATATCTTGAGAACCGTAGGGCCTATGATGACCAATTTTTTGCATCAGTTTGCCTCCAGGGGTCATGTTAACCCATTCCATATCAGGCTTGTGCAAAATTCCGAATTTTAGAATGGATCTCCATTCAATAGAGTACTAAAGTGTGACGTAGCGTTTCCATGACTGCAGAATCACTGGATCTAAACAAACTTTCGAAGTGGCTTAAATAGCATTGAATGTAGACATGTGGCATCATTTCTAGCTAATAAATTGTTTTAAATGTAGGCTATAGCCATTTAAACGTGCTTTACCTGCTAGGCAGCAGCTTAGCCACATAACACGGATTCCCTGGCAGGTGTAATAGTAAGAAACAAAATTCCAATGGATATTTCACGTCTTCTCAAAGACTGGCAGCTGTTAAGAGTGACGTTTTTTGCCAAAAAAATAAAGCCAAAACACGTCCGTGAATTTAAGGATTTTAACCGCATGCTGTGAAGTTACATGCAGGACTCTTTTACGAAGGAAACCCATGCAAAAATAAAACTCTAGTCACGAATTTGATTGTGTTGGAATTAATATATGTTGTAATATGTGATTCCTACAGTGTAAAAAATATATACTAACGACTTAGAAACGTTGTAAAATGATTGAAATATATTAAGAAAGCCACCGCTATGGTGATTTCTAATGGTAGATTGATTTGTTTAGATCCAGTGAAATCGCTGCCTTGACAACGCTACGTCATGGCTTCAGTACTCTATTCACGAATTGGAATTTGAATTTAATTGGCTCCGCCCCACAGGAAGTTGAATTTGAATTGGAATTGGAATGACAGAAAGTGGAATTAAATTCATGGCAATTCAATGCAATTCCACAGTCAAACAACAGGAAGAATGTGTTGAATCTCACATGCATTCAGTTTTGGGAAAGTTACTTTGGATTGTAAAATTGAATAGCTATTCTTACTTAAAATGTTTAGTTAGTATAACTCAGTTTTTGTCTTTTGTTGATTATGTTGATTTTGCTTTTTGATAACTTGGCTAAAAGGAGTAATTTAAGTGAACATGATCATTTAAATCGAGTAAACTATACTTGAATTGCTTAAGTTTTGCTACACTGTGAAGTTAGTTAGTTAGTTAACCTTACTTAACCTGTAAAACATGCAAACCGATTGCCTTGAAATTACAGACTAATCTGGGATAGGAATTCCAAGTTGTGCAAACAAATGCTTACTTTGTGTAGTACACTTACACTAAGGAGAATTCCTATTTGGTCATTACAAGTAAAGTATATTGTGTAAACACAAGGTGTGCTAACTTATGTTACATTCTGCACTTCCAGAATGCCACTGCCCTGGCCCACATATTTGTAAAGATATCACATATTAATCCTTACTGAAATTCAATCTTAAATTACAAGTGACAGTGACAAATATACAAATATATATACTGTTGGTGTGTAATTTATGTGGATGACTATCCAAAACACTCTAATGCTGTGGGTAGAACTTCAGCAACATGTTACATTGGTATTTTGTTTTACTACACTCTGAAAGTACTGCACAATGAAGGGGAGACCTCACTATGTACCACCAATATGTGGCACACACCTGGGTTTGTCCAGCAGTTCAGGGAACCCCCTAATCTTTGATGTCCACAGTGAGTCCGGACTTTGTTTTACCACTTCATTCAAAGGCCTGATTTTGGCATTTCAGTGTATCCAAGATGTTGTAAAGGCATTGGGGTTGATATTATTATCCTGACCAGAGAGGAGAGTGCATGTAATGGACAGCCACTAACACCACCATGTCTAATAGCAACATAAGTTTGCAAGGAGAGCACCCATAAAAATCCTAATCAAGCTCACATTTAGCCTCAGTAACTTAGCAGAGACAGGGTACCTGTATGTATGGTTTCCAGCTACAGATCTGTGTCTGTCTATAACTGTCAGCACTAGTTCTACTCACAGGTTTGGTCTGTTTTGGACAGTCATTGATGGGGTGATGTATCAATATAAATCACATATCAATTACACAACAACACTATATATAGCCTTTAGTGTCACTGTCACTTTGTTATTGTAACTTAAGATTGAATTTCAGGAAAGATTAATATGTGATCCCTTAAACAATATGTAGGCCGGGTCTGTGGTATTCTGGAAATGCATTTTTGTCATATCAGTTAGCTGAACTGTGACATTAGTTAGCACAACTTCAATACACCTTTTGTGTTAAATACACATACAGTATACTTTACTTGTAATTGTAATGACCAAGTTAGTTGAAATAGCAATTCTTTGTACTGTACTGTAAGTGCACTACACTAAGTGAGCATTCGTTTGCACAACTTGACATTACAGACAAATCTGGAATAGGAATTGCATAGACAATCAGTTTGCATGCTTTTCTTAACAGGTTAACCAAGATTATAAACTAATTTTACAGTGTAGCACAAACTTCAGCAATTCAAGTATAGTTTACTTGACTGTTTACTTTTCTACCTCAAAATGAAGTAACACTCATTTTACGCAAGTAATCTCAACAAAAGACAAAACCTGAATTCTAATTACTATAACATTTTAAGTAAGTAAAACTATTATGTGTGGAAATATAATTTGTTACTGTTTAAGTTACAAGTTGTGTGTTTAATGCTATCATATCTGACATATACTGTGAGGGTTCATTGTAAAACACTACCCTTAAATTATGTATATGAATTTCTTCGAATTTCATTGAATTTCAATTCTACTTCCTTTAATTCAAATTCGAATTGTAATTCTACATCCTGTTTTTGACCTTAATTCAAATTCAATTCAAATTCAAGAATTGAATTGGAATTAGGAGTCATTCTCAATTAAATTCTGAATTGTGCACAAGCCTGTTCCAAATGCACACATGTGCATAAACAGATATTCACACACACACACATACATTCACAGTAATCATACGTATGACACATACACACACAGTAGACATATGTACGCATGCATGCACATACACACAGGCACACCCACAAGCACATGCACGCGCACACACACACACACACAAACATAAACACGTACACGCACACATGCACACAATTCAAGGATTTCTCAGAATTATTAACAGGCAAGATGGGGATGGGGTTGTATAAAATGTATTTTACATGTGAAATCTATGAACTAATCATGTTTTGGTACTTGTTGTCTAGCAGATACCAGTGAGAATTGAGTGTGCATAATGCAATTCAGTGAGACAGTCCTTAATGCCTTTCACCTTTTGTTTTTAGCCAGCAGCCAGACCAGCAGATACCCTAACTTTGCTGAATTACTGAAGCTAAGCAGGCTTAGTTAGTACTTGGATGAGAAACCTCCTTGGAAGAGTAGGAAGTGCTGGAAGCGGTGTGCGGTGTGCGGTGTTGGTGGCTGGCCAGTAGGTGGCACTCTTCCCTGTGGCCAAAAGCCACCAAACAAATATCAATCCCAATGTCCTATTGCAGTGACAGGGACACTGTGCTGCAGGAGATGTTTTCCTTTGCATGAATGTTAAATTGAGGTCCTGACTCACCATGGTTGTTAAATATCCCATGGCACTTATCGCAAAGAGTAGGTGGTTCCCTGATTTGCTTTATTTATGTACACATACATAAAGACACACACACATGCGCACACGCACACACAAAAACACACACACACACACACACACTACACATGCACACACACATACATGCACACACACGACACACACAAACACGCACACAAACACATAAACACACACACACACACATGCACCCACACATACAAACACACCTACATACACAAACACATGCACACACACACACTCACACACAAAAAAACACATATACACAAAAACAACCACACACTCTGCAGACACTCAATTACAAACACACAAAAAAGGAACAAAGTAGGAAATTAACACAATTTGACAAGCGTGACTTATTTTTCTGGAAAAAATGTGCTGGACTGGGCGGCGGTCATATTGTGTACCGCTCTGCGGTACATCTAGTTGTTGTTGTTGTTACTGTTGTTGTTGTCAGTGACATATCAGAACTGTAGTACCAACTCTTGCCACATCTGAATGCAAAAATATTGTGGGGAAGCTGTGATGGACACCACTGATTGTGATCCTGCATATTGTCAAGGTTTAAACACTGACTGACAACAATTTCTGTTTCCATGAGGGTTTTTATATTTAGGATTTTATAGTAATTGAGGATTCGTTTGACAACGAATGACAAGTGATCATCAAATGTCACAACACATTTCTGAACCCCTAATGAGTATAAAAGATATTAATTACAAATGTTCAGGTTAGAAGAATAATTTAGATTATGCACAATTAGGTGTTGACTGTTTATTCCTCAATTTCAATGTTCACTAATGTCACTTTCTCAAAGTAAAGACATGAGCACACATCTAGGTATCAGCACTTGGGCACACATAAGACTATCAGCATGGAAATCGGTCTCCATTGTTCTCTGAAACATGACCTTCAGATGTGTCAAGCAATTATCTTTCACCCTATCAGATGAAGATCTAATCAATTCACCATCCCTGGTTTGAATTAGGAGAATGTATATCCCATAATTTGCATAAGACCATTAGAAAATGGGATTGATCAGTTTAACCTTAGCTGAGTCATTAGGAGTCATTAGGAGTCATTAGTCATTAGTCACTAAGGTCATTAAGTAGAGACCCAGCCTACACAAGTCTGGACTTTTTTTGTTGTTATTGCTGTAACCTTTGCTTTGGTCCAGCACCCTATGTTTAGACTACTTAAATGTGCATGCCTTTTGTAGACTTTTTATTAAATATTAAATATACATGGTAGATCTAGTGAGCAAGAGATTGCTGACCCATTGTGCAAAACATGTCCTGAGCACTTAAATAGCCTTTGAAAAACAACAGTGTTGATCACTAATGATCAAGGAAGAAGAGCAGTCTGATACTCCAAACTGTGTTACTTCCCACTCATATCTCTAGTTCTAATGCCAGATTAATGACATTAGTTTCTCTCTTTCTCTCTCTGTCTGTTTCGGAACTTGACTGGGGCCTCGCCAAGAGAATTTACTCTTAGAACTTGGCGAAGTATCAATTTCACAACTGGCCTATCTGAACCATGTAAAGAAAGGTCTGTAGTTCTGCCCTTTACCATGTTTGTGTCCTGTGTTTTTGACTTGGTTGTTCTATCTACTGACACCATAATGGTTTTAAGATTCCACACTAATATTTTACTTGACAGTTCATCATCATTTGGAAGATGTTCACTCCAAAGAATTTAAAGAAGTAAGGACATTGCATAAGGAAACCCCATGGAGACCACACAGTGAGTAGGAAAATAAACAATTTTGAAACAACAAAAGTTTTTACAAACTGAAGATATAAGTCGTAAAGAAAAGTTCTCACAAGCCACTAAGTTGCAATGCCTGCAGGATTGATCCACACCAGCACAAAATTGCATCTGCCTAGGAAAATAAATAAAGGGATTAAAGCATGTATAATCTGATTAAGTAAAGTAACTGTTTGCCTCAACAGTGGCTTAAAAGACTTAACTCACTGAGAGGCAATGTAGAGGACTCAAACAGACAACATTCAAGACTCAGAATACCGACACTTACTGAGATGGCGTTCAATCTTTTCTACTGAAATAGGTGAAGTGCAAACAAAACAACAGCAGACAGTTATTAAATATAAAAGTGTGGTCCAGGTGTATGAAGAAAATATTTTGATTTATTTTGTGAGGAAGTAAATGCCATATATACTATCGGTATAATTAATCAACTGTGAATAGCATGATTTACTCTTTTATGAATGAATACCATTAATGGTATGTATGGTATGTCATTTTGCAGCCTAATTCCTTAGGTTGTGGAGCAACATTCATAATATTACTGTACACATGCATGCTTATTTCATCATATCATCCTATAACAGGGGCGTATTTGTTGAAATAGGCTGAAGAATTAACTCCAGGAGCTCTTAGAGACATTAAGCTACACTGTATTTTGACCTTCAGCTTTACCTACACTGTTTCTCAGCTCAGTGCTCAGACATGGTTGGACACCAGGGAAAGTATTTACATTGTGGGCTGCTGAATGTGAATTTGTCTGGCTAATCCTATTATTGAACTTGACTTTGTCATGAAAGAAGGATTGATCAATTTGTGTGCTCCCTCTATTGTAACTAGTTACACTTCGATACACTGTGTAATGACTTGACAACATTCCCGCACTGCCACTCGCCGCGGTGAAATCCAGCCTGGATATCAGTTACTGTCATTTGTCAAAACGCACCACCAGGAATATGCTGTGAAAGCACAATTTGAAATAACTACCCCCCCCCCCCCCACTTCCATGGAATAAAGGTTTTTTCCAACTTACAGAAAACTGTGTTAGACTGTTGCTGAATAATAGATGTGAAGCATCCAAACACTGTCCACATGGTGAAATCCCCTTGAAGATTTTAAATACATTTAAACTCACTTTCACGGTAACAGTTGCAGTTGCACTCACTCCAGTATACATTGTATCAGTGCAGTTAGCTGTTCAGTGACTTGTTTAGACCTCTCAGTACTTCAGAAGAACACGTTAGTTTCCACCACCGATGGCAAAGATCCAGATCAAGATGATATCTGTTATGCACACTTACTTTGTTGAACCCCTCGGCCATACCAACTCAGTATCTGTTATCTGGTACACAGACACAATTGTGTTGTGTCAATCAGCCCCACCCACCTGTCTCTCTCGTTCTCTAGCTCCAGAGGAATGTGAGACGTGATGCTGCTTCATCCCTAGCACAGGCACTCTCTCTCTTTCTCTCTGTCTCTCTCTCTCTCTCTCTCTGTGGGTGGGTATAAGTCATCTGAAGGACTTGATGTTTGACACATTAAACGTGAGAAAGAAGAAGCCAGCAGGTCAAATGGATTTTCATCACACAGTTTATACAGCTATACAGAGTGGGCGTGGGAGGAATGGGGAGTAGGAAGATCCACTGTACCTGAACGGGGATGTGGCAAAGAGGGAGCACAATGCCAGTCTGAGCTGAGAGAGAGAGAGATGAAACCCAGACAGGATTGTCTTGTCTAGGGTTTTTTTTATATTTACTGATCACTCAGCTGAGGTAATCAATTTCAGACACTGGCCAAACAAAGTATCCATCCAGAACTGAGTATCCATCATCAGTGGAGAGTGTGTGTGTGTGTGTGTGTGTGTGTGTGTGTATGTGTATGTGTGTGTGTGTATATTATCTCGCGCGTGTGTGTGTCTTATAAGTATATGGTTTGTATGTGTGTGTATGCACGCATGTGTGTGTGTCCTATGAGTGTATGCTTTGTGTTTGTGTGTGTCTGTGTGTGTAGGAAAGACAGAGAATGGTGGTGGAGTGGGAGTAGTGTAAACATGTCTGTTTCTAATGCACTTACACACACCAGGATCAGGGTTCTAAATTAACTCCCCGCCAAATGCGAGTTAAAATTTGGCGGGTGTTAATAAAAACTTACTAGCCAGTTTGGCCGGTGATGAGGCATTACATGCATGATACATAAGGCTCTGTTCTCGGTCATATATCCCCTGGCAGTACTTCCTACATTTCCCATGACCACTATTCTGTAATGCTACGTGATGACGTTTCATATGCCCATTTGCTGCGCGCAGTTTGCAGTGAAACCAGCGCAAGAGATGATGGAAACGAACGGAGCGTCTACCAGAAAACACATGGAATTAGAAGAACGAACGGAGCCAGAGCAGGGAGCATAGACTGTAAGAGGAGGGAGTTAGCCAGTAAAGTAAAAATTACATAACACTAGTGTTAATTTTGTCACATATTTTTAATTTAGTCTTAGTCTTAGTCTTGTGACGAAATGTCCTTTTTAGTCTTTGTCATATTTAGTCATTCAAATATAATTTTTGTTAGTCAAGTTTTAATCAACTAAAAGTCTCGTCATTTTAGTCTAGTTTTAGTCAAAAGAAAACTAAAGGTATCTTAGTCTTAGTCAGTTTTAGTCAACACATTTTAGTCTTTTTTTTTATAACAAATTATTTCTGATTACCATTTGAGTCAAATAGTGTTTCACACATCTCGATTTTCCAACAATAGCCTATTGTGTGTCCACAGGGCTACTCGACTGTTATAATTACTCATTCTGATTTTTTGTCAGTCAGTATGTTTACATGCACAGGTAAGTCGAGCTACAGTTATAGCTCGGCTGGGATTTGACCATAGACAGTAAAAGATTTGACTGGACCACAATATTCGTAGACCAGTGTTTCTCAGTGTGGTCCGGGGATCACTGGTGGTCCGCAAGCTATCCCAAGTGGTCCGCGAGCAGACGTGGTAAAATATAATATAGATGAGTTGTTTGCCAAATAACTTGTATGTAAATCCAAACAGTTCTGCAACACTGTCTATGCCAGTTTAAATCATACAGAATGAATCCTCTGACACAATAGGCAAAGTGCAAAGACAATAAGCAAGGTGTGAGTAGGCCTATTGTGTAGACTAATTATAGGCTACTGTTGAAGTAGGTCTAATCTTTTTTTTTTTTTAGCTAGGGTTAGTTAAGTGGTCCTGAAACTGAAATAGTTTGAGAAACACTGTCGTAGGCCAAACTATTAATGTTTTACTCCGCCTCGCTAGATGGCGATATGCGCCCAAACACAACACATTCCCCAAACAGACTCTCCATCTTAGCCATAGCTAACTTGCTAGCGAACTTTCCATATTAGCTTACTTGCTAGCAAACTTTGCATCATCAGTCTAACTAGATGAAAAGTTGACATTACATGCTGAACATTTTCATGTATGAGAGAAGCTTTAACTTCTGGGTATGTAGCATTGTGGCATTTAGGTAGTTAGTTAGCTAACTCTGGCAGAAATCTCCAGTGTTCTTGTTCCATGTAGTTTCGTGTTGCAGCCACAGGGTTGCAGCAGCAGCACGTAGATTAGCCTACAGGAAAGCTGTTGCGTATGAACTCATTCTGAATATTTTGAAAACGTAACAGCTAGATATTCTGTCTTCTCATTTTGTAGACGAACATGAAGGGAGATTTTATCTTAGTTTTTATTTCATGCAAAACATTTTAGTCTCGTCTTTTTTCGTCAACAATAATGCATCTTAAGATAGTCTTAGTCAGTGTTTCAGGACATTACTGCCGTCTCGTCATCGTCTCGTCTTAGTCATGAAAAAAAAGGTTGTTGACTAACATATTTCCTCTCGTCTCGTCTGACGAAATTAACACTACATAACACATGTACATAACACAAATACATAACGCGTTACGAAATATTTGCGCAATTAATGCATTGTGTGTTTACCTATTTCCTGTGTGGGCGGCTGATGTCATGTAATGGAGGCCGCAAAACCTGAAGCAGCAAGATCGTTTATTTTATTGTTTTTGGAGTTAGCTGAAGATGGAACGTGAGGAGCTTGAAGTGATCACCACCACCACACACATCACGCACTGTAGGGCACCAAGAGACAGAGGAGGGACCAACATTTAGCCAATAATTATAGCTGTAATGCAAACTGTTTTTCAAAGAATACAATGTCAACATGCACCAACAGCATGCTACATAAAGATGATAAAGATGAGGTTCCAGCTTGTCATTGTTCATGATAATTGGTATCTCCTTTATATTAAGTTAAACTAAATGCAGCAGTGGTTGAGACAGACTTATGGGTGCGAGAAGAGGAATGAAGCAGGGGATGAGGATATCGACAGATAGATAGATAGATAGATAGATAGAGATGCCAAACATGAAATGAAGTGTTTGCACTTTCTGTGTATATTTTGTGGTATGCATTCATTCCAAAAATGTTAATAAAATGATCAAATGCATTCAGTGACACTCATCTCATAAACTCTCAATTCTCTTACTTTCACCGGAAAAAATTTGGCTAGTAGAAATTCTGATTGGCTAGTAACTTTAGAAAGTTACCAGCCACATTGGCTGGTGATCCAAAAAGTTAATTTAGAACCCTGACCAGGATGTGAAGTTAATACTTCTGCTGAGTTAATACTTCAGCAGACATGGCAGGAGTTGTGTGTGCTGGGCACATGAACCTCTGTGAAAGGATAAGGAACCTCTGTGAAAGGATAAGGTAATCAATAATCAAAGGAGCAGTGGTCCTTTCCGGATCCCACCCCGTACTCTCTCTCCCACTCACTTCCTGTCAATCTCCACTATCCTATCTAATTAAAGGCATAAAAAGCCCAAAAAATATACTTAAAAAAAGAAAAGAAAAACAAATACAAATATAGCTGCAAGCAGCAATGAGGGGGCCAAGCAGTTGAGCAGGAGTTGTCCTGGCAACGCAATGTTGTTAAATTATACACACACCCAATTGACCGATCCCAAGCCCCGCCCCCTTTTACTATGTCACAATGAGGACTTCGGAGGACCTCGGTCAACCTCGGTCAACCTCGGTCAATTTTGAATTTTCTAGTGTCCATTCTGTATGACAATACGCCGGTTATGCAAATGCTATAATGCTTCTTTTGCGAGTAGCCTAAGTAACTAAATAACTAAAGAGCTCAAAAAGGTTCAAAGACAAGCCTGAGATACTTGTAGAAGTGACATCCGATATCCTGACCGTGTGAAACGTTAACACACATAGGCCTAACTTTGCATAACTTTGGATAGGCTGCTACACTTTTCAGTAAAGAAATCTAAGTGTGTACGAAAATGTTCCCTTTATTTGTGTTCATAACTACACACAAAAACATAACTAAATCTGGTTTCCATTGATGAAACGACAACATAAGCCTACGCAAAAAAATATAGGCCTACTACCACCTTGCAGGAACTGAACTCGCACATTCACGATTGGAAGACGCGCAAAAGGCTACACCTTCAATCACGTATCGCTTTACACACATCAAGAATATACTTTCAGCTTTGCTACCTTGCCATGTTTAACTTGGGATAGAAGACTGTTGACAGAAATAAGCTAATGATCATTTTTTCAACAAAACGCAATAATAGTCTACTGCGATGCATTATTGATGGCTGAACGAGACAATGTCTTCTAAAGATCGAATCATGTGCAGATTCAAAACTATGCCTTGCTATAGGCTATGCTCGAAATCGCCAATATTAGACCTAGCCTACTACATTGCCCACGTTTAAATTAATTATAGCATAATGATGAAGTCTAGTGCAAGACAAACCACGTCTGCAAACTGCAGATATGTCATGGGTGGTATGGGTTTGAACTCGGAGTGGTTTCTTTTCAATACACTTGTATCATGTTTATTTGAACTCTTCCTTCTAAAGCAGCCATTCAAAATAATAAGTAGACTCTCGGCCTACCGAAGAGAAGCTATCTCTCCACCTCCCCAACATGAGCTGCTTAACAGGCTAGTCACTCTCCCAAGTTGCGTGGGAACTTGGATCTGCAGCACTTGGTCCCGTCTCCTACTAATCCTCGAAATATGGTTAGATTTTGTTATGGACACGTCAACACCACATTTTTGCACATACCTGTTTATTGAATCAGATTTATATCTGCAGCAAATAATGTAAACTACCTGCTCGTGATAACGTGCTAATTGTTTATCCCCAGTTAACATGCATCCCATTAAGATCCACGACACCGGATTGGTTTGTCCTCAATTTGTGGTGTTCCACCTCGTTGATAACAGCGGACATTGTGAATGTGTCCATCTGCATACTAAAGGCCTTTCTGACTTCTGTTTTTTGAATATATCAATATTACTTGATGCCCAGAAATCCAGCATACACTGTTGCACTCGGCTAAATGGGGGTGCTGCGTCCCCATGTTGAACACGCGTTCTCGCACACTTTCCTGCAAACTTGTCCGACTTAGCAACAGTAACTATGGGACTGACAATGGGAGGAGGGGCTTGGGATCGGTCAATTACCCCCCCCCACACACACACACAAACACACACATATATAAACAGATAAACCTCCTCCCCCAAACACCCCAATAGCCCCCTACATCGAACGCACATCTCAAACATCACCAAATGTATTGAGCATCTTCAGGATGTGGTCCCGAGTCCATGTATCAAATTTGGTGTCGATACGAGAAAGTGTTGCAAATTATAGCACCCCTAGTGGTGAAAGGTTGCTAACATTATTGTGTGTCCTCAGGATGTGGTCTTGAGTCCATGAACCAAGTTTGGTTTTGATACCTTAAAGCATTGCTGAGATATGACCTAAACTTCTGTTACTCTAGCGCCGCCCTAGTGGTTGAAAGTCACCAAATTTATTTTGTGTACTCAGGATAAGGTCCCAAGTCCATATACTAAGTTTGGTTTCGATACGTGAAAGCATTGCTGAAATATGAGCCCACTTCCTGTGATTATAGCGCCCCCCTAGTGGTCAAAGGTCATTATTTATTAAGCCTCCTCCTTATTGGGTCCTGACCCCATGTACTGACTTTGTTTTTTTTATGTCAAAGTGTTGCTGAAATATGACTATACTTCCTGTGATTATAGCACCACACAGGGGTCAAAATGTACCAAATTTCTTGGGCGTCCTCCTAATTGGCTCTTGAGTCCATATACTGAGTTTGGTTTTGATAAGTGAAAGCCTTGCTGAGATATCACTTCACTTCCTGTTTGGCGGCTTCGCCAAACTTGATTGGTCGTCACAGGAAACGAGTTTTGAATATAGGTCCAAAAAGCAATACGTTTGTGAATCATGGTATGACGATCATCTGCATCAAGTTTCGTGACAATCAGATAAACTTTGTGACCTGTCAAAACGAATTAAGGGTTTTTGATTAAATCCAATATGGCAGCCGGATCAATTTTGTTGACGTCACAAATTCACCTCTGTCGGATTTAGGACCTCCCACAGTATTAACAGACACCACTAGTAAGTTTTAATTCCAAACATATCACCCGATACAGGCCAAAACGAAATTTTGCTTATTATAGCACCACCTATAGGTGAAAAGTCATCAAATTTATTGAGCATCCTCCTTATTGGGTCCTGACCCCATGTATTGAGTTTGGTTTTGATACGTGAAAGCTTTGCTGAGATATTACTTCACTTCCTGTTTGGCGGCTTTGCCGACAGGGTTTGAATATGGCTCCAAAAAGCAATGCCTTTATGAGTCATGGTCTGACGATGATCTGTGTCAAGTTTCGTGAAAATCAGACACATTTTGTGACCTGTGAAAACTTTTAAGTGTTTTTGATTAAATCCAATATGGCGTAAGGTCCAATATGGTGGAAATTGACATCATGGGGTGCGTTGAGTTCGGCTTCATCCAAGGATTCCAAATAAACCTCAATGTTGAAACGTTAACCGCATAGATGTAATGCAAAATTTGACACAATGGTGGCGCTAGAGCACTTGACATGAAACTTAATGAAATTAATCATATTACTGTACTGAATCAATGTGCCAAATTTCCCAACTTTTTACTGTATGGTTCAATGGCAAATGAGCGTTTCGTTATAATAATAAGAAAACGTAGAATCACTGTGGGTTGCCTCGCAGCTTCGCTGCTTGGCCCCCAACAAGACAAGCAGTGCATTCGATTTGCCTCAGAAAGGACTAAAAAAACATCCTGTCAATCCATAAGTGACTAGATGGATAAAACAACTATAGCAACCACTGGACAAACATGATCAAAGGCATGCATGCTATGTATTTTTGGATGTGGACAGCTATTGCCTTGTGACCTGTCTGTGCTGCTCAGGCAAAAGCACTCGTCCACTACATATTGGATATTTAAACCTCAAGGTACCATAGGCTGGTGTGATCGATATGCCCCTTTTTAGCTGCCTCACCTCACAGCTGTCTGCCAGAGCCATCTGGGGCATTGGATGACAAGCTTCGCTGGAAAGGTAAACAAAGTCAATATATGAAAGGTGATTTTAAGGACTCACTGCGCTGATTTCCGCAATTGGTGTTTTTTGTTGTTTTTGTTTTGTCTCTGTTGTTTCTCGCTGACTTCTCCTCCCTCTTCTCACTATTTGTTTCTTGAAGCTGGTTTCATCTGTCTGTCTGTTCATTCCACCATTTCCTGTCTCTGTGTATAGGAACAGGTTTCTCTCTTTCTGTTTCAGTGCTTCTACTTGCTGTTGGATGGATGGTGCAGTGGTCCAGACCGAATATCAATGCGTCAACCTTGTGCAGGTACAAATTCAGAGACTAAAATGTCAGACAGGATTTGTGCCAGCATGCTTACAGTTAGGAGGGTAAAAAAGCAAAGGTAACAAAGAGAAGTGCATTTTGTCTTCTTTAGGAGCTCAATCTGTCATAATGGGGGCTTTATATGAGGTATACTGTTTTTATTGCCTGAGTGTGTGTGTGTGTGGTGTGAGAGCAAGAGTGAGTGATGTCATTGGGGGTGTCGTAGGGTGTGGTTGCTCGGCGACAAAAAACTTCTTCCATGTATGTTATGTAAGGAATAATGGCCGCCGAGGTGTCCTGTTATACGGAATTAATGGACGAGGGCGAGAGGCAAAGAACTCCCCGACGCGCAGCGCACAAGCTAACTGTCCATGCTATCGCTGTCGCTGCAGAAAGATGTACAACAAACTGAACAAATCGGCTTCTTTTTAAACGGAACCGCTTGTTTCATTTGTGTGCTATAAAGGCATGACTATTGCCTATAGTGGCAACCGGGTGATAAGCGGGATAACTTCAAGGTGTCCTGTTATATGGAGTTAATGGACTCCTCTGCACGTCGGGGAGTTCTTTGCCTCCCCCCTCGTCCATTAATTCCATATAACAGGACACTTCGCCGGCCGTTATCCCTTACGTGTTTAATAAAGCCCCGGAGTTGTGTCCAGTATTGAGAAGTATGTCTGGAATGGACATTACTTTAATTGTTGTTGAGGTTACAACAAACTCTGTGACCTGCTTGATTTAACCAATGGTTGCGTTAGCCCAAGCTAACTCATAGGCATAGGCAGAGAATTTCTAATGAGGAGACACAGCACTCAAAAAATCCTCCATAGAAATGCATGGGGTTAGTGTGGCAATATGGCATGACATATCCCCCCCCCCCCCCCCCCCCGCAAAAAATAAAATAAAAAATACGCGTGGACAATATTTGTCCGTTTCCCGGTTTAGCCGTGCATTGGTCAGCAAAAAATTTGCCTACATAGCATAACACCATCCACATGCAATAATACAACAACAACGTCTACTATGACCTATTCATTTGGACAACTTGATACAGCCCTATACAGGCTAAAGTTACCTTGTTTTGTTCTTGACGTCTGGCTGTAAAGCAGTCTAACGTCTAACGACAAGCACACCAATTGCCTACCTTGTTCTTGCCCATCTGGAATAACTCCTCTAGCTTTGCTGCCTCCATACTTTCTGTTGTTTAAACTTGTGATCCATCATGAGTATTGAATTAGTGAATTAGCTCAACATTGTGTGCTGATAACCACATATAGATAGATAGCCGAGTAAAAGAAAACAAGTAGCCTACGTGCCTGCATGCGTATTGTGTCTCCTGCTCAAACAAAATGTGTGCGCGTTAATTTTGAAAGTGAAGTAAAGTGTTCACTAAGATACGTAATAGAAAATTGTAAATAGCCTGATGGCAGCTAATGGGATACTGTGCATAGTTGGGAAGGTATGGTGGGCCAATTTGGTGTGAATACACACACACACAGGGAAATTCTCTCCTGTTGTACACTGAAAAAAGTGATTTTGACATGTAGTAATTTTTTCTTAAATGAAACTGTATTTATATACTCAATTTGTTTGTGTTTTGCAAAAACTCATTTCAGATAAGTAATATCTGCAAGAAAAAAAGGGGTTTGCTTCAGATTTGTTTGTGTTTTACAAAAAACTAATTTCAGTTAAGTAATATCTGCAAGAAAAAAAGGGGTTTGCTTCAGAGGCGGTGCTGCGCATGCGTTTATTTGGCTGCCAAAAGACGATTGTCCTCCATTTTGCAAACGGTTCCGTTGGCTTGAAGAGATCTGCACTTGAAATCTTCGTTTTTGACTTAACGGTAAGTGGTATATTATTAAAAGTCATTTGACAGTCAGTTTACCATTAGAAATTTGGAGTGTCTTTAATTGCCTTATTTGACACGATAGAGCTGTTTTCTTGAATATTTAAGAAATCGTCTAGCAAGCTAGCTAAAGTTAACTTTACCTAGCAGTTCTACTCCAATATAATGTTAACTGGGCTAAGAAGTTCATCTTAAAGTTTACTTTTATTACCTCCTCGACGTAATTGATTGAATAACTTCAAAATGAATATATACCTTAATGTTAGACAATTTAGGTCGTTGAAACTCAGTGGACCCATTAAAGTTTGTACAATTAACATTAGCTGCTAACTGAATTGGAACACAGATCTTGCCTGAAATATGGTTGACCTTAACGTTGCTAGTTAGCTAACCGAACACGTTATGCAGCAGACCAAACACGTTTTCACCGACCCCTGTGGAGTCAACTGACACTTAACTTGAGCAATGCCGAGTTTGCAAAATACATTTGTTTGGAGACTCAGAATGCAGGCCAAGGTACATGTAAAAAGGAAAGAAATAGGACGCATGTTTTGTGAGTGATTAGGTCAGGTCATAACTCGGACAATGTTGGGCAAAAGCCACATTTACGCTAGGTTTAGAAACGTGTTCATTTATTCTGTCAGTAATGGAGTACCACTATTTTCTCAATAATGTCATCGCCAGCGCTGAATATGCATGGTGGTGGTGGTGGCATTTCTCAAACTCAACAGCAGTGCAAGATCTGGACAGGCTGATGCTACGCACCTGTTAAGCAGATATTGGTTGAACATTTTATTTGTTCCATGGTGTTGAAATTCGAAATGTTTTCCCTTCAAGGGGACAGTCAGACCAACAAGCAGGGCTGTGTAGCTATTGTTGGTAGATTGTAAGATAATGTGTCAAATGTCAATTAAATGAAGTGTCAAAATCGTTTGATTAACTAGTACCATTTGTGTATGTATTAAATAAGTATATTTCATAAATGTATACTTTATATTTATATTATAAATGTGTTTCTATCCTCTTAAGTTACAGGTATTGAGAAATGTCCTTGCTTGATGACTGGATCAGGAAATGCCTGTGATGCTTGGGTATTCAGGCAAGCTACAGGTCAAAGATGCGTAACCTTGGATGTCCAGTGACCGCTGTTTTCCAGAAGAAGGTCATAAGTTCCAGAAGAATGTTTAAAGGACATAAAATGACCAAACATTTGAGGATTTTGCAAGGTGTAAGTTTGTATTACTATTATTGTTTACTTCTCTTACATATTACATACAATGATCACATTGGATCTGTTTCTGCTATTTGCAACTGCCATCACTTATAGTCACCCTACTCACACACTGCTCTTATGTTCCTTATTACAACATAGCGACAGATAGAGGCATTATAATTTTGTGTCTAACTATAACTGGACTCCTCAGGGTTGATACGACTACATGAGTCGTCATACATTTACTCACTCACTCATTTTCCCGTTGCTCACATTGTTCCTTCCCCAACTGGTACACTCACTTATTAGCCTGATGTCCTTATACTCAATTCCTGTCAGAATTTAAGTCTGGTGCTGCTTCGTTGGGACGTGATTATGGGGTGTGTTTCAACCAATACAGGGGAAAGAAATGCTTGCCAAGTGCCTGTTATCTGTTGCAAAGCACTCTGAACTGAATCTTCCGTATTAAAAGTGCTTTATAAATAGAGGTTATTATTATTTAGAGTATTGATTGTATTTTCACAAAATAATTAATATCCCTGTATCTGAACAGACAGAGACTGTACATCTGAGGAGGGAGGCAGCCATCAAGACCCCGTGCCTTTATTTTGGTGAAGATGATTATTCGCTCATACATGTACATGGTAAGTAACACTAACCAAGGGCATGTTGAAATTGCAATAAAAATTGCATTTTTATGCCAATTTTTAAGCCAAAAACCTTTAAGCCAGCTCCCAGCTCGTACCTTTTCTCAAGCGTCAACCTAAAGCAGCTTTTTACATTTTGTACAGGATATCCATGGCAAGGAGGTGTCAAGAGAAAACCACCCCTTGGAACATGAGGACATCGGCATCGTTGTGGATGGAGGCATCATTTTGGAGGAACCTTGGTCTGTTGCACAAGGCTGTGCAGTGAAGCCAGAGACTTTCTAATGAGGAGACACAGCACTCAAAAAATCCTCCAATCATGTGTTGTGAACTCGGTGCTGGAGTAAGGTTGGTGTCGTGAAGCCTTGCGCACGCGCATTTCTGCCAAATAGGATGCCCGATGAGTGCCAAAAAAGCATTGCATTATGGCTGCCGAGTGCAGGGACTTGCCTAAAAGGACTTTGGTGAAGCTAGGGGTCATATACACATTGAATCAATGTTGAACTCTTCAATACTATTACAAATTCATGCAAAAAGTTGTCATTCAGATGGATGGTGATAAGCTCCTACCCAAGGTTCTCAATCTTAAGAACCAAATCATTAGATGGGCAAGTGGGCCTCTTCTTTCTCTTCCCTGCTGTCTCTCTCTTTCTCTCTCTGTCTTTATCGTTCGTCCTCTCTCTCGGCACACTTTTACACACACACACACAGTCATGATTGACTTGATTTGAAAGATTCAATAAATGGTTGTGAACCTTTCTTTCTTTCTCACTGTCTTTCTCTCATTCTTTCTTTCTCACTTTCTTTCTCTCATTCTATCTCGGCACATTTACTTACACACGCACGCACGCACACACACACAATCACTCACTGGTAAGGTGTTTGGCTTTGGTCAAAGGTTCACAACCATTTATTGAATATTTCTTTCTCTCTTTTGGTGCACACACTCTCTCTTTGGCACTACTGCTTTTGCTTTGGTTTAAGAGCGTGAAAATTATTATTTTTTAAAGCAAAGGGTCCCAATGTGTGTTCATATGTGTGTTTCTGTGTTGAACATTTGTTTTAATAAAGAAAGTTATACCATTTCTGTTTGAGATTTAAGTTAATACTATTTAACCTGAATTTGAAGTTTAACTTAATTTTTACCAATGAAATTATATACAAATATTAAGCAAATTCAACTAAATCTATATGGCTGGATGTAGCTAAATTAAATTGAGTGCAAATGGTTACCTAAAAAAAATTAAGTAATTCTTGCATTAGAGAATATTAAGCAAATTCAACTAAATCTATATGGCTGGATGTAGCTAAATTAAATTGTGTGCAAATGGTTACCTAATACTAATTTTTACTCAAAATATTTGATTGGAGTTTGCTTGGCTTGATTTAGTTGTAACTACTCAATTTAGTTTAGCTTTAATTGCAAGAAAATATTAAGCAAATTCAACTAAATCTATATGGCTGGATGTAGCTAAATTAAATTGAGTGCAAATGGTTACCTAAATAAAATTAAGTAATTCTTGCATGTCATTTTTTTCAGTGTAGAGCCTGATGGTACGCACAGTGCGTACGGACGTACACCTGCAGGCGCGCCTGGGCTGCGCGCGCGCGTATGGAGAACACAGGACAATGAGAAGCCGTGTCAGTGCCACTGCATGTATTTGTTAACTAACGAAAGAAGGTCATATCTACATGAAATAGAAACAAAATAGAAACGAATCAGAATCATTAAATGTTTACAAGGCTGGAAGTTCAACAAATATAGGTCTACTAATGTGATTAAAATAGTTAAATAAAAAATATTTCATTCATCAATCTTATTCAATGACCTAATGCCATCATAACATAGGCCTGGGCTCCAGGAAAGAACAGTTTATGTTTAACCTATCTAATTTTGTGTTGGTCATACTATAGAATAATATATTGCTTGTCTTTGTTGAATAAGAAAGAAGATAAAGAGCTTAAAAATAATCGCATATCGCATCGCAATCGCAATATTGGTGAGAAAAATCGCAATTAGATTTTTTTCCAAAATCGTTCACCCCTAGTTTCAACCAATACAGGGGAAAGAAATGCTTGCCAAATGCCTGTTATCTGTTGTAAAGCACTCTGAACTGAATCTTCCGTATTAAAAGTACTTTATAAATAGAGGTTATTATTATTTAGAGTATTTACTGTATCACAAAATAATTAATATCCCTGTATCTGAACAGACAGAGACTGTACATCTGAGGAGGGAGGCAGCCATCAAGACCCTGTGCCTTTATTTTGGTGAAGATGATGATTCTCTCATACATGTACTGTACATGGTAATGTAGCAGGTAGACCTTCTCTGCCTGCTATTTCCCCATAGCACCTGCCAGTGCTAATGAAGGGGGCAGGGAATAGGCATTTAATCAATCTGGCCCCAGTGGAGTGCTACTTAAGAGGGGCAGTAGCCAGTAGCAATGTAGACTCCACTGGTGTAGCCCCTGTCTGTGCTACCGTCAGGTATGCTGTCTCCCCGTAAACATTTGTGGTTTTATGTTATGTATGTTGTGGTGTTTTCATTGTTTAATCTTCTGTGTTCTGTTCTTTTAGGCAGCACAGTCATGCTGGTGGGGTAACATGGGTCGTGCTGCTGTCTTGTCTTGTCTTGGTTTTGCTTTGGTTATTTTATGTTTGGTTTTTGTGTTGCCTGTCTTGTCCTTCTGTTTGTGTAACTTTTATGTTTATTTAGTAGGGAGGTGGCTCTGAGGGGGGCTAGTCTAAGCATACGTGTGGTGTGGTTTTGTGTATTGCTTATCGCTTTGCGGTGTGCCTTTGCTGTGTAACAGGTGAGCTTTTCTTTATGCTTGCATGTAAAATATTTGTGTGGACGTCCGTAGTTGCCACCCTCAGATCCCCACTGCCCAACCGTTTGTGTATTAATAAATCCTTTGCTTTCCTGGAATCATGTCTCCATGGTGTAATTACGAACCTGAAAGAGCTGTCTCGGTTTAGAGGTACGATCTCTTAAAGATTCCCTGATGCACTAGGCCTCAGGGTGGCGTAGTCAGGCTACTGTGATTGGCCCCTTGGCCCTTCCTAAGTATTACCCTGTTACAGTAAGTAACACTAATCAAGTGCATGATGAAATTGCAATAAAGGGTGTTAACTCATCAATGGTCACATTTATTTTTATGCCAATTTTTAAGCCAAAAACCTTTAAGCCAGCTCCCAGCTCGTACCTTTTCTCAAGCATCAACCTAAAGCAGCTTTTTAAATTTTGTACAGGATATCCATGGCAAGGAGGTGTCAAGAGAAAACCACCCCTTGGAACATGAGGACATCGGCATCGTTGTGGATGGAGGCATCATTTTGGAAGAACCTTGGTCTGTTGCACAAGCACTCAAAAAATCCTCCATAGAAATGCATGGGGTTAGTTTGTAACGACGTTGTATACACATATCCCACCCCTTCCTCTGCAAAACGTTGACATGTGAATACATTCAGCCAATCATGTGGTGTGATGTGAATACATTGAGCCAATCATATGATGTGTTGTGCAGACATCGTGCCAATTATGTGTTGTGAACTCGGCGCTGGAGTAAGGTTGGTGTCGTGAAGCCTTGGGCACGTGCATTTCTGCCAAATAGGATGCCCGATGAGTGCCAAAAAGCGTTGCATTATGGCTGCCGAGTGGAGGGACTTGCCTAAAAGGACTTTGGTGAAGCGTCACATACACGTTGAATCAATGTTGAACTCTTCAATACTAATTACAAATTCATGCAAAAAGTTGTCATTCAGATGGATGGTGATAAGCTCCTACCCAAGGTTCTCAATCTTAAGAACCAAATCATTAGATGGGCAAGTGGGCCTCTTCTTTCTCTTCCCTGCTCTCTCTCTCTCTGTCTGTCTGTCTTTCTATCGTTCGTCCTCTCTCTCGGCACACTTTTACACACACACACACACAATATCTTGCTGTATGGTGTTTGGCTTTGTATCAGGCACAAATTCTTGCAAAAAGTGGTCATGCAGATGGATGGTGAGAAGCTCTCACCCAAGTGACATTTAAATTCAAGCCAAAGTATCTGTGTATCCCTTTTTCTTTCTTTCTCTCTATCACACTCTACCTCTCTCTCATTCTCTACTGCTGTTGCTCCCTTATTTATAAATACATTGTCCTCATTACAGTTTTGATTGAGAGCAGGATTATTATTATTATATTTTAATATTTTTATCAATCTTGATATTTTAGACCAGTGAGCAACCAATGTTCATACATGCATATCGCTTCTGTGTTTATCTGTCTCTCATGTGGAATTGTGTTTTCCTTGTTGGAATTTGCATGTGCATTAATAAAGGCAAAGTTATAATCATACCATTTGTGTTTTGAGTTTTAATTAAATTTAACCTTAAAATCTAACCTTAATTTGTACCAAGAAAATAATATTACATTTTACTCAAAATATTTGATTGGAGTTTGCTTGGCTTGATTTAGTTGTAACTACTCAATTAAGTTTAGCTTTATTTGCAAGAAAATATTAAGCAAATTCAACTAAATCTAAATGGCTGGATGTAGCTAAATTAAATTGAGTGCAAATTGTTACCTAAATAAAATTAAGTAATTCTTGCATGTCATTTTTTTCAGTGTAGCACTGTTACGACCCTGTGGTCGTATATATCTGTATAAAATATGTGTTCCTTGTGGCTCCCTTGTTCATTTGTGTCTTGCAGATTGCCTCTCAGCCCGTTTACTGATTGCCGGTGCAGTTTAATTGACCAACCACACTCATTGGATGTTTCTTGCTGCTGGCCCTTTAAAAGTTCAGCCGTGACATCAGCAGGGGCGCGCTCTTCCGACTTTCTTTGAGACGCCTGCCACGCCAGTCCTCGCCACCTTCGGGCCCATCCTCGGGCCAGAGTTGTTTTCGACTGCCGCTTCAGCCACTCTCGGTGTGAGAGGCCGGGAAGTGAACTGCGGCCTGTTCAGGCCTACTTTGTAGCCCTGTTGATTTTTCCGGCTTTTGCCGTATACTTTTTCGTTAATCTTAAAATTGAGCCTTAGTTTCCTAAGTTATTCTATTTTTGTTATTAATAAATATAATTAATTTTATATTGTTTGTCTGCCCATTATTGCTCTTTGTTATTTCCCTAAGCCCTAGACAAGGGACGTAACAAATTGGGGGCTCTCGTCCGATCTTTTTGTAGCCTAGGCCTACTCGTTTATTTTCCCTGATTGTGACAAATTGAAGGCTTTGTCCAATTCTTGTTTTTTTTTAGTATATACTCGTATTTTCCCCCCCTTATTGTTGCAAATTGTTTGGCTTATTTGCTTAATTTTTCCCCCACGAATTATAGTGTCTGGCTCATTCGATTTCGTTTTTGCCTTAGATGAATTTTTTCTACAACTGTGATTTTTAACGTTGTCTGTTTGCTCCTTCCAGATTGCGTTTTGACATCGTATTTTTTTTTTTTTTTCAAGTAGCCTTTGTGGAAGTGCGTTTGTGGCCCAGGAACTCTGGTGAGTTTAGCGTTTTACTCCTTTCTTTGATTTGGTCGTGGCTTTGTGGGGTGACTCCGGGGGGAGATTTCTCGGAATCTTCAACTGGTAAGCCCTGAAGATATATAAGGTATAGTTAGTTTTGTGGGCATGTAGGGTCCAGAGTTTCGCCCTGTCTGGGTTTTGTGGTCCAACGCAGCTTCCTAGTAGCATCTATTAATAGCTAGATTGTGTTTCGTTATTTTTTGAGAGGTATAAAATAACCTGTATTTTGTTTTTTGGAGCAGAGTTACAGGTTTTTTTTGTGTGCGCTATAGTGGCAGCGTGTGTTTTTGGTGCCTTTGTATAAGGACTTTTTTTTTTGTGTGTGGCAATAGTGGCAAACGTGTTCTTGGCTCTCTCTCTTTGTGTTGCCAAGAGTTTCTCTCTCCTGAATGTTCAATTTTGTGGTGGAGGGGGGGAAAGCAAATCGTTTTCATTTTGTTTGCTTTAATTAGCGCTAAGGTGATTTTCATTATTGTGAGGCCTGCAGTAACGAAAATGTCATCCGAGGTTGATGAGTTTATTAAGACTCCTTCTGAGGATATATTGACTCCTTGCACGAAAGAGCAACTAATTACAATAGCAGAGCATTATTCCATTTCGTTGTCTGCAGAGGATAAAAAATGTAAGGATAATCTCTTTAAAGCTGTTGTACTGGCTTTGGTGGCAAAGGAGATCCTTATTGGGCCGACTTCGCCTGTGTTATCTTCTGCTAGTGGTGCGTCAGCGCGTGAGTTGAAAATACGAGAGTATTCGTTTGAAGAGCGTAAGTTGCAATTGGAAGCAGCGCGGATTCGCGCAGAAAGGGAAAATCGCTCTGTGAAAGAAAGGGAACTGCAAAATGAAGTGGAAATTAAGAAGTTGGAGCTCCAGCATGAACTTGACCTTAAAAGGCTAGAGCAGGAAGACCGCGAGAACGATAAGAAAAGAGAGTTTCAACTTGAGCGTGAGCGTGAAGAGCGAAGCTTTGCTATTAAAAAGCTGGAGCTGGCTGCTAGAGCACAGCCTGTCCCTTCTGGTCCGTCCTCTGATACTTCTCATGCTAGTTCTTTTTCTCGTTCTCTTGCTCGGTCCGGCCCTGGTTCTAGTTTTATTGCTGGCTCCTCGGCCGATTCTGATATTTCGCAGTTGCCCTCTGTACCGTCAGGTAGCACAGATGTGTCGGTTCCGTCTGCTCCCGCAACTGGTGCACTCGACACTGTTAACCTCGGTCCTGATGCTCACTCCCCATTCGTCCCATTGCCTCCAGACCAGGTCTTTGATGTTAGCCGCAGTTTTCGAATGGTGCCTCCTTTTAATGAGCGAGACATTGAAAAATATTTCGTTCATTTTGAAAGGGTGGCAGTCACTTTGAAATGGCCTAACGATGTGTGGTGTCTTCTCCTTGCCTCGGTTTTGACAGGAAAGGCACAATCTGTGTATTCCTCTCTGAGTATTGAACAAAGCTCTGACTATAGCTTTGTTAAGACTGCTATTTTAAATGCCTATGATTTGGTGCCTGAGGCATATCAACAAAAATTCCGTGGTCTGCGAAAATCTGACAGGCTCACGTATGTGGAATTCGCGAGAGAGAAGGAAGGTGCATTTGACCGGTGGTGTGCATCTCAACGTGCACACACCAAAGAGCAACTCCGAGAATTGTTGTTGCTGGAAGAGTTCAAAAATTGCATACCTGACAGTGTTGCAATGTATTTGAACGACCAGAAAGTTACTACATTAGCGCAAGCGGCTGTTTGTGCCGATGAATTTGTGCTTACGCATAGAAGTCTTTTTTCTTCTATTCCTCGCCGTGATGTGGCTTCTTCTTCCACCATGCAGCAGAGCGTAAGGCGATCTAAACCTGTCAGCTCAACGCAGCAGGTAACTAGCGATTTGCGTGCTTGTTTTTATTGTCATGAGGCAACTCACCTCATTTCTCAATGTCCAGAGTTAAAAAAGAAAGCAGCGAAAAATGTGGGGAGGAAAAAAGATGCCAAGGGTTCTGGTGTTGTTCGCCCATTAGTTGAGTCAAAGGGGAAATCTGACCCCGTTTTTGCCCCGTTTGTACTTGATGGAAAGGTTTCACTCACTGGACGTGAGGAAGATGCAATTTCTATCAGAATGTTGAGAGATACAGGTTCCGCCCAAAGTTTCATTCTCGCTACTGTTTTGCCTTTTTCTGATGACAGTTATAGTGGATCTGATGTGGTTGTGCAAGGTATTGAAATGGGCGTTTTAAAAGTTCCATTGCACAACGTGTATGTTGAGAGTAAATTCGCTTCTGGTTGTGTTAAAGTAGGTGTCTGTTCTCAGTGACCTATGGAAACATTCATTTTCTTATTGGGAATGACCTTGCTCGTGAGAAAGTGATTCCGTTTCCAGAAGTGGTTTCACAACCATTAGAAAACTTTAATGGTGACTCAGAGGTGTTTCCCATGTGTGCTGTGACTCGAGCTCAAGCCCGCAGGTCCAAGGACTTGGCTAACACGTTCATGGCTTTAGACAACTCTCTGTTAACTGCGGAGCGTTCAGGGAAATCGGCACGTCGGTCGCTGTCCGCTAGCGGTGGTGCTGAAGTTTCCCAATCGGCTAGTTCAGCCCGTTCGCTGTCCATTCAGAGCAGTGCTGAAGTTTTAAAACCATGTCTTTCTCTGCCTGTTGATAGGAAGCGGTTGCAGCAGGAACAGAGGGTGGATCCTTCCTTAGCTAAGTGCCGTGCAGCGGCTGCAAAAGGAGAGTTGTTAAACGGGTCAGTGAGTTATTTTTGGGATAATGGCTTATTGGTGAGAAAGTGGGTTCCCTCACACCGTGATGATTTAGGCTGGAATGTAGCTTATCAGATTGTGGTTCCTGCAAAATTTCGTTTGCATGTGCTAACGCTTGGCCACGACCATGATTTTGCAGGTGACAGGTGTTCGAAAAAGCTATAATCGCATCCTACGTTACTTCTTCTGGCCTGGCCTCAAGGCTGATGTAGCGAAACATTGCCGGTCATGTCATCGTTGCCAACTAGCAGGAAAACCCAATTAGACCATTCCACCTGCACCACTTCACCCTATACCCGTTATCGGGGAGCCATTTGAGCGCATTATTTTAGATTGTGTTTGGCCTTTGCCCAAGTCCAAATCTGGACATCGCTATTTGTTGACAATAATGTGTGTGGCCACTCGGTATCCAGAGGCAATTCCACTTCGGTCATTAAAGGCAAAGCCCATTGTAAAAGCACTCATTCGCTTTTTTTCAACTTTTGGTTTGCCCAAAGCGGTCCAGACAGATCAGGGATCAAACTTTTTATCACGTCTGTTTAAACAGGTATTACAGCAGCTGTCCATTAAACATGTTGTCTCCTCAGCCTACCATCCCGAGTCACAGGGGGCACTGGAGAGGTTCCATCAGACCCTGAAGACTATGTACCGTACGTTCTGTCATAATTCTGCCAAACAGTGGGATGATGGTCTTCTGCTGCTGCTGTTTGCTACACGTGAAACGACTCAAGAGTCATTGGGTTTTAGTCCAGCTGATCTGATTTTTGGCCACAATGTTAGAGGTCCTTTGAGAATGCTACGTGAGCAGTTGGAGTGTGAGACCACTGCTCACAAGCAAACCAACATTCTGGACTATGTCAGTTCATTTCGTGAGCGCCTGCATCACGCCTGTGCTTGTGCTCAGAAAGCCCTGTCTTCGACTCAGCTCAAAATGAAGACTCGGTTTGATCGCAAGTCTGCACAGCGATCATTTAAGGCTGGCGACCAGGTCTTAGTGTTGTTGCCTGTTGTTGGGTCAGCATTGCAGGCTAAGTTTTCTGGCCCGTATGAGGTAGACACTAAGCTTAGTCAGACAGATTATGTCATTCGTACGCCAGAGAGGAGGCGTAAAACCCGTGTTTGCCACATCAACATGTTGAAGCCTTATGTTTCCAGGGAAACTGGAGTTGAGGCAAGTGAGTACTGTGTGCCTGTGGCCTCTGCTTCTGTGGCATCTTCCTATTCCCCAGAGGAGGATGGCCTCACATTCCGTGATGTTCCTGTGTCCTCTCCTCGTTTACAGAACTCTCAAATCTTGAAAGATCTGGACTGTTTTCTCACTCATCTCTCAGACACTTGAGCAGCTGACATTAAGGAATTGATTAAGTCAGTTCCTGAATTGTTTGCGGATGTCCCGTCACGTACGCATGTTCTTAGTCACGATATTGATGTGGGAAATCATCCCCCCATCAAACAACATGCATACAGGGTAAATCCGAAAAAGAGAGATATTAAGAATGCTGAAGTCCAGTATTTGATTGAGCATAATTTGGCTGTACCTAGCTCTAGCGCATGGAGTTCCCCATGCATTCTTGTCCCAAAGCCTGACCACACATTCCATTGCACTGACTACAGAAAGGTTAATTCAGTCACCAAACCAGACTCGTTTCCACTTCCACGCATGGAAGACTGCATTGACTGAGTTGGATCAGCAAATTTTGTTACCAAATTAGACCTGTTGAAAGGTTACTGGCAGGTGCCCTTAACACCACGCGCAGCTGAAATTTCTGCGTTTGTCACCCCTGACTGCTTCATGCAGTATGCTGTAATGGCTTTCGGTTTACGCAACGCTCCCGCCAGTTTTCAGCACCTGATGTGCAAAGTTTTAGCAGGTGTGCAGAACTGTGAAGTGTACCTTGATGACATTGTTCTACATAGTTCTTCATGGGCTAGCCACCTCCAGGTTATCCGTACTGTCTTTGAACGACTTCGTGACGCATCTCTGACACTGAATCTGGCCAAATGCGAATTTGGAAAAGCCACAGTGACTTATCTTGGCAAGCAGGTTGGTCAGGGTCAGGTGCGTCCTGTGGAGGCAAAGGTACAAGCTATTTGTGATTTTCCAGCTCCAATGACTAAACGCGAAGTACGCAGGTTGCGGCACATAGCACACAGCTCCCGTAACAGTAGATTCATGATTTACTCGGTTTTATTAGTTTTTGCTGTTTTCAGATACCTCAATCTTAATGTATGCCATCTCAACATGGATTAACCATTGACTGTACATGGGGATTAACACTAGACAGTCAGTAAATTATGATGTGATAAAGCAACGTAAGTTAATGCTAACTCATTGTGAAGCATGGACCTCATCAACCTGTAATCATGTTACAGTAATGTAACTAGCCAGTTTGCCATCGTTGCATTTTTTTCTAACGTTAACGACAGACACTTCTGTTAGAGCTACTTGTGTGACGGTAACAGTTAGGTCCTTTTTGCAGACAAGGTATGGGTGATGGCTGAATGTACTGGAGGTGGCGGCAAGGTGGTCTCCATGGGAATTAGTCTGCAAGAAAATGCCTATGTGAAGTGGTTTGGCTGGGGTGGTCTGAGGTGGCATGTCCTCCCCCTTTCTCCAAGTCCCCTGACATCCATCTCACTGACATCACCCACTGTCACTGGATCAACCTGAAGCCCCTTACACGTGGGACATGGCAACGGCACCACTACGTTGTGAAACACATCATTTTCAATAACTTGCGTGGCACTAAGAGGCCGTTTACACGACACCGCCGGGTGGATTTTCTCTTACCGCTTTCACACCTTTAACGACTCCGGCAAGAAAAAACCTCGCGTGTACACACAGAGGTGTAACCGGCTAAATGTGCTGTAGTGCATATGCCAGACCAGTCGATGGCGCCGCTGTGCAGAAGCTTCACGATATTTTAGCGTGAATCGCGTAGAAGAAAACATTGTTGAAACAGTTTGTTAAGCCAGAGAATGTCTAATAAGTGCTCTGGTTAAGCAGTCGCATGAAATAAGGAGACTACAGACAATTCGGTTTTCAATTCAACTGTTAAACTAATAAAGTTCATTTTCAAGGTATGTGACTGCTATGTGAAATTTCAAATGCTTAGTTTGCCGACATTGCATTAGGTCTGAGCACCACTGGAGAAAACACTAACATGCAGTAAGCTAATGTTTAACTAGGTTAAGCTAACGTGTGCTTCTAACTTAGCCACTAAAGGCTGATAGGCATATAAATCATGACAGGGGAAAGAAAAACATTTTAATATGATAAATAAATGGTTCGGTTTTTTTTGACAAGCAACATGTCAGGTCGAGTGCCGTAGCTGGGTTAGGGGTGGGGCTGGCTATGTCGTCATAGGATTGCCGGCTTCACACGTCTACACGGCACGGTCTAGCCGGCGGTTTCAGAAGTTCCCACTTCGGAAGCCGGTTTCAAAAGCTATCGGTTTAAGTCTCCTAAACTGCCGGCGTCGTGTACATGCAAGGCGTAACCGTTAACAAAACCTCACCGGTTTCACAAAAACCGGCGTCGTGTGCACGGCCCCTAAGAAAGGTCTGCCGCTGCGTTGAGCAGTTACCACTTCCTTTGTGTAAACCCCTTGAAGGGGTTTTGAGTGATGAGCCAGTGTGACTGAACCCACATTTGGAAAGTGCATGTCACTGTCTTGTTCTTGCCATGTCAATGTTACTGAATTCACTTCAACTTTCTGTATGCCCCTGTACTCATACAAATTGTCAATTGCAATGTGCCATTTAACCAGTGGTGTAGTCTAGTTAGCTGTAGTGGTGGGTATACTGTGAGCAACCCCAAACTGTGATAAATACTGTGGGTTTTCTTTGTCTTGCAATTAAATTGCAATAAATACCAAAGCCTGCAAATGAACACAACCAGTTGTTTGGGCAAATGTAACAATCTTTATTAATTCATATATAAACATTAATACTGATTTAAAATGTGCAGGGGGTTCACGGAAGCAGAGGCAGTAAATAGCAGCAGAGGAACCAGCTTCATTAAATTCTCACTCATTAAAGGTCGTTAAATCGCACACTGAGTGGACGTTAAATCGCACAACGAGTTCCACACCGTCACTGGCACACACACAGGGATGGATTACTGCACGGGCCTACCGGGCCCAGGCCCAGGGGCCCAAGGGGTCAGGGGGCCCTGAAGCCCAAGTCTTTGCATGGAATCATTGCCTCAATATCAACAAATCAGGATGTCGGCTATGAATCTGATTGACCATCCCCAAAATGCACCAGAATACAGGAAATCACATCAAACAAATTAAAAAAATTCTGGGGGAGGACCCCCCCACACACACACACATACGACAATAAGTTGGGGGCCCTTAATACATCTGAGCCCAGGGGCCTGAAAGTTCATAATCCGCCCATGCACACACATCACCCTATAAGAAGGCACTGCAGACTATTTGATCACTCCACTCTGAGAATTACACACGTACCCGCAACCGCTTAAGAGAAGTTACCATCCCCCCATTGCGCTCCTAAGAACACACGCACACACACACACAGCACCGACGTGGAGGGAGGACAAATCGGCTCACCCCACGCCAAGGAACACCAGACAGCAGACAGACGCGGCTCACCACTCTTAACTCAGGAAGCGAATAACCCGGCTAGGCTACTTGCCTTCATCGCCGGCAATCCTAAATGACTGCGAGCGACACCCTCCCGCACCCAAGAGTGTCGAACCGCAGCCGTCAGGTGATCTCTCCTCTCGCTTCCCCCATTCCCCTTTTGTCAGTTCCGTTTCAGGTAACCCCAATCAGCCTCACCTGTTGCAGTTCATTCAATTAGTCCAAATTCAGTCCCAGCTGATTAACAATCCCCACAGTTTCACAATTCACTCACATCACAATACATATCCTTGCCTATTTTAAATGGGTATACTGAGATGGTGATGCTTTTTAAGTGGGTATACTGTGTAGTCCTGTGTATAACGTAGACTATACCACTGCATTAACCCATTTACTCCTAAAATGCCTGCTAAAAACGCCTATAGAATCCTATGGCATTCTAGACTAAATAACCTTATTTCCTGAGGGTTTTCTGAAAACATACTAAAAATTGTCAACGTCCACCAAAATGTAATATCTAAGCCTCTGTAGCACCTAGAAACATGAAATAAAAAGCATGCTGCGCTACGCAGCATCCAGCGGGAGGGTCAATGTTGCGCTACGCAGCATCCAGCGGGAGGGTCAATGTTGCGTCATGCAGCATCCAGCGCGAATGGGTTAAACTGCCTTGGTATTTAAAAGTCAGAGGCCATTGCTTGGTATTTAACAGTAGGGGAGAGCTGGGACGATTGAAACACGGGACGAATGAAACAATCCAGTTTTCTCCGAGTGTAATGATGATAGACCGACGTCCTTCGGTCAAAACATAGAGCATGTTAACCTCCTTCTATCAGCCAAATATCTTCCTGCTATGTCATTTTATCACGGAGTTATACAAGTTTTGATGTGCAAAAGTTAACTTTATTAGCGGTTAAATTTTTTCGATTATCAATGAGTGTTTTTCATTTAAAGGTTTGACTTAATGCTTATTTAGTAGACCATGTAGTTTAGTAGACCACCAGAAACACGTGTTTCAATCATCCCGACCAGGCTGTAACTCCATGTATTTTAATTAAATGCACAAATATCTGTGTTTAAACAATCATTTATGGAGGTGAGACATGGAAAAACAGTTTTAGGAAGATGAAAATACATTTGGGCCCACCAGGCAGGGCGTCGAGTTTTCCCATGTTATCCTATGGAGACTGACGGCAGGTGGGTCGTTAGCCTACTTATTTGGATGTGCAGTGGCCTAACCCACGTAAAAACCTAGTGAAACGACATTTTCAACAATATAAACATGATATAAATGGGAAAGCTTACTGTTCTAGCTATAAACATGGCAGAATCATCCACAGGGCATGATATTTCAAAAACCGCTTCATACACGCTTCACGATGATGGCAATGAGTTGTTAACAGACATGCACAAAGACGTATAGCCCTGCAACAATCTATCTAAAATAAAACCTTTTGGGAGTACCATTCATGATATGTAGTAAAATGTTTAAGTTGTTGGACGTTTATATGGCTTAAACTGTATGTTTCATTCGTCCCCTTATGTTGTTTCAACTGTCCCAGGAGGGACGAATGAAACATTACGCACGTCCCACTTTTGTTGTAATAATTCCTGAACGGTTTTGTTCAAAGCTGAAAATGCATCTGTATTTGACAGAGGAAAGATGTAGGTTACTAGTGACCAAATATTAGCTTTCAGTGTGGTACGATGGCTTTGTAAATTACGTTTAATTAAAAAGTGTTTCAACTGTCCCGGCTCTCCCCTAGCCTACACAAAGATGTAGAAGTTAGAAGAACATTAATATCAGAATAACTAGATGTACCGCAGAGCGGTACAAAATATTACCGCCGCCCAGTCCAGCACATTTTTTCCACAAAAAGAAATCACGCTGAAAGGCCTATATGATTCTAACTGTCTCACTAAATTGCATTATCCACACTCGATTCTTGGTATCTGCTAGACAACAAGTACCAAAACATGATTAGTTCATAGATTTCACATGTAAAATTAATTGTATACAACCCCACCTCCATCTTGCCTGTTCATAATTCTGAGAAATTCTTGATTGTTTGTGTTATGTTTATGTTATGTGTGTGGGTGTGTGTGTGTGTGGGTGTGTGTGTGTGTGTGCGTGCTTGTGTGTGTGCCTGCATATGTGCCTGTGCATGCAAGCGTACATATGTCTACTGTGTGAGTATGTGTCATACGTATGATTACTATGAATGTATGTGTGTGTGTGTGTGTATCTGTTTGTGCACATGTGTGCACATGAAATGGGTTAACATGACCCCTGGAGGCAAACATACGGAAAAAATGGTCATCCTAGGCCCTACAGTTCTCAAGATATTCACAGAGGACTGTGTCTGCCCTACCCTCCTTTCGGGGGGTCCAGTCCAGCGGGGGGGCTACAGATCAAAACGAAAAATGACGGTTCCATGCTATCCATGTGGGGGTACATGCCCACCAAGTTTTGTGTACCCCGGTCTTTCAGTGTCCCGGGAATCCTTGTTGGTGTACGTCACTAAATGTACACACAAATTATTTTATTGTAAGGCCCCCCATGAACGAAAGTACACAAAACTTGGCATGCATTCGGAGGGTGTCATAATGATCCTACACTTTTAATTTCGTGCAGTTTTGACTATGTTAGGTCACAGATACCTGTGATTACAACACCTCATTTTTACTTTTTTGTGTTTAACTAGGTGGCGCTATACATGAAATGAGTGGTTATGGAATGGGTTGACATGGCCCCTTGAGATCAACATACAAAAAAAAAAATGGTCCTACTAAACCCTACGGTTTTCGAGATATTCACAGAAAACTGTGTCTGCCCTACCCTCCTTTCGGGGGGTCCAGTCCAGCGGGGGGGCTACAGATCAAAACGAAAAACGATGGTTCCATGCTATCCATGTGGGGTTACATTTCGTGTACCCCAGTCTTTCAGTGTCCCGGGACTCATAGACGGAAATTTGGGCATGCGAAAAAAAAAAAAAAAAAAAACTTTTTGAATGTTTTTATTTCTTTTGTTTGAAGTATCATTCAGAATGCCACAGCACGCCTGGTCTTCAATCAGCCTAAGAGGACACATGTAACCAGCGACGGACTGGGATTAAAAAACGGCCCTGGCATTTTCACCAACCAGCGGCCCACACGGGGACGCGCATGCATGTGCCCGCAACACACAGATATAACTTCACATGCATCACTTGACATAACACGTTTGTAGCTAACTGAACTCTAACTTTAATATGCATAAAGACTGAACCAAGAACATGGATAAATCAATGCACAACTCCAAAATTATGAAATATGAAAATGAAAAAACAATAGCCTAGAATAGGCTACATGGATTTCTATGCAACGTCACGAAAACATGCGTGCGCAAGAGGCAGAAAGCACCATAGAACAGCATAGAGCAGTACTCTCCATGAAAAGAAATGAGTTTTTGTGCTGAAAACTGCACCAATTCGAAATCACGATGGTTAGAGAATGTTCAATATGTTCAATATCCCTAAAGAAATGCATGTCTTCGCCAAAAATGACAAAATACGATGTTAATGCAAATGAACGGCAAACTCTGAAATATAGCCTGAAATGAGATGTTATTATGACCGCCGCGCAGCGAAGCGGCGGTCATATAGGTTTAGTCAGAATTTATTTTTTTTTTTTCTTTTTCTTTTTCGCATGCCCAAATTTCCGTTAATGAGTCCCGGGACACTGAAAGACCGGGGTAGACGAAACTTGGTTGGCATGTAACCCCACATGGATAGCATGGAACCATCGTTTTTCGTTTTGATCTGTAGCCCCCCCGCTGGACTGGACCCCCCGAAAGGAGGGTAGGGCAGACACAGTTTTCTGTGAATATCTTGAGAACCGTAGGGCCTAGGATGACCAATTTTTTCCGTATGTTTGCCTCCAGGGGTCATGTTAACCCATTTCATGTGCACACATGTGCATAAACAGATACACACGCACACACATACATTCACAGTAATCATACGTATGACACATACTCACACAGTAGACATATGTATGCATGCATGCACAAACACACATACGCAGGCAAACACACAAGCACGCACACACACACACACACACACCCACACACATAAACATAAACGTGTACACGCACACATGCACACAATTCAAGAATTTCTCAGAATTATGAACAGGCAAGATGGGGGTGGGGTTGTATAAAATGAATTTTACATGTGGAATCTATGAACTAATTATGTTTTGGTACTTGTTGTCTAGCAGATACCAGTGAGAATTGAGTGTGGCTAATGCAATTTAGTGAGACAGTCAGAATCATATAGGCCTTTCAGCGTGATTTATTTTTGTGGAAAAAATGTGCTGGACTGGGCGGCGGTCATATTTTGTACCGCTCTGCGGTACATCTAGTTATCATTGAGACAACAGGGGACCAGGGGTATATAAAAATTTCAGATTGTAGCTTACAGCAGCCGACTATTTAAGTCAAGTTTATAACACTGTGGCACCAAGCGTCTTCTGCCCCACGGCTGCGCGCGAATGTAGGCCTAGTGTTGTTGGTAAACGGGAAACCATAGCAGCCGCTCCACAAACGTGTCTTAATTAACGTCATGCAGTTAACAAGGTGCGAAGGAGCTTGCTCATCAGCATCCAAGTTCATTATAGGACCTCTTTCTCTGTCGCCATCAGCATAAAGGCCTCCAAATTATCCTGTGACAATCATGTCCTTAGGCGATTCTTGATGAATTTAGGAGTGGAAAAACTCCGTTTGTATGCCACTTGAGTGACAGTGTTAGTAGGAATTAATTTGCTAACCATATATAGTTGTAGGCACAGGTAAAGAGGTTTAACTGCTGGAGAAGGAAATAGCAACAGATTGCACAATTCTTGCAGGTAGCACATTTCTTGCTCACCAGGTGTATTTCTGTATCTTCCTATATCTCCGCGGCATCATCAAAGTCCGACACTTTGACTGTATACTCGTTTAGAGGAGACTTTTTCACGCTGTCCCAGTGCGTGGCGAGATGTGTCAATTCCGACTGTAGATTTTCAACCGTAGCACCTTCACTGAATTTAAGCAGACATTCACTTATGTTTCGAAGTGCATTTGGGGGCAGTTTATTAGCTTTTATAAGGGGAAAATTCCGAGGATCAAGGCATGCTAGATCGGCAATTCCCTGTGCTGAAGGAAGTAGACGCATTCGGTTTTGAAATTCCCAGAAGTCATTGCTTCATGTAGCCTAACTTTTGTAAACCAATAATAAAATAAAAGATACAGGCAGCATATTTATTGTATTCCAATTTCAAACAATGCACTTTTAAATCATTTGATTGAATAAGGTTACAAAAGAATGTAGACTGATGTAAATATTGAGGATCACCATGACTGTAGTGTAGAGACTCATGTCTGGTATAAATACTGATCAGGTTCCTACTATGAAGGAGGAAAAGGGAGTTAGAGATAAATGGCTTATTCGAAGCCATGTAACACTATTGATGCTTGATAGTGGGCCGAGAGATAAATGGGCCGTGCAAACCCGACAAGCATGCCGCTCCGTGATTGGCCGGCCCAAACGGCCCACGAGGGGCCGCGGCCCTTCTGGCATCTGCCCAAATGCCAGACCATCCAGTCCGTCACTGCATGTAACCCCTCTCCTAGTTACTCTCCGTTGGCTCCCTATAGTAGCCAGAATTAAATTTAAATCTCTCACTTTGGCCTATAGGACACTGACTGGATCTGCTTCTTGTTATCTTGTTATTTCAATGATCAAGATGTACATCCCCAACCACCCACTGCAGTCTTCTGATGAGCGTCTGTTGTGTCGACCAGTCTTAAACGCTAGGTCAAATTCAAGACTCTTTCCCTCAGTGGTTCCATGTTGGTGGAATGAGTTGCCCAGTGCTCTCCATTCCTGTGATAGTTTTTGGTCTTTTAAGAGGGGTCTAAAGGCATATCTGTTCAACATGCACGTAGTTCATTAAGCGCTTCTTATGTGTTATGGTTTGTATAGTACAGTGTTATTTTCATTAGGCTTAATTAATTTGGCATTGTTTATTATTGATATTCTCCTTAATGTAGTGTTACCATGTTATTGTTATTAGCCTATATTATTGATTGAATGGGCATTGTCATGTATTATTGCTTTTCCCCCCTCATTTTCATTGTTTATTTCATTAGGCCATTGATTGATCCCTGTTAAACTTAAGTATTATATTGTTTTGTATTTGTATATCACTTTGGACAAAAGTGTAACCTAGCCATCATCATCATAATGTGGTATTTTCTTATGCACTTGAAGCAAAGAATAAAAATAAGTTTCTTTAAATGTAGTACCACTTTAAACACATCACTCACTAAACAGCAAAGTAGCTTCCTGATTATGTGTAAAATGTTTACAGAGTATCCTGATGTAGTAGGTCCATGTTCTCATATTTTTACAGCTGACACGAAGGCTGCACTATTACATTTTTGATTTATAATGGAGCACCCTCTCTGGTGAAAGACTATGAACCCTGTGGTAGAGTCATACGACATATTGAGAGAGCCTATCAATGAGTTGTCACAGTTTTAAATTTAGACGTATTATTTTGAAATGGGGTACGTCTACGGAGGATTTACACATCACTGGCAAGACCTGATCAAATCATACCAATGCAAAATGCTTCTCCAGCAGTGCAATCGCAGGTAACAACGATACCTTAACTCAGCATCTTCAGATACCGCTGTTCTGAGCATACTAAGCAAATTGTCCATTTATAACTTTGAATCCCTCCTCAAGTTAAGCTATGGTCCAATATGTGTTCACTAAAAATAAGTAACGTTATTTGTCTGGCTAATTAATAAATGGTCATACCAAGGTTGTCGACCTAGCAGGCTAGGTTACGTTTGTTGCCATTCGCGCAAAACTAAGCAAGAGTTAACGTTAATGAAACTTAACATCGCCTTCTCCCAGTGACTTAAGTGTATTCAAATGAAGTTGCAACGATGGTGGCGGCAATCACTGGTGACTGACATTAAACCATTTGAAACAAGTAGGACTGTAAATGATGGTGACTATGGCTAACGTTACTTCGGATCAATATAGCAATTTACCTATCAACTGGCTAATGCTAGCATGATTTAGCATGCTATAAGCTAATACACTTAGCATCTACGAAAGAACAACACATATCTTTTTTCACAAAGAATCTGTCACAACTAACGACGATGTCTCTTACAAACAACAAAGTGACACGGAAAGTTGGCGACTTGCCCATTGAAATACATGGGGATGGGCGGAGTTACGCATTGTACTGCAGCCAGCCACCAGGGGGCTCTGGACTAGCGATCGCATCACTCTTAACAGACGGCACACTGTCCAGTTCTATACAGTATGATTTTACTAGTCCTAAACATTCAGGTTTCGATTTGTGACAGGGGGTTTTCGATATTTGAGTTCAAAGGTAAACCTTTCCATATTCCTGAAACATGATGTTGATGGTCAGGGATTGTTAATGCCTCAGTCAACGCCATTATGTTTTTTTACTATTCAAAGAGGACAGCTGTGTACAAACACCGGAGTTACCTCATCACAGACACTGAAAGAATAGCTTTGGACCATGGAATTCACTAAATTTGACAAAAAGTATATTGGAAACAAATTGCATACTATACCTCTCAAAGTGAAAATGTTATTAAGGCATTATAGACAAAAACTATTTGAGTGTTGGTATGTTTACTTGACTGTATAATATACTCCATGATTCAAAGAATGTTGACAAGGCTTACGTTTGCTTGCCAATCCCTGTAGACCTGCAAGTGTTGCAAATGATTACCTGATGTTTATCACATCAGCTGAAAAAAATAAATCAAATGTCCTTGCTCTTGAAAAGTACAGACCTCAGAGAAGTTTATATGATCGGGAGTCACCTTAAAGACTGAATGTTATCAGCAATGCAAACAGGTAGTATAGTAGCACAAACATGCTCCTCAAACATTCATTTCAGGGCAAAATAAGCACACTTTGGTACTCTAATGTTATTAAAAGGTTTAGCCTGGTTATAAGGAAGAAGATCAACTTTTTCCATATACTCTATTTTTTAGCAGATAAGATCCATAAAACAATGATATGCCACTGGCTTGAACAATGACCAGAAAAGCTTCCATATTCTCTGAGAAGATCACTTACAGTCAAGGATTACAAATGAAAATCAACAGATTTCCTCTGCATATCTGTCTTAACCCCCCCTCTCTCTTTCTCTCTCTCTTTCTTTCTCTCACTCTCACTCTGTGTCTCAAAAGAATAAACATTCACATAAGCTGAGCCTGCATGTTTTGTCAGTGTGAAATTAAGGACTGGTGACAGAGTGTTGGGCATTGTGCGCCGAGCTTTTGATCGTATATTTCATTATCATTAAGGGGAGCCGAGCTTGCATTCCCCTCTTGGCCTCCACTCTAGTGTTGTTTATGCTCTCTGTTCCCTGCGACAGCTGGAAATAAATGAAGAAAAAGGAATTCCGGAGTGATTCTTAGGCCAGACACTCCATAGGATCTGCTGACATTTTTGTCAGGATAGTTTTTTTCAGTCTTTTTTGGGCCCCTCCTGAACCTCTCCAATTCCTCCATTTAAACATTTATCATGGGCAACCACTGGTTACATTAATTCCCATCACGGTAATAGAGTTTTCCATGATTAATCTTACACCAATTTTACTTCACTTCACGTCACTTATTTCATTTCAGAAACGATGGGAGAGAAAAACCTGAAATAATAAATGTGTTTCCCTTTGGGGTGAAAACAGCATCAGTCTCTGAAAGCATGCATCTTGACAGCATCACATTACATTGACTACATTACACCATATGAACTGTGTGTTGCATACGATTGTGTGGACTTTATCAATGTTGGATTATATGGATTGATTTATATAATTCTACATGTAACATGACAGGGAATTTAATGTTGACTATACGCCACCCTGGGAATTAAAGGGACCGTGGGACCTTTCTTGTTACTATCTTCTTGTTTCCCAAACTTAAAACTGCCAAGGCCCAATTGTAACTCTGATGGGACGGGGTGGTGGGTGCGAATATTCAAATGTTTCGGCCGATGACTTAGAAGGCCCTGCCGATTTTTATCAGCTCACACGGAGACTGAAGGCAGGATACATTCAGAAACTCGTATCTCACTTAAAACAGCATGGATGTTTGTATGTGTGGGGAAGCACCAGAGACACAAAATAACACCCCAACTCCCAGAAAAAGTGATTTGTTTCATAATATGGGCACTTAAAACATTTTTATAAATTTAGAACATTTTAAGCTCTAAAACCAAAATCCATCCATGTTCATGGGACATTAACATAAGAGCAAACATCTTTCCTCACTCATTTATCTGAAGACCAGAAGATGTTCTTGGATAAAGAAGTGGTCTTGCCATCTGGAGTGTCAGGCTGGTCGATTTGTCAAGCAATGGGCCAGGACAAGGCCAACACAAATACACCAATGGAGAAAAAAGAGGAAACAAAGATTCTGGCAAGAGAAACCTCTTTTGAAGCTTCTTGTGTAGTTATTGTGATCTGCCTTTTAACATGGTACCATGTAAACACACAGTACTTTGCTAGTCTTTTTGCATTCAGCTTGCTTAGTCCATTCAGTTGCAGTCCATGTAAAACAAGTTTATGCATGTACCCGAGACTCCCAAACACAAGAACAATACATTTGTATTGAAACCTCAGGAGAGAGACAGAGAAAGAGAGAGAGAGAGCCCTATCTTACACACAGTGCATCATGAGGCACAACAACACAACTCTTGTTAGCGTATACCCGATGCAATGATCATTATTCCGCATGAGTTCACAAGTTGTCAAATAAACCTTGCACACCCACGTGTCAATGAAAAAACTAGGTGTGGCCAGGTGCATGATCACAAATTACTATTTTAACACCACTAAAAATGATAATGCCACTGACCAAGAAAAAACCTGGTCTAAAGTGAAAGGGAACATTTTCTACACTGTCAAGAAATGTAAAGTATATTTTTGGGGGCTTTTTGCCTTTATTGTGACAGGATAGGGAAGCGGGAGACAGGAAGCTAGAGGGAAAGAAAGATGGGGTGGGATTGGGAAATGTTTGAGTCCGACCTGGGTCCCCCTGGGCACTTGGACCCAAATGTGATACGGGCGCTGTAGCCAGTTGTGCCACAGCGCCCCTCATCATTGTCAAGAAATCTAACAATTGGTGAGACCTTAGTCCCTGGCAACACAATGCAAAGACTGTGCTGGTGTGTTTGGAAAAATATCCTAAGGATTTTTATTCAGTCATTCGAATATTATTGTTTTTCAGTCGATGTTTTCGATTGTAACCCCTGTAGTGAAAGTAAATAACTAAGTGTAAGACTTTGTTTTGTTGTTGTCTACGAGTTCTGTTTTGTTGTTGTCTACAAGTTTGTAGTTGTCTACGAATAGGCGAGTGAAGATGCGTCTATACTCTGCATGTTACACGCACATATGTTTTAACACAGTAAGCTTCAGTAGTATCCTGCTGTTGCATGGTCTCGCATGCAAGCAGATTCCTTCTGCAGAGAGGCATTCACTCGTTGTCAGTGACATGCCATTTGCTTTTGCGCTCCTTGTTGGCAGATGTCACTCTCATTAGTTTAATGGATGTTATGGGCAACACCAAGTGACTTGTAATTTTAGGCTAACCCAAGACTGAAATAGTGGGACAGTGTCAATCAAAAACTCTCTCAAGAAATATTCCACACTTTCTCCCTATGGACGGATTATGAATTTTCGGGCCCCTGGGCCCAGATGTATTAAGGGCCCCCCACTAATTGGGGGTTTGGGGGGTCCTCCCGCAGACATTTTTTTATTTGTTTGATGTGATTTTCTGTATTCTGGTGCATTTGGGGATGGCCAATACTTTAATTCAATCAGATTAATACCCTACATCCTGATTTGTTGATATTGAGGCAGTGATTCCATGCAAAGGCTTGGGCTTCAGGGCCCCATGACCCCTTGGGCCCCTGGGCCCGTGCAGTAATCCATCTCTGTTTCTCCCTACAAGTGCAATTGTAATAGAATTTTAGAATGTCATCTGTATATCTTAAGATAAAAAGAGGAATGAATGTCCTCACACTGGAGTAGCTCCCAATATTTAATTGGACTTAAAAACGGCAACATTTCGACCCAGCAGGGTCTGTTTGAAGACCATTTTGGATCAAAACATGGCCGTTTTTTCCGTCTAATTGAAATTGGGAGATACTTCTTTTACTGTCTTGTGTGTGTGTGTGTGTGTTTTTTTCTTTGGCTTGTTGCTTGTTTTGTTTTTGGTCCAATGAAATATTGGGCATTCATTCTTCTATTCATTTCATCTTACTGTGCACATTGCCTTAGCTGAACATCTATCAGAATAAAATTTGTCAAAATGAATGACTGGTATGGGAGATCACTGACCTAGAAACAGTTCATTTCACAACTGACATACTGTATGATATAGCACAGTGACACAAAAATATACAAGCCAACTGAAATAGGCATAACCCTTTTTACGTTTCTGGGCGCACTGGCATTGCCACCAGCTTTAAATGCCTGTTTTGCATTTATTACGCCTCTAATATCATCTCACGCTGCCAGTCTTATAGCCATAACCAGCCATAACCTTTGTCATCCCAATTAGTATGGCTATAATAATTAATTGAGGACCAGTTGTGCTCGTAGTACTTGCAGATGTTGAATCCATGACACTGTGATACGTAAAACTATATGCACATCGTGACTTGCATTCTCAGTGCTAACAGTGCAGAGGTGCTAAAACAGACTATTTAGTGCATGCCTTCTAATTTCAGCCCTTCTCCCTGTCTTTTACAGATGCAGTAAATAGCCTAAAGGTGAACGCACACTGAGAGCAAGCACACCACGTTAGCATACGTCTGGATCAATGGCGAGTCTAATCTGCTTTGATTTTTCAGCTAAGCATACACAGAGAATACCATTATCTCAAAAGAGCTTACTGCGCAGAATTGTTATTCAACACAGAAAAACACATTTTCACAGCCAATCAACCCCCTCCACCATATTTCACCTTTGCAGCAGGCCATGCCTTTTGTTTACAGTTGTAATGTCAAACTCTTTACATTAAATGAAGTACATCCCCAGAAATAAAAATGGAGAAAATAATATCACAATGGCTGTGTGCCCTTCTCACTGAAGACAGCGGGATATGGCACTCAAAGCCCAGCCAGCATGTATGATTTACAGGCAAATGTGGATGGTCTCACAATGCACTTTTAAGTTCAATGTCATCCAACAGTTAATGTCTCAGGGGCTTTGGTATGCATTCTTAATAGCACGGTTCATCATCCCTGAACATTGTGATAAAGTAGGGAAAATTACTATTCATTCTCTTTTATCTGTCTCTCAGTACCTTGGGAGTCACAGCACTTGCATGATAAAAGGGAAATTTTGACGAAGAAAGATATCCGCCAAACTTTAGTGTTTTTTGGTGGGCTTGAGGTGTGGGTGGATGCCGACAATCTTAGGTTACACTTTACTTGACAGTGTCGACATAAGAGTGACATGACACTCAGTGTCATGAACGTGTCATAAACAAGTCATAAATGTTTATGACATAACGCTTATGTTATTAAGTGTAATTTGTTTTTTGTCATAACAAGTTAAGGTTAGGATTAGGGTTAAGTTTAGGGTTAGGGATAGGGTTATGGTTAGAGTTAGGGTTAAAGGTTAGGGTTAGGGTCCAACATAATCTCATAGTTCTTTTTTTTTCTTTCAAATTCCATGCCTTTGCTGTTCTTCAACAGAGTGCAGTCGTAGAATCAGACACTATGTAACCTGTACGCATGTTTATACGGCATTTCAGAATGTTTGTAAACAATAGGCTCCAAGATCCTTCCATGTGGCAGAACGCAAGCGGCTTCCACTGACCTTACATAGTTAAAACATTGTTGTTTATAACGAAAACGTGTTGTGTTTGGGGTTGTGCCGCCAGATATACAGCAAAAAGTGTAGGGCTTTTATCGATGTCCGTCAGAAAGAAAAAAAAATCCAGCGGAACCTGTGGGTGAAGTTTAATGCTAGTGGACGTCGTCAAAAGTAATGCTACAGAGATGGCAAGACTGCCTGGTGGCGGAGTAGCCACTTCTTACATCTGTATCCGATCATACAAACATCATCCGATCAACAAAAACCCGATCATAGCCTTTTTATTTAGATAGCAGGGAAATACCATCTAACAGACTGTAAGTCAAACAGCAACAGTCACTAAAATAACCACTCAATGGCAGGCTGAGGTTCATTTACACATTAGGCTATAGTAGGCTAGCCTAGGCTACTATGCATTTCATTTATTGCTATCTCCTTAGGGCCGTTTGCACAAAGCACTTTAAGTTTTGTCCCTTTAGTATCAACCACGGAGATTGTTTGTTTGCTAATTTGTGCTTGCTTTTCTGAGGATGCAGATGTTGGTCAATACGGGACTGTCCAAAATAATAGCAAGCTGTGTGCACATATTGTTGATAAAATCAGATAGTGAATGACGCATTACAAATCTGAGTAGGCCTATAACTAACTTTGACAAGTTTGACGGATGAAACACGGCAGTGACAATTAATTTAACGATGTTAGCTATAGTTATTAATGCACCTACTGTAGGCCTATCAATAGCTAATGTTAGCAATGAATAACTCAACTGGTAGGCTACGTTCAACGGACATAGTTGTAACTAGCTTGCTAAAGTTATGCCGTAGTCTGCAACCCAAGTTTATGATATCTTACCTTAATAATTTTCGGTGACATTTATCCATTCATCAGTAAAGCCAGACATGAATTGGACAATACTAGCTAGCTAGTTAGATATTATCCTGACTGTCATCAGGGCACCAAAATAAACTTTTTTTGTTACATTTTGCCTGGCGAACCGAACCTCATGTGGTTATTTAGGCTGCTAAGGTCGTTTGTGCAACGGAATTTCTTATAAGATAAGAAAAGGAGAAAACCTTAAATACTTGAGGGAAAATGATAAGGAAACCAAGTAGAATACTTAAATGTGTTTGTGCAGCCGATTTTATTTTAAGGGGGCCTTAAAGATGAACTGAACTGAAAGAATCAACATTGATAATGTGTTGATTATGACAATTAAAAATAAATGACACTAAAAAAAATAATTAAAAAAATCAATACGTAGCCTTTTTTAAGCAACACCAAAATTGCGTTGGTTAGTATTAGAACGCTGCCAGTTTCAGTGACGTCACTGGCATGGTAGGACCTGAGAAGTTCTATAGGCAACAGCTGCAGCATATTATGTATACACGAAAATTAGTCATTTTAATGGCATGGGTTACAAATTTGAGCCTGTGAGGGACAGGCCTCTAGTGTCTTGACCATAGACAGTAAAAGTCTTGACTACCACTAGATGGGTTTCAGGCTCCAGCTCAACCTTCAGTAGAATCATTTTGGTGAAAATTACAGTGTGGGCGCTGCCGGAGCATGGACACTGGAATCTATCTGTTGCAAAGCAGTGGCGAAACGTAGGGAAAATGTTCAAGGAAGCCAAAGTTACGGGAAAAATATGTTTATTTATGTATGTGTTTATTTCGGGGGTATACATTTTGTGCAATGTACAACATAGATACATTTTTGGCGGCACAACATAGGCTACTGTAGACCTAGCCTACAGGTCATGTAGAAAACTGCACGAGGGGCGCTTGAGACAGCAACACGCACGCTGTCTCTGTCTCCCTCCATCCCTCACACACACACATTGCCTACTGTACATCCTCCACACAACTGCATACTCACTCACCACCACTACATTAGGCCTATGCGAAGGCTACGGTGCATACAAATAAGCTATATAACACGCATTGTCACGGCAATGTAGGCTAACGCAGTATGGACTACTGGCACTCGTAACAGCAACTCACGGGCTCTCTCTCCCTCCCTTGAAACTGTTAAAAACTTCGTTACCCCAAGTTGACCCCAGATACACGGAGGATACACGAGTTTGCTAAGGCTAACGTTAGTGGAGAGTTTGCAGATTTTTACCTTGTGGATGTTGATATTGCACGAGTCTCTTGGATAGCAGCACTGCGAGTTAAACTCCCTCGCATCAAGAATCTGCCCTGAGACGGTGAACAACTGGCTTCAGGGTGAGTACAAAGGGACATTGGATTCTGTTTACAGACCCGCTGTGGTTTAGTTACCAGCTAGTAAACGCATTATTATCGATCTGTGATATCGTCGGAGTCATGGTTTATACTCTCTATGGTCGGAGTGCTAGCTTGTGGAGTTTGACATAAGAGTGTTTCCAAGGTGTTTACCTGCTAGCCCTTTCCTAGGTTGGATGGATCTTATGGTAGCCTATCTTACACTGGACCTCATCTGAGGCTACTTCGAGATATTATTCCAAAGGGGACAGATAGGCTACTGCACTTAAAACTTTAAACGATTGAACGAACCTTCCCGGACTTTGTAATTGCGACCAGTGACTGCATTGGGTGAACGAAGCCGAAGTTGAAACTTAGGCTCCATTGCACATAGACTGTGGGCTCGCCCTTCTATGAATTGAAAAAGACTACAAGCTGCCCCACCGAGTTTGCGATAAAGTAAGCAAGAAAAGGGTTTTTTAAGTCAGGATATGGCAAGTCAATGGCATTTAAGTTACAGACCAGTTTCCATAGTGCACATCTTATCAATAGTTTGAATGTCGTGTGTGTTTCTGCTCATTGACAAAATAGCGTTCAGTATGATTCATGCCCAATTAATTTCCCCTGTTAAAGTGTTTGCCTTTGTTTCACTAGTTTGGTTTCATTTTGTATGAGATTTTGTGATGTAGGCTAGCCTATGATAAATGGCTTATGGCCAATATGTAACTCAGCTAGGCCTAATGTTAGTTTCCTCAGCCATGTCAGCTAGCCTCAGACTCATTATCTGCTATGGCTGCTAGTGCTAGTGCAGAGTAGCTTACCATGCCAGTGACGTAGCCGATTGTTGAAATCCAACATGGCGGCGCCCGTGTAACAACAACACCACTTTCAACGTACAATTTTATCCCTTTTAATAAATTCAGCCATTTTAATCATTGTACCAATGAGAAGAAATAAAATACATCTGTTATATCACCTTTACTTAAAATTCCAGTTCAGTTCATCTTTAAATCAGATTTTAAGGGAACCTGAACTAGGTGTTTTGTGCAACCGGCCAGTCTCTCATGTTAGCTATGTCTGAATATCCACCACGTCTGTTTTTGAATTAACTTACCTGTTGAAATGTATTAGGCCTAGGCTACGGCCGACGGTGGGTTCCCCAAGCAATTTACCTCACGTAGCATTTTCATAATTCGCCTTTGATTTCGACTGACACTTCACTTCGTTCAAACTACTGGGTAGAGTGGACGCAGCATGGCTAGAGACACATATGACTCATTGCATATTAATGAGACTTCCCATAACCGTATGAATATGAATGAGAAGTCCCGTAGCACCCCGCAAGACGAAAATCATTCATTTAAGCCATTTACTCTGTTTTCTTGATCGCTCTCCCCTGGTCAAATGACATGGAAGGGGTTGTTTACTAGTAGTGCCAATGGAGAATGCTTCAGCTTTTGCCACCCAGAAGAATGTATATTGTTATTGTGACGTCATGGTAAATTCTCGTATTGTCCTATGAATAGAGTCCCGAAGTGTGACGTAGCGTTTCCATGACGGCAGAATCACTGGATCTAAACAAACTTTCGAAGTGGCATAAATAGCATTGAATGTAGACATGTGGCATCATTTCTAGCTAATAAAAATAAATATATCCATTTAAACGTGTTTTACCTGCTAGGCAGCAGCTTAGACACATAACACGGGTTCCCTGGCAGGTGTAATAGAAAGAAACAAAATTCCAGTGGATATTTCACGTCTTCTCAAAGACTGGTGGCTGTTAAGAGCGAAGTTTTTTGCCAAAAAAATAAAGCAAAAACAAGTCCGTGAATTTAAGGATTTTAACCGCATGCTGTGAAGTTACATGCAGGTCGTTTTTACGGAGGAAACCCATGCTAAAATAAAACTCTGTAGTCACGAATTTGATCGTGTTGGTATGAATATATGTTGTAGTATGTGATTCCTACAGTGTACAAAAAATATACTAACGTCTTAGAAACGTTGTAAAATGATTGAAATATATTAAGAAAGCCACCACTATGGTGATTTCTAATGGTAGATTGATTTGTTTAGATCCAGTGAAATTGCTGCCTTGGCAACGCTACGTCATGGCTTCGGGACTATTGAATAATGTATAAGATAGGATAATAACTGGAATGTTTATTTAATTTCCTGCCTGAATATGATGTTGGTAAAAGCCTTCTAGTTGGATGAATATTACACAGAACTGAACTGTAATGAAATATTTGTTTGAGATGAAAATGTATTTTGTTTTGGCTACCTGGTACATGTTGGTAATGAGGTCACGTGAGAGGTGCACCTGGCCTATTCCTGAGGGGAGGGAGGTTTTAAAAGGGTAGCTGGAGGCCAGACGGGAGGTGTGTTTTTGGGAAGGTAAACGTTTACCAGAGATTATAAATAAAAGATTGAAATAGACGCTGCATACAGGTTATTCTCGGCACATTTCGTGCGAAAAAAGGATTAACGCTTCTCCCGCTGGAGTGGCTACTGTCTGGGGAGAAACGAGGAAGCAGCAGGACATTTCGTACATTCAGGCCTGTTTATTTTTCCTACGCTGTAGGCCTACAGTTTATTTTCGTGGATTTTTGATTACGGGACTATTGGATTATTGCATTTTTTCCGTTTCGTGGAGCGACTCCTTTTTCTTCTCTGTTGGACATTGTGCGCACCTGGAATTGCGGTAGCGCTTTATATGACTTTGGGGTTGGGGCTGGGTAGAACAAAGTGATCAAGTTTATCTGTGGTCCGTGTAACGCTTTGCAGTGCTATGTTCTATTTGCAGAATTCACATGAAAAAATATAAAAATAGGCTTTAAAATCCGTTATCCATTCTTTAGGATGGCACAGTAAATGGGTTATTGTTGCTTATTTTGATTTTCAATTGAGCACAGTTACGGTTTTCTGTACAGAAGTTAAAAATTGAAATGATGCGTCAATTTTCTAATTTCCCTTTTTTGCCCTTGTGGTTGGACTGAACCACGAGCACCGGGGGGAGAACACCATCTAGCTGAGCCAGGCTAGATGGTGGAAGAGAGTGCCGCCTTGTTTGTGATTTTGACATTACTTTAGAGATAACTAAAACATTTTGGGAGAAGGCACGTTAAACATAACTTTCAGCCTATGTTGAACATATCTACAGTAGGCCCTAGCCTATATTTGAATACCATGGCCATGCCATACCAAATAATTCCCCAAAGCAGAATGCTTTGCCATCGACGTCAGTCTTGGCTATACCGGCTATACAAGCTACCCCAAGCACTGTTTGACATGACATTTTTGCTTATATAACGCTTTACGCTAGACTAGGTTTCATTAGGCTAAACGAAGACACAACAGTGAGCCTAATTTATCAGTTTATCCATTTATTAATTTCAACAGCAAATAGCCTACACTGGCCTGTAGGCTAGGGCTCAAGTCCATTGGTAATGCTCATAGGTCTTCAAAGCCTCCCAGAACATAGGCTAGAACACATAGGCCTACTCATAAGTGTCAGGACGCAGCAATGTCTCCCTTTGCATCTAAGGTTCTGATCTCTAGCTGACATTATCCATCGCTTGGCATCTTGATGCAAGCTGAACTGTGTTTGATAGCCCTCTATCTCTACATCCACTGATAAAATGCGATTACCAACACCACGCGCCAATATGTATCAGCCCCCCCCCCGCCCCCACGCGTGGTTCAGCCCAACAAAAACAGTAAAAAAAAACCGGAAAAAATCCAATATTAACTGAATTTTACTTTTGTTTCCAATCCAGTTTCTGTTTTCTTTATCTTGCGTGACTAATGACACATTTAGAAAATAGCAGCAATTATCTATTTGCTGACCAGTTAAAAAAAAAAAAGAAAATTGGATTATTGAACACATTTTTATTTGGATCAGATGGATGGAGCAAATAGAACAAAGCACTGCAAAGCGTTACAGTGACCATCTGTACATGCTTGGACTGAATTATATATTTCTGTTTGGGGTAGGGGTTATTATGACCGCCGTGCAGCGAAGCGGCGGTCATATAGGTTTAGTCAGATTTTTTTTCTTTTCTTTTTTTTTTCTTTTTTGCATGTCCAAATTTCCGTCAATGATTCCCGGGACACTGAAAGACCGGGGTAGACAAAACTTGGTGGGCATGTAACCCCATATGGATAGCATGGAACCATCGTTTTTCATTTTGATCTGTAGCCCCCCCGCTGGACTGCACCCCCCGAAAGGAGGGTAGGGCAGACACAGTTTTCTGTGAATATCTCGAGAACCGTAAGGTTTAGGAGGACCATTTTTTTTTTGTATGTTGATCTCAAGGGGCCATGTCAACCCATTTCATAACCACTCATTTCATGTATAGCGCCACCTAGTTAAACACAAAAAAGTAAAAATGAGGTGTTGTAATCGCAGGTATCTGTGACCTAACATAGTCAAAACTGCACGAAATTGGAAGTGTAGGATCATTATGACACCTTCTAAATGCACGCCAAGTTTCGTGGAATTCCGTTCATGGGGGGCCACACAATAAATTAATTTATGTTACTATACACCAACTGGCCTGTAGGTGGCCGGAGACAGTTTTCTGTGAATATCTCGAGAACCGTAGGGCCTAGGAGGTCCACCTTTTTTTTGTATGTTGATCTCAAGGGGCCATGTCAACCCATCCCATTACCACTTATTTCATGTATAGCGCCACCTAGTTAAAAATTAAAAAGCAAAAAATTAGGTGTTTTCATCACAATATCTCTGGCTGACAAGGTCAAAACTGCACGAAATTAAAAGTGTAGGATCATTATGACACCCTCCGTATGCATGCCAAGTTTTGTGTACTTTCGTTCATGGGGGGCCTTACAATAAAATAATGTATGTGTACATTTAGTGACGTACACCAACAAGGATTCCCGGGACACTGAAAGACCGGGGTACACAAAACTTGGTGGGCATGTAACCCCACATGGATAGCATGGAACCGTCGTTTTTCGTTTTGATCTGTAGCCCCCCCCGCTGGACTGGACCCCCGAAAGGAGGGTAGGGCAGACACAGTTCTCTGTGAATATATTGAGAACTGTAGGGACTAGGATGACCATTTTTTTCCGTATGTTTGCCTCCAGGGGTCATGTTAACCCATTTCATGTACACACATGTGCACAAACAGATACACACACACACACATACATTCACAGTAATCATACGTATGACACATACTCACACAGTAGACATATGTACGCTTGCACAGGCACATACGCAGGCACACACACAAGCACACACACACACACACACACACACACACACACACACACACACACACATAACATAAACATGTACATGCACACAATTCAAGAATTTCTCAGAATTATGAACAGGCAAGATGGAGGTGGGGTTGTATAAAATGAATTTTACATGTGAAATCTATGAACTAATCATGTTTTGGTACTTGTTGTCTAGCAGATATCATTGAGAATTGAGTGTGGATAATGCAATTTAGTGAGACAGTTAGAATCATATAGGCCTTTCAGCGTGATTTATTTTTGTGGAAAAAATGTGCTGGACTGGGCGGCGGTCATATTTTGTACTGCTCTGCGGTACATCTAGTTTCTTTCTGATTTTAGTAGCGTTCTTCTCATATATAAAATTTAGGGTTGAATTGTTACAACTACATCGGAAGTCTGCTGATGCATGTATATGAATTTGTGTCACCTTTTCTCCACCATTGCTATGGATGAATAAAAGTTGTTTCATATTGTGTGTGTGTTCCTTTGTTTTAGAGGGGCTTGTAAACAGACATTTCAATCCTGTATAGAACATGTGGCTGTAAATATATTGAAAATAATAACACAATATATCCTTCATTATGAAGATGAGCCCAACCAGGGGACAAAGCAGATCCCTGCTGGTGGGAGGAATCACTGATGTGTGTCCCTGATGTGGACCTCATAACAGTACAGATGAAAATAGATGTCTTTGCAGGAATGTTTCAAGTACACACAATGTTACAATACTATGCAAAATTGTGGTAATATTACCCTTTTCAGTACATAATAAACTAAATCCCTCAGAGGTACACCTGTCCCATGGATGCCCCTTATCAGTATCACAACTGAATCAAAAGGCACATGACACTGTCATGAACGTATCATAAACATTATAAACAAGTCATAAACATTTATAACATAATGTTTCTGTCACTCGCTTCTGTCAAGTGTCATTTGGTTTTTGTCATGACAGGTTAGGGTTAGGGTTAGTGTCATTCGGTTTTTGTTATGACAAGTTAGGGTTACGGTTAGTGTTAGTGGTTAGGTTTATGGTATAAGTGTCAGGTCACTCTTATTTAGATACCTTCAAGTAAAGTGTTACCCAGTTGTTGACCAATGTATATTTCATGTAAGTCCACAATAAAGTCCACAAGTAGACCTAAGACTGCGAAACAGATGTCCTTCAGATAAAATAAAATATTTTTTGAATGGAATAGGTGCAGGTTTTACGTTGGGTGAAACCACATGTTTACACTCCCTTTCCTTAACTTGCAAACCAATGCAGATGCTTGAACCCCATAGACCTTGGGTTAATTGAAGATAATTGTGTTAGCCACATAGGTCAAGGGTTGTCTGATTCCAGGAAGAAATATGTTGAAATGTCCAATTACAAATAATAGACAAACATTGCATGACATATACAGCACAATTGTGAGGATGCTTAGAAGACAAAACCCTAATGAGCAAAAATGAAGAAGTCATTTAAAGGTCAGCCCCTCGTCATAAATTGTGCCCAGGGGATCCTGCTGACAAGGCCATTATTATCATGCTGATTTTAAACTCCTGCAGATTTTTATTAGGGAGATGTCTTTTGATGCTTTGTCTTCTGTACAACCCTTTCATGTGTTTATTGCGCATGGCCTGTGTGATTAAAATTGTCTCTTTCTAAAAGCTTTCTCCTCTTCAAGACCCCTTGTGTTGCTTGTGTAGCTTCTCATACGACTCAGCACTCTCCTCCTGTACAGGCTCTCACCATTATTAGACTGCTAGGGCTAGGCATGAGCACAGAGAATATTTCATCTGACTGATAATAAATCTTTTGACTACCAGGAGCCACAACGCCAGTGTGACTTCTTTGGTGCCGCAGCTGAGGCAGCACTGGCCTCTATTCAAACCGATAGGTGACACCGAATGAAAGGATGAACAAATACTGAATGAAAAAGACTCTCAGTCATCGCAGAGTGTTGGCGTACAAAGCTGGTGCCACCATTGCCTCGGCTTGTATACTGTAGCGAGCCCTGAGAGGTGAGTGCCGCCGCCTGGGGTGCTGTATTATCTCCCAGCTAGCATGCGGAAAAGCCGGCCTCCCTGGATGCCTCTCTCTCTCTGACGCCCGGTACGTGTTAAGCCACTTCACTCTCCTTTCGCCCAGGAGAAATGGGAAGGGAGAAAGAAAGAGGGAGAGAGAGAGGAGGGTGAAAGAGAGAGGGGAGAGAGAGAGGAAAAGAGAGAGAGAGAGAGAGAGAGAGAGAGAGAGACACGGGGGACCCAGGGGCAGAGAAAGGCCCCCTGCTTTCCCAGCGGCCTTCAAAGGCGCGTCCGAGACGTCTACAAGTTTTAGTCACAGCAGATCAAAGGGCCCATCACCTCGTGTTAATTAGAGGGTGGCACGCCGCTAATGTGGCTCGCCAGCCAGAGAATGAGCGAGCGAGAGTGGAGAAATGGAACATGATAAAAAAAAGTGTCTTTGGGAACAAGTAGCTTAGTATCCAAACAGATACTCACTCTCTCTCTCTCTCTCTCTCTCTCTCTCTCTCTCTCTCTCTCTCTCTCTCTCGCAGAAACACACACACACACACACACACACACATACACTTTCCTCATCCTCTGCAATGGATCTATTTTGTCCCTGTGCTTGTGTGCCCTGCCCTGTGCATATATGTGCCTTTTGAGTAGTGCAATTTTCTAATTTCCTAGAATACTTGCAGTCACCCACACAAGTGTATTTGCAGACAGTACCCATAATCCTTTTACTGAATAAGATGGTTAGATTTACTTCTCATGCAAACTTCAGTATTTTCTGTAGATGCATTGAACAATGTGACAGAGGAACCAAACAGCTAGATAGTGCACAGCATTTGGCTTCACACTTCACAGATTCTTCTTTCTCTATCTCTTCCACGCTTCACATAAACGTTGCGGCGTACTTCACCCCGAATGATCAGGTAACACAGAAGTATTTGTCAGCTCAGATTGACTTCTCGCCATGTGAAGTGTTAATATGCCACACCTGACATTCCGCCACTGAGGAGCCACTGGCTGACACCGACTAAAGCTGAGTGAACAGACCGAGGAGACGTGACAGACACACGGTGAAATCCACTGGTATGGCAAATATTTGATTATGTGATTTTCAATGGATTGAAGAATGGGTCGATGTTGACTCTCTCTCTCTCTCTCTCACTCTCTCTCTCTCCCCTCCCATCCTCACTATCACTCTCTTCTTTCTCTTTCTCTCTTAAGCAGAACAAAACACACATACTACACTGCAATGTTTCATTAAAATAGAACCCAGGAATGTACTTTAAATATATATATATATATATATTACACGGCTGCTCATAATGCTGTACTTTAAATATTTCTTTCCCTTCTTTTCTTGTGAGGCACTTTGCACATGTTTAAGTAAGGGTTTTTTTTATGAAACCTTTCACATTTTTGCCAGCTTGACTCAGTGTGCCACAGAACATTTGTCACACTGTCACGCTTCAAATAATGGAAGCACTGCATGTGAACTAGGATTACTAAGCACAACATGTACATTTTGTATGTGTCTAACAGGCCTTTGAATGTCTTATTTACCAGCCTGATTTCCATTCTACAAAATAATTGTTTTGTTTATTATGTCTTGATTGTTCTTTTGTCAGAGTTTTAGCTCTTGAAATCCAAATCATTAACCTGAATCGTTTAATCAGGTGTGAACATGGAAATGTCCCAAATATTCAAAGCAATCTTTTTGTGAAATATTGCAGTCTCATTAGTCTTTATTGCAAACCACCCTCCTACTAGGACTGGAAGCTTTTCCAATAATGTGTTTTGCAAGAGTGAGGCAGTTCTACATCATTTCCACTCAGTTAAAAACATTTGCTAAGAAAAGAAATAATGCAGAGGAGTGACTTCCAAGGCAATGGAACTAATGAATAGGTATCACTTAATTATGATTACATTTATGTTTTTTATAAGCCACACTAAGGCTCTTTCAATCAGTCTCAGTGCCATCTCACCATGACTTTGTTTGCACCTGATTGCGAATGTTAATTTAAAGTTCAATGCGCCCTGGGCCATAGACCTTAGTTATGAACAAACAGCTGGACAGGGCAAGACGATTGATAAACTGCTGTCCCAGGTCTTGCTCTCCTGGTGGTAGGGCAGGAAAGACAAACCAGTTATCGGTTTCACTTATTCACTTCACTCACATTATGTTGAATTGTCAAATTACTCTGTGTTTAAATATTAAAAATAAATAAATAATTTACCTGTAGGTGCAGACAATCCAGAGTGATTTCATCACAACCAGAAATGCATGGATCATAGCAATATTAGTCCATAAGAGGAACTAAGCGCTCTTGAGATGTATCATGTGGAATTGAGTTCCCCGTCTGTATTACTGCTGCAGTTTAAAGATGATCTGTTCCGCGAGGTCAACATGGACACGGTGATACATCAATTGGAATGTCTGTGAATATAAATGAAGCAGGGCTCCATTCCTCAATTGCAAATGATCAAAATGTGCCTCTTAGTGTAATTACTTGGGTTTTTACACATCAATTAGCAATACAATTAGGCACTGATGTGATTAATTGCACGGTTAAGGAATCTAGGAGCAACTGATCTCCCTAATAATGAACTGTCAGATTGTAGGGATTGCCCCCCACACGCACACACACACACACACACTGACAGACCAAGGTTATCTTACAACTCCTGCTAAATCTTTGTTTTGTTGCGCCTATACTATGAAGTACTAGAGTATAGTCAGTCTTTAATGCTCATAAATCTATCTGTTTATGTCCAAAGCACAAATACACTCTGGTAAAATTAGAGAAGAAAGAAGTATTAGTGCATGTACATTTCTGTAAACAGATGCATTCGGTCCTTTGGGTAAACCTTCAAGATCGGATGTCTAACATAACTTAACAGAAGTGTTGAAATCCCTGATTTTGACATGATAGTTTCTGGGAGAACAGACAGATCATAGCTCTAGACACATGTAGTTTTTTTTATTTTTCTTCTGTTATCTATCCTTATAACGTATAGTGCTTACATGTATAAGTGAATGTAAGATTGGTTCCAGACACATCAACCAATCAAATATTTCTATTCACTGTACACAAGGCTGGCATTATCATTCGGACACATCTGCATTTCTGCTCTCCTTTTCTGCCACACTAATAACATAAAGGAGAACTTTGGTCTAAGAACAACCCAGGTTTTTTGGATGATGGTGAGTATAAACTTTAGTTTGGGACCGAAAGGATGTTAATCCACAATGTTTTAAATAAGACTGGAATATGTATCTACCCCGGGGGCCATTCTATTCTACTGATGGGATGAAGGGGCAGCCATGGAATTAAAATGACTTTCAAGAGATCTAATAAATTGGGCGTTATAATGTGTTGATGTTGGATAAGATGTCCAAGAATGTGGTGAAAGGATCGCATAATGCATGCCGTAAACAAGGAGCAGTTACAAAGTAGATCATAACCAGCATTTGTCAAGCTAAATATGACTTGACAAACAGGCTATGGATTTAAGGAAACACAGCATTATTCAGCTCTGTTGAGTGCCGCTGGCTGCTGAAATGGTACACATCTAACAGAGTCTCTAAAACATTTGGGTCCTCCTGCTTTATCTGGACAGTTTGTTCGGGGCACAGTCTGTCTGTCAGAATCTCTCAACACTCTTGACAGTGAGGAGTACCAGCAGGTCTAGACAGGTTAGGTTGAACGCCAGGGATAAGGCAATGTGATATGGTTAAGATTGTGGTTGAGGTTTTTGAGATGAAGCTAATATTCCGGGCCAGGTTATGATTAGGGCTACATGGCAGTGAGTTGACACGTCATTGAGGTTTAGGAGCTGTAATAAAAAAAATAAAAAAAGCACTTTTCATCTCAAAGTGCTTGCATCACAAAAATATTAAAAATAGTGATAAATATACCACATAGACAGATGAATGTTCTTAAACACGGTGACTCACTAGGTGTGGATTATGCATACATTTGTATCCTCAAACAGACCAACAAGCCTCACTAGCCTCCTAAAGAGCCATGACATAGAGCTCTTGTTTTGAAAACCACAATGATCTCTCTGACCAGATGCTAAAAGGGCAGCTTGTGATCAGCCACTCAGTGGACTTCTGGTATGATGAATTCATCATAGAACTAGACTTGTAGAGTATCAGTCCTTCGGCCCTGAGCAATCTCCTGACCCGGCACTAGAGGTGTTCTGTATCAGTGCTTTTTCCCACACCATGCAACTATCCACCTCAGATCATCACAGAAACTCAGATCAGACTTGAAGTCCTGAGAGAACTCTCTGACCAGACGTTTGAAGACCGGTGACTCGGTGGACTGGCAGGGACACATTCGTCAGAGCTCCCGCAGCCTTGGTAGCTATCTCCTTCAGATCACCATAGTAGCACAAGCTTGAAGTCCTTAGCAATTTCCCTGACCAGACACTGGAAGGACAGTTTGCACTTCAGCTGCTCAGTGAACCTCCATATATACAACCCCAAATCAGAAAAAGTTGGGACATTGTGTAAAATACAAATAAAAATAGCCTTGTAAACCCATATTTAGCAGCAAAAAGGACATAGACAACATATCAAATGTTGAAAATTGAAATTTGGACTATTTCATGGATAATGTATGTTCATTTTGAATTTGATGCCGGCAACATGTTTCAAAAAAAGTTGGGACAAGATGTTCACCATTGTGCTGCTTCACCTCTTCATTTAACACAATTCTGTAAATGTTTTGGAACTGAGGAGAACAGTTGCTAGAATTTTGAGAATGAAATGTTGTCACATTACTGACTGATATACTGTAGGATTTCAGTTGCTCAACAGTATGATGTATTCTTAGTCATGTTTTTCATTCACCTCATTCACATTTCATGCACCTAATTTGACAGATCTGGACTGCAGACAGACCATTTTAGCACCTTGACTATTCCTCTATGGAGAAATACTGTTTAAATATGTGCAGAATTCATTTTGGAATTGTTTTCCTGAAATATTCAAGGTCGTCCCTGGAAAAGACATTGCCTGGATGACAGTATATGTTGCTCAAAACCTGTATTCATCATTCATTCAATTGACTGTGCTTTGCCAGATGTGCAAGATGCCCATGCCGTAGGCACCAATCCACACTGTCATAGATGTTGGGTTTTGAACTAAGCACTAAAACAAGTGGGATAGGTTGGATACTTGGCTTTCTCCTATTTAGCCCAGATGAGTTCATGATTTCCAAAAATAAATAAGATAAGATGGTGGTATTTTCCTGTATCATTACAATTTTGGCTGTTGCATGGTTTAAAGTTTTTGAATTGAGTATCAAACTGTGCACATAGACAATGGTTATCAGACGTTTCCCTGACCCTGAATAATTTTCTCAGGTCTGGTTTTGATGCAGTGCCATCTGAGGTCCAAAAGACCATGGCCATCTAATATTATTTTTCAGCTCTATTCCTTGTTTGCAACAATTTCTCTGGATTCTCTGAATACTGTAATTATATTATATCCTGTAGATGATGAACTCCCCAAATACTTCACAATCATGTTAAGAAGCATCAAAATGACATTGTTTCATCATTTGTGCACACAGGTTTACAGTGAGTGATGAATACACCTACATTAGACCCGTACCCTTACTTCTAAGAGACCCTGCCTCTATGGCATGCTCTTTTTCATACCCAAACATGTTGCCATGTCACCCTTATTAGTTGTGAAACATTCTTCTTTTTGTTTTCTTTATCACACAACAACGTTACCCCATCCCAACTTTTGAAAATGAACATAATATTTTCCATGAGATAGTCAAATTTGGCATTTTGATATGTCTGTGTGCAGATTACATTCTACATATATATAATGTACATATTTTCATTTTCCTGCCACAGAAATGACAGTGGCTACATGCTACACCAGAATCAAGTGTGCTGGCCTACCTATATGCCATTGAAAATGTGCCTCAGCTTCTTAAACAGCCGTTCCCATGAGCTCTCTCCCCCTCCTGGTGGAGGATGTTGGGGGGATATTACTTTCACTGAAGGCTTCAACCATCTTTTGCAAATGTGGCAATTCATGAGACCGCTGCATTTTAAATAGAGTTGCAGAATCATTTCACAAATACACTGGGCTGCTCCATGGTAGCAGAGCACAGTTCAGCGCAGAACATCATTCATCTTATCTTTGGGGAGGGGAGGGAGGTCTTGAGTTCGTGGCACGTGTGTGTGTGTGTGTGTGTGTGTGTGTGTGTGTGGCTGTGTGCATGTCTGTTATGTGTGTGTGTACATCTATGTGTATGTGTGTGTGTCTTTATGTTTGTGTGTGTGCGCGAGTGTGTGGCCACATGCACATCATGTGTGCACGTACGTATGTGTCTGGACACATCAAATGTGTGTGGATGCGTCTCCACGTGTGGACTCTACAGCCACAGGGATATCCTCAGCGAACCCAGATTTTTTTCCACTGTAAGCAGCTGGCAAACATGAGCTCCCCGCTCACATCAGCTTCCTCTGCCTTCCTCAGGTCCCACGGAGACCACTTATGAAGGGAGGCCTGCGACCATCTGGGTGCATCGTCCCCCGCCTGCTCACTCTCCCACCTGTGCAGCTGCTGCCTGCTACCTGTGTAGGCCATATCCTGCACCAGCACTGTACTGAGCTTTTAGCAAATACGGCAACGTGCAGCTCTTCTGCTCTCTAACTGTAATGTGTCCTCTAAACCTGCACTGGTCTACTTATGACAAATATATTCCCACCTGTGTTGCTGAAACCTGCTAACGGTTAAAGCCATCTCCAGCACCACCACCAACAACGTATTGAGCGTCTGCAAATGTGGCAACGTGCAATGTTCTCATACACTGGCCTAAATAAAGAAATGGGTGGAGAAATGCAGTGAAAACAGATCAAGTAAAGAAAGAGAGAGCAAAGCAGACATTTCCAGTACTATTATAGGCTATACACTGCTCAAAAAAATTAAGGGAACACTTACAGTTTTCCACAATTGTTAAAACACATTTTTTGAAACCTTCCACCCTTTTCTCCATTCTCAAAACGACAGTTCTTGCAAAATAAAACACTTGCCTCAAAAGTTTTACTTTAGTTCAGAACCAAACAGTGTCAAAGTACCGATCCAGTGTATGATTGAAGTGTTCCCTTAATTTTTTTGAGCAGTATATATATATTTTCCTCAATGCAATGGCAACAACAGAATTTGTTTAAACTGTAGTGTGGCGCAATGAACATTAAGAGGAAAGTTCCCTTGCTTTCTTTAACTTGAAAGTCTCTCAGATGCTTGAAAATGCCACCATGGACAGTGAAGCGTACTCACAACAATCTGGAATGCCAACAGATATCCAGCACACCCTTTGTTCTGGCCTCTCATGTGGAGATCCACTTTAAATGACTCACGCAGCTCGTGTGTGCACTGAACCGCATCCATATTCAGGAACATTTCAATTCACCTTTCAAAGTGAGTCCTCAGACATGCCTGAGATTTGCATATCACTGCAAATATCTATATTGTCAGAGCAGGTTAAAAAGAGCACCTTTCATTTCACCTGTTTGTTTGCGCTGCATCTGTTGTTGCCGAGAGATAAGGGAGGCTCATGCCAAGTCCCCTCAAACACACACAAGGGGCCTCCTCGCCTTTGATTTGCTTTGATATTATAAGATGGTTGGATTGAAAGAGTGTGCACACACACACACACACGCACACTCACATGTTGGTCTACACAGAACTGTGTGTTAGTTTTACAGATCTCTCTAGTTAAAAGCTTACGTGTTCTTGTCAATTCAGCGAAGCACTGAATTATTGAGATGAAGTGATCGCTATTTTTGCATGTTCTAATCATCACAGTGTTGTGCTTTCTCTATCCTCAGGGTGATTGCTTTACATGTTTGAGATGGAAAACAACACAATGAAGATGCAGAAGAAGGGAGTAACGGTACATATTTTCATCACAGAAAAAAACCCTACATGCGTTCATTCACCCACTTAATAATTGAATGCATCAAAATCTTGCAGATACACAACAATCTAATCATCTCACTATTCATATGGGCATGCATTGAATTCGATGGACATGATGTATGACTCAGGACAGATCTGTGGTCCAAGACAAAGCCTTTTTTTCCTTTGCCCACTCACACTGTGTGACTTTCAGTGTGACTGTGAATGTCCATAAATTAATCTCGCTGTGCTTTCAGCATTCCCTTTTATTGAATTCAATTTGATTAGCAAAGATGACCTCCTCGACCCGTCTGCACATGCCACCCCACCGCCACCTTTCTCTATGCCTCCAACCTCTCTCTGTATCACCCCTCTGATCATTTCCGTGCATATCCACCGAGGCCATGTCCATTCACTTCAATTATCTTTTTTTTTTATTATTATTTCACAGTCATTTGTCCCTATCTAAGACAGTGGGGCCTCTCTCCCCAAATGATCCCTATTACTCTGGGGGCCTGCACCAAGTGCCATTTGTCTGGAGAGCCGGTGATACATCACCACCCCAGACTGCTCCTCATGACACGGAGTTAGTCATGTCCGGACCTGAGCATCCTCTGTCTTCCTCTCTCACGGGGGACCGGAGCGGAGCGCGCCGCCCTTCCATCCTCGATAAGCCCGATGAATAATTAAACATTCTGATGAATTCATTTGTGACTGAGGTTTTTGTTGTGACCGTCATGTCAGCTGAAGTGAAACTCAGAGTGCGTGTGTGATGTTTGCAGTTGGAAAGTTCCAGGCTCGAGAGAACGGGGAAATAGAAAGCTTTGTGACACTTTATGACACTTTGTGTGCAAAAAGGTTGACGGAAATCAGGAAAAAATCTGATTTGGACCTTTGTTGTCGTCGTCATGCCGCTCTTGTTGACGTCGCCGAGTCAGAGTTGACTGGCTAGCTCAGCTGCGTTGTCACTTGACATGTCCGTCCGCATTTCCTCCGTGCTAATCGTATAGCTGTGTGGCAAAGAGAGAGGGCGGGGGGGAGAAAATTCCCCGAGACGTTTTTCAGATGACTAAGTCCCTCTGCTGGCCTCAACCCTAATTCTCTTTGAGTCTTGAGTCACCACGGTGACTAACATGATGCTTTTGAGACTGCTGCACATACAGTAGACATCCTGTGGCTGTGTCTCAGGAGGTATCTGAGTGCACAGTGACAGTGCCGCGTGCCAAAATAATCAGCCATGAAAGGCAATGTAGATCCAATTACACCCATAACACCAACAGTGTTGTCAAGGCGCTCCATCGCGCTCCATCCCCCATCCCTTACCCTCCCTCTTCTCGCCTCTCATTTTTTTGGACACATTTCTCTTCAATTTACTCTTTAAAACAGCCACAGACAAGAATCCATTATATAACAAAGGCCTGTGAGATAAGAGGATCCCCCTGGTCCATTTAACATAGATTTTGAAATAACAATTCCCACCGGGCCACACTAAAAATGTGTTTTTTCTTCTTCTTTCTCCTCTCTGCCTTTCCCTCCTCCCTTTTTTATTCAAAGAACAATGGCCAACAGAGCCGACTGTTACCCTAAGTAGAGTAATATTGTAGGACAAGGATGAAAAGAATCAGAGAGGAAGCCTTCCTTTTTTTCGTCTTCTTTCTTCCGCATTGGAGACACTCACACGTGCTCCGTCTGTCTGGCTCATTCAATAACACGCTCCCTCATGGGGGCGTCTGCTGATGGGACCAGGTTCAGACGTCCGGGGAGATGCTCTGGCTCGAACGTGCTCAATAATGCAAATGTCTAAGTGGATATCACACATATGCAGTGTGCACGCAATGCATGGAGGGATATCTGCTTGGATTATAACAGCACATTATATGACTGACCTCTGGTCAGTGTTCTGGCCTTGGGTCTATGAATTTTGCATTATGTTGAATGGCTCTGGACAATATCGATCGCATCACTGTCCAATCTATCATTTCCCTGCACATCCTTAGTGGCCCACTGAAAGGTCTTACCCCAGTTATTTAGACATATTCAGGGGGCTAGACTGTTGATCTAACTGTCATTTTTCTTTAGAGGGAGAAGGAGCCAAGGCATGGGCGAGACTGAGGCTCTGTGCAAATATTTGAGTCATGAGACGAAGCTGGCTGAAAGACTCCACTCACTTCAGTGCAAAGATTTACAGTTGCTGTTCCACTAATCGATGCCGTGTTTACAAATGCCTTGTTGAAGAGGTGTCTGACATCCTTGCAGTTCCCCTGAAGGGTTTGGGAAAGACATCTACTGAGACACTGCTACAATCCGAAAAGATTTCATACCAGCAGATGATGCTTGGCAAACATGGGGATTTGGGGTTGGGGGTTGGGGAGGCGGGGGGCAGGTGGGGGTATAGCAAACAACCCCACTAATTGCAGTGAGTGTTTCAGAGAGGCAGAAAAGCAGATGATGCTCCACCTGCTCTGGGAAGCCTATCTCCATCTGCAGGTGACTAAGCTCTCCGAGAGGCTGCCTCGGCATGATGAGGGGAGAGGCACAGGAGCATGGAGAAGCTAACATCACTCACACACACACACACATACACACACTCACACATACACACACACACAAAAGAAACCTGACAGATACTTTGGCAGGGCTGGCTCGCATGTTCGTCATCTTCAAAAGACGACAGGAGAAGAAGGTGTTATACTGAGGCATGAACGGTGCAGTGTGAAAAACATCATAGGTCTGGGAGCACGCCGGCTCCTGCTCTCAGTGGAAAAAAGTGTGTCGTCTTTGTTTTCAGAAAAGGTGTGAATATCTCACAGTCGTATCCCCAGAACCTTATCCCTATGGCTTTACTTAAATGGGGTTCCCCCAGAGTATTATGCTCTCCTCCATAATCCCTTTATCAGCGCAGGACCGGATTGAACTGTAAACGGCGATGACTAAGCTGGAATAATTACACTCATCCTGTGTTCATGTCCAAAAGAGTGAATATCATGATGTGGGTTTCTCTGGTAGACCAACAGTCTGATGAAACACAGGACATCACAGCGGTCAGATGGACTGAATGAGAAAGACCTCATTTTCATTTATCATCAAAGAATGAGACATCATCAAAGGCATCACCAAATGCACAATGTTACTCAAGGTTATTAGATGAGTTGAATTAGGTAGGCCTGAACAACTATCGAAAGTTTGGACACTTTAGCAATTAGAAGATTCTTTAATATGAAAACATTTGAACTGGAAATCCAGGGATAACTGTTATTGTGTGAAATAAGGGTATGGTCAAAAAGATATTATGATAATCTATTTAGTTTCACAAAAATGATCTGTTCTCACACGTATTAAGATCATGACAGATTAGCGTGCCTCCGTTTTCAAAAACGTTGTACAGAGCTGCACAAAATTTGGGATTTATCTGGTAATCTAGTAATCCATCTGTATTACAGATGCCTCAGACACATTTGGAATTTCTGTGGACTTTTAGAAGTCTAGCTGCATAGTGACTTGTGTCTTTATGTTTGAGACATTTAACATTATGAGACATGGAAACAGAATGATTCAGTGAGATGTATAAATCAAAACATTCAACAGAGACTGGTTACTGATCCCCTGTGATTTGTAACTTTCCGCACAAATTGGACTAGATGTTAGGTGATTGGACTGCAGAGTACTTGTAGTTGAATATTTCAAGATTTTATGATAATGCCATCTGGAGTAAGGCTCTTGCTGTAGAAGCTGATATCGATCATGCTTTATGCAGCCCCTCACAGATGGTCAAAATTGCCATCTGGTTGCAGGTATTTTTGGCCAAGGGGTGGGGATGCGGAGAACATGAGTGAAAAAAGGGATACAAGTTCCTGCCAAAACCGCACCAGGGATTCTGATGACTCGCACTTTACCTAGCTTTTTAGCCTGAATTTTTAGTGGCAATTGTGTGTGTGTATGTGTGTGTTTGTGTTTGTGTGTGTGTCTGTGTGCATGTGTGCATGCTGGTGCGTGTGCGAGTGTGCGTGTGTGTGTGTGTGTGTTGTGTGTGTGTGTGTCATGTGTGTGTGTGTGTGTGTGTCAATCTGTGAGTGAGTGTATGGTTTTATACTCTGACTGTGGCAGTCAGTCAAGTCTTCTAACTCTTTTTTGTTTCACCAGTGAAGGGTTGTTATCAATCTGTCTCATAATCTAGTTTGCATTAATACTGAAACAAAACTGTTTGACACAATATTTGTCTATTTAGCATTTTTGTATATAAAAACAGCTGTGCTGTTTTTCTTTAAGAAGTATGTTGATAACATCTGAGCTCTTTAAGTCATATCATGGCTTTGCAGACAGCCTATTGTAAGTAGCCTAAATACAAATGCGGTCCATTCCCTCTGCCTTGTTGGCCAACATGGCCAGCACAGGTGGGAATTTCACTGGGACAATACTCCCACCTAGTGGCACATAGATGCAATAGATTAGAACATACACTCCACACACAGACAATAAGTAACTCTGTGTAACTGTAATATATGCATTTTTTTTTCAAAGGTAAACATTTACAAAATCAGACTCAACATATTTGCTCAATTATTAATTCAACATCTGGAACTTCCAGCTACAAATAGAGGCCAAATTATTGAAAAAGTAGTCTTTAATCAACTAACCACCTTTCTAACATCAAATGGGTACAGCTCTTATTAAGGTTTTCAATGACAAACACCTCAATACAGATTCAGGTAAAACATCAGTCCTAGTGCTACTGGACCTTAGTGCAGCATTTGACACTGTTGATCACAATATTTTACTACACAGACTAGACCACTGGGTTGGATTTACAGGCAACTGGCTCAAATCAAATCATATCTACAAGAAAGGAGCTTATTTGTTGCCATAGGCAACTGTACCTCAACACATACCCTTGACCTGTGGTGTTCCCCAGGGGTCGATCTGTTCCCCAGGGGCCACTATTATTCAACCTCTATATACTCCCACTTGGACAAATCATCAAAAATAATTTGATTTCATATCATACCTATGCAGATGACACACAAATTTACCTAGCTCTGTCACCCCTAGAATCTCTTTGTCAGTGTATTGAACAAATCAACAACTGGATGTCTCAACATTTTCTTCAGCTGAACAAAGACAAAACTGAAGTAATCATATTTGGTAAAATTAGGGAAGAGATAGGGTTGCCACTTTTCTTTGACACAAAAGGGTTGAAAGCAAAGCATACTATTAAAAATATTGGTGTATTACCGGTAATTGACAGTGAAATTGAAAGTGAAAGCAATAACTAAATCAGCTTTTTACCACCTCAAAAATACTGCCAAACTTAGAGGGCTGATGTCAAAACATGATTTAGAAAAACTCATTCATTATCTCAAGCAGGGTTGATTACTGCAATGGGCTTTTCACAGGTCTTCCTATCAAACTATACTATCAAACAAATTCAGGTGATGCAAAATGCAGCAGCACATTACTCCAATTCTTAAGTCCCTGCACTGGCTTCAAGTTACAGAATTGACTTTAAAGCACTACTTGCTTATAAATCAGTAAATGGAGTAAGACCTAAATACCTATCAGACATGCTTCATCAGTACACACCTTCCTGACCTCTCAGGTCTCTTTACCTGTTAGTAAAACCTGCTCTTAGAACTAAACACGGTGAAGCGCTATGCAGTTTAGCTCTGGAACTAACTTTCAGAAGACATAAAAAATGTAGCCAGTTTTAAATCTAGACTTAAGACCAAACTGTTCTCAGAAGCCTTCTGCTAACTACACATTCTGAATCTGCCAGTAAATTATTCTACCTTTTGTCTTTTATTTTATCTTTTTAATCATTCTTTATTTTTTTTAAAGATTTTACCTTGTGCGTTTTATGTCTTTTTTTTATTATGATCTTTACCTTTTAAGTGATTCTTTGACTATTGCCCTTCTATGCTTTTATTTGCCATTACTGTTTGCTTTTGTTTATGTAAAGCACAGTTAATGACCTCTGTGTATGAAATGTGCTATATAAATAAACTTGACTTAGATTGACTTGACTTGACTGTAATTATAATGATATTTGGAAGACGTGCATTTTGTAACAGAATAGGTATGGACAGACACAAGAAGTAAACTCAAAACAGAAGATGCATGAACTTCTTCAGTCGCTGTTTTAAAACATCTGAAAAGTTCACTGTCATGACTTCTATTGCAGTATAAAACGCTGACACCCTCATTATGTAATAAGCACATCAAACGTCCGAGTTTGTTTTGATACTCCTCCTTCAGCCTTGGGACCTGACTCCCATTAGAGTTGACAGATGAGATGTCTTCATTAGATGCCAGTCGCCCTCGGCACTCCCAAGGCTCTAGCACAAGTACAGCAGCTCCCATCACAACAGCACAACAGCCACCCACAGGGGAACGCTCTGTGACAAAGGAATCTCCCCTCCCTCCACAGTGGCTGCCCTCAGTGACTCTTGACACAGACTGTAACATATAACCTCAGCTTTAAATGGATTGACTGTAGTGATTTGGTGGATAAGTCGATAAGTTAGTTTATTTCAAATGCTTGATAATTACTTGTTTGTCTATAACCATGTCTAAACTGTAGAAATCTTATTAAAAGAAGTTTACTTACTACATTTACACATGACTATAAATCTAACTGAATTTGCTACCCTGTTTCTGGAAGAAATATGCATATTTGAATTCTGACCTAGCCTCTCACATTTGGTTCCAGTATTAGATGTAAGGGGTCACTGATTTTACTTCAATTTAAGCAGTGTTCTTGGAGTTTAATATCAAAGTCCCAGGTCATTTACAGTGAAAAGTATACTGAGGAAGCTCTAGGGCTCTAGACCTCTCAAGGCTATGATAATACCAGTGCTTGTAATTTAACATGACCTGGAGTGTGTTCACGATGAAGAGCCTCACAGGGTTTGATGTTTACAAAAACTCTGCATTACTCATGTTATTGTCTCGGTTGTGTTATAACCACATTTCCCATGATAAGATGGGAAATCCATGGGCTTGAATGGAGATTGCCAAGACAAACCTGGCTGATGGATGATTTCTCACAAAGTTGGGCAGTGTTCAATGTTCACCAGGAGATGGCAGGCTTCTCTAAGGATAGGAAGCACACCAGTTCAAACCGGGTGTTCTACAATTCATGCTCACTTAAGTGTAAATCACCAGTAGTTAATTTCCCATTATATCATTACAGATCTACTTTTTCTGTTACCGCAGTATTTAAAAAGTATTTCATCACTAAGTGCTACATAGTTGAGCTGCCAGTAATGACTCTACAAAGTTCACAATGGAGCCTAGCACATTCTCTCTAAACTTTCAGAGAAATTGGTTAAAACCATTTGGTGTGTCTGAAGCTTTTATAATGCTTTTTATATAGGGACACTGTACATGGTACACACAGTATTAACCATGAGATATTAAAAGAAGTTGATTTTTTCCAAGCTCGACCAGGTGTCTTTTTACTGGGCCTTTTAAATACTGGATTGACTGGCTAGTTCTCAGGTAAGTTTTCACCCTTCTTAACTGCCATATAGAATATACCAATATAAAACATTTATTGCAAAATGATTTATTACATGCCGCGACTCAAAGGCAAGGTTCAAATAAATGTCAAGCGATGTAAAAGATTTAGGTGGCTGTTCTTGCATGCAGAAACACCTCCTTGGATCTTTACATTTTATCACAGAGTGGGACATTAAAAATGAATTTGAAGTGTTTCACCAGAAATGAGAAGGAGAGACAAAGAAAGAGAGTGTATGACAGAAAAAAGACAGAGAGAGAGAGAGAGAGAGTGTGTGTGTGTATGTGTGTGTGTGTGTGTGTGTGTGTGTGAGAGAGAGAGAGAGAGAGAGAGAGAGAGTTAAATGAAAAGTTCCAGGAGCTTTTGTTTAGACTTTTCTCAGCTTGCAAGCAGTGGCACTAATAGGCCCTGGAGCCAAAGCCGCGTGGGGGCGGACAGCTTTTACAAGCCTGAAGCCTCTCTACCACAACACTCCCAGCGCTTCCCATGGGCCAGAGCTCCATACCTCAGTGGTCATCTGAGGCTAATTGAATTGTCCCCCCTCTTCTCCACTCCTCCAGTGGTCATCTGAAGCAAATGCAATTGTCGTCCCTCTTCTTCTTCTTCTTCTCCTCCTGATCTTCCTCTTCCTCCTGGAGGCCTGGGGCTGCCACCACTGCTCCTCATATATCAGCAGTATATATACTATACTAATCGGCGGTGGCAGAGAGCCTACAGTGAGGCCCCTGCACAGCACCCCCATGTCCACTATCAGCCTCTGTCACCGGACATGACACGGGGTCGAGGCGACCCAATCCCGAAACAACCCAACCCTGCACGGTATATGGCCTCTCCGCCACCAGAAAGCGGATGTCATGTCATCCCGGGTCTGCTGAAGTGGTGACCGCTGAGAGGGAGAGAATGTCGGGGGGGAGAGCAAGAAGCGATGCTGCTGTGGACGGAGCGAACTGTCTCACTGGCCACAGAGCCTGGAAAGAGGGCTGAGAGAAGAAAATGGTGTAAGAAATCCCATAATATTAAGGAGTGTTGATAGGCATGACCACATCACATTGTTTATTGATATATTTCTGTTTTCCTTTGACAGATAGTTTCCCTTGAACAGTGTATCTTCAGGTTATCTTTAGGAGCAAGATGTGATTCTCAGCAATTAATGCCCTCTCTCGTAAATAAATGGGAAAATGCTGTGCGAAAAAGCAACTATAAAGTAAATATAAATGGTAAAATGATCATTGTTGGTGCCTATCCCTCAACCTCAAATAGTGGTGGCTGCTAAAGCAACACAAATCATATCATCTGAGCTGGCTACTTCACTTGTATCATTCATCTCAAAAGAAAGCAATTTCCCTTTACACCACAATTTAAGCCACTTTTCTTCTTTATTGGGCCAGAGTTGTTTGGGGATGAGATGATGAAGAGCTGATTCACATCTCTGCAAAATCAAGTAGAGTTGGCATGAAGAGAATACAATGCATTGCAACGAGGCCTCCACAGTTGTTTTTGTTTACAGGCTCGTTCAGTATGGATGGTGAGCTGTAGGCAGGAAGGGGAGCTCAACTCTGAGTGAACCGCTGCTTTGTGTGTGGCTGTCTGCTTTTATGGCCGTTCCTGTTTACATGCCGTGATTTGCCAGTGTAAAAATCAAGGTTAAGAAGTCGCACGGAACACATATGGCCAAAGAGGAGCAACACAAAAAAGCCCATTTGGTTACTGTAACTAGGAAAATATCACATACACAGCAAACAAATGAAATGATTATGTGAGATGGAAAGAAAGAAGAACCCTTATAAGTTGTTATATGGCTGAAACCACATTAAGCAGGTGTTACAAATGTAGTTGTTATTTTACAGACGTGAGACTTCAGTTGTACTATTTCACAATAGCAGTAGCTCTACAATTTAATTTTATTTTGCCTACAGCTGTATGACTACAGTACATGCAGTCGTGACTTGCTGAATTTACATGCGGTAAACATAAATCAGTTGACAGGTCGCTTGTTGAGTCAAGTTCCTTGAAGTCGTGAGTCGGTCACGGATTCAATCTCACAGCATTCATGGGAGTAAAATGTATAACCCAAAGTGATCTCAAGAGACAAGACATAGACAAGAAAAGACAAGATCCTTAGGATCCATAACTTGTGTGCAGGGTTGGGTCAGATTACTTTGAAATGTAATCCATTACTGACTACAAATTACATGGCAATTTTTGTAATCAGTAACGTAATCAGGATTACCAAAAACATGTAACGTAATCTGATTACTTTAGGATTACTTTTAGATTACTTCAATAAATATGTCCCTTAAGTAAAAGACACCACCACTGAATTGATGAAAGAATTCTCATTCAGTTTTTCTGTTTATTATTTCATTACATCTAAGAAATCTCTTTGCTCTGAGTAAAGCATTCCTGTGTGAATTAGCTGATCTTTTCCTCTAAAAATCTTAATGTAGCCCTTGTCACCAGGTCCCATTGTCTGAAAAACACCCAAAGCTAATACATTTCTATAGCTATTCTCCACTTTGGGGGTGGTATTTTGGTGGTTGAAATTTCCCCCATCCCAAAATTGATCACTTAGTCATCATGGATGTGATCATGGATCACTATTCTCCAAATATGCACAACTCATCACAAGTCATTTTTTGACCCAGGGACATGGCCTGAGATTGAATGACACCATGTCCATTTCAATTGTGGGGGTGAGAAAATTATTCCTTTGGGATGTTTTTCAACCAGGGGGACCTGGTGACTTTCTCAAAGTAAACGGTGACACTAAAACAAGAGGCTACATTAAGATTAGGAGGAAAAGATCAGGCAATGTGCCGAGAGACCTGCCCCAATAGTAAATAAGTTAGTAAGTAAGTATAGATACTCTTGATCCCTTGAGGGAAATTTGGTCTTCCAATCCGCGAATTAGTGAAGCACACACCAACCCAGAACAGTGAGCTGTCTGCTACAACGGCGCTCGGGTATCAATGAGGGGTTAGGTGCCTTACTCAAGGGCCACAGCCGTGGATGTGGGCATGGGAGAGCAGTGCTCAACCACTTCCCCCGCCCACATTTTTTCTACTGGTCGGGTATCGAACCAGCAAGCCCGAAGCTTGTCGAATTAAAAGATAACATTAAAAAGTTGCATTGCTTACATGATAAAATGTAATCAGGTAATCCCCAACAATGTAACTGTAATCTGATTACACAATTTTTTATCTGGGCTGATTATAGTTACTTGATTTTTGTAATCTGATTACGTAATCCAGATTACATGTAATCCGTTACTACCCAACCCTGCTTGAGTGTGACAGTGCAATATTAATGGACATCTAAGGAAAGTGCAGCTTGAATAATAATGACGTTAGTAGTGGAGACAAGTGGCAAGTGGCTTGAGATATATCGCTTTCACTGGTCCCCCTGAAAACAAGCGAGCCACGCACAGGTCACCTCTTAAAGTAATGACCTATGCTAATGTAATGACCTGGCTAATGAGGGAGCAGCATTTTGGATGGCCGTGACTCTATTGTGTGTGGACAGACGTGTAGTGGCACTCTCAGGATGCCGTTAGTTTCTGGTGACACAGGCACAAAATGTGGGAGTGCGAGAGAGAGAGAGAGAGAGAGAGAGAGAGAGAGAGAGAGAGAGAGTGAGAGAGAGAGAGAGAGAGAGAGAGACTCTCCCCCTTCCCCCTTCACCTTACTCTCGGGGTCAGCTCTCCAGCACTTCCCTATTCCCAGAAGACAACCAGGCCAAGAGAGTGACCTGACAGACATGTCTCGTGTCATCATCAGCTGTGAGTGGCAGCTCATGTTTCTGTGAAGTGTATCCAGAGAACGCACTGCTTTGGTTTTGATTATGAATGTACTGTATAATAATACCAATGCAAGAGTTGTGGAAAGCAAGATATTTCACAATCGAATTGCACTTGAATTCCAAAAAACAAAGAACAAAACCTTTACAAAACAATAAGTTAATGTTTTTTAAAAACAGGGTCTAAGTTACACTAGGCTATACGTTTACATGTTTAACAGGGGTGAGGGATTTTGTCAATGTGCCAGGGCTCTATATGAAATGAGTGGAGCCTTTTACCCTCTGATGTTCTTCAGCTCTCTATTTAGTTTCTGTTCTGGTTACTGCAAATGTCTGTCTGAGCAAGAGCTGAGCAAAACAAGGGCATTATTCAAAGCGCCATTGTGAACTACGACTAAGCATTGTTTTGCTGCAATAGAATAAAGCATCTTTTTATATTTGCATCCTTCTATGACACTTTGCTCTGAAGACTCTCTCTGTCTTTCCAAAACACCACACAACTCCCCCTTTTCTTAAAGCTCTTGCTCTCTCTCTCTCTCTCTCTCTCTCTCTCTCTCTTGTATTCTTTCTCTCTTTTTCTCTCCTTCTCAGAATACCACATAAAATGCAGCTCTAATGTGTGAGTTTGAATAACTCCGGGGAGGTAGAAGCAAAAAAAAAGCCCCGTTTGGCTTTGATGCCAAACCCTATGCTGGGGCAGCTTTTTGAACTGCAGCCCCACTTAGCTGGGGACGTGGTGGCGGCCTGGGAATTGAGGAGGGCAGCGGGTCTGTTGTGCTCGGTCTCTCTGACAGCTTGTGGTTCCTGTCTCTCCAAAGCCATGTCCCGAAATGTCTCTCACTGTGGCAAGTGCCTCTTAAAACGGCATTTGTTTTGGTGTCGACTGCTAGGGAGGGAAGGAGGGAGGGAGGGGGACTGAAGAAGAAGAACACACAGCATGCCTTTAATGTGTGACTCGTTGTGGGCCACTCTGTTCTTGTGTTATTGATTAGGTGGGATCAGCGAACCCAGTCCTTTGCCATAGGCTGAACAGAGCAGCATACAGCCATTCTGGCCTGTGTTGTTTTGTTTTTCCTGCAAGACGGTAGGGGTGTATACTGGTAGTCAACAGGATGTTTGCTTCTTGTCAACATGGTGTTTGTGTCACATGAATGAACAGGCTGTGCCATACATTGCATACTGTGTAACAGTAATACCTAGATTCAATGTCAGTTTAGAGGCAGCACCTTATTCACTTATTTAGTGAAAAGATGCCTAAATTGAATTTGTGCTGTATTACAAGTAATTTGATTTACATTGTAAATAATTAGGTAACACTTTACGTATAAGGGTACATTAATTATCATGAATTAATTCATGATTTATAAGATAAGAGACACTTTATTGTCCCCACAGAGAAATTCATCTTGGACTCCAGTGCTGTCACATGTAGCTGATTTACAAAGAATAAACAACAAGATGCAAGAGACCAATACATATAAATATAGGCCACAGGCTGCATATATTGCACAAAATACAAGTGATCTCTATGAATACCCGCACACACACACACACACACACACACACACACACACACACACACACACACACACACACACACACACACACTGTACAACACCATGGATCATGATGATCTATGATCAATAGCACTATTGCAAACCCGGATGGCCTTCTGAATTCTGATTGACATAGGCACAAATTCATTCTTGAAGCGATTCCGCCTTCAATGGGGGACTCTGTAATGTCTACCCAATGGTAAAAGCTCATATTCAGCATGAAGGCATGCGTCTGATAAAACTCTCAGTTCTTGTCTGCTTATGCATTACTTCGTTTCTTAATATTTCAGGAATCATCGGGAATTGACATGAGTTCATAGTCTCTCATTCGTGACCTTGTACATGATCAACACATCAACTAAAGCATGTGGGTACTGTGGGTACATCATTATTAGATAGGATTTATTAAGCATGATCATGAAGATTTCTTTTTCAGCCAAAAATTATGTGGTCATCACTTCTCATGGAATTCAATTCAGGGTTATTGTACATGAATTATCATGAATTCATGCATGTAAGACTTCTCCAATTATTAGGTGAATATACAAGAATCCATATGAATGACATGTTATGGTCGAAATTTTTGGCAAATTGTGAAATGACATGAATTAAAGGTTAGTTGCTCATGAGTTCATCATGTTTGTGGCCCCTCAACTAAAGCATTGAATAATGACATTATGTATTTAGAGAACTTGTACAAGTTTTGTTTATTTTGAGGATGAGAATTTGAGTAGTGATGACCACATGTCTGGCAGAAAAAGATCATGATCATGCTTAATAAATTATAATTCATAATGATGTATCCACCGTACCTAATGCTTCAGTTGATGTGTTGTTACAATAACCCTGAATTGAATTCCATGAGAAGTGATTACCACATCATTTTTGGCAGAAAAAGAAATCATCATGATCATGCTTAATAAATCCTATGTAATAATGATGTACCCACAGTACCCACATGCTTTAGTTGATGTGTTGATCATGCACGAGGTCACAAATGAGAGATTATGAACTCATGTCAATTCCTGATGATTCCTGAGATATTAAGGAATGGAGTAATGCATAAATAATTAATTAATTCATGCATGAATTCATGGTAATTCCAGTACCCTGGCCTTACCATAAAGTGTTACCAGAATGATTCATCTTTATCTATTAAAGAAATGAAAAAAGAGAATCATAACTCTAACTAAGCTGCACTAACACCATATCCTTATCCTTACCTTTCCCAAAGAATCAATTTCTAATGAATGAAGTGCAAGAAAACGTTATTATACTGTGTCATTTAATTCCGTTGTCAACATGTAGCCTCCTCCAGACACACGCATGGAGTCAAGAGTCAAGACATGTGGCAGTCCCTCGGCTCGGCCGGTGTCTTCACGGGTCCTGTCCTGCCTCGTTCATCCAATTAAGACGTGAACCATGATCTGCATCCATCTCTTTGGTGGCTGCCCTTGTGAGGGATAGGCCCTGTTATTTGTCACTGGGACTCAACGCTACTCTGTGGGAAACCTGACCACAGAACATCCCCCCCCCCCCCCCCCCCCAGGGCTCTTACTGCTCCAGGCTGCTCTAGACCAGTCAGCGCCAGAGCCAGAGCTAGTGGAGCCCCAGCTTGGGCGCACAGGGAGCAGCAGGCTTGGCTCTGCGAAATTGGGCTTTAGTGGAAACATGTTTGCAGCATGAGACCAACATCCTTGAGAACGTCCAGTAATTGGAAAAACCTGAAAGGGAAATGCTGAATTTAACAATAAGCGCATTTCTGTCGTAGGACAGTGAGTGCTGCCCTCCTCAAAAATCCATGGTCTCCCGGGGGGGTTCTCTTTGAGGTTTTTTTAGAGTCTCGGCCAATATTTTCACATTAAGTGCCATATTGGCACAATGTTAACCCAATAAAAGGACACTAAACTATTTTGCCTTCTCTTTCTAAACCTTATACTGCCAACATGATCGTCTTTATAGCCTTGTACTAAACAAACAGATGATACACAAGGAGGATTGCATTTTCTATGTACAGACATTAAATAGTAAACTGTCAACAGGAATCCTCACTGCCTTAAACACACTGTTGCTTCAGAGTACTACAAAGCATTGCTCTCTGATCGTGCCAGACCAGCGTTGTGGTGCAGGGAACATTAAACGCAGTTCTTACCACCCTCGCCACAAAGACTTTTTTACTCCCAATTTTAACACACCAAGGACAATTTAAAATCCAACCAAATGGAGGCCTTACAAGGTTATAAAGCCATTCAATCATATGTGACTGGCGCTAATGACTTTCAAATGTCCAGGGCTCTGACTGCGATTTTCACATCAATTTATTGCATGTAAACAAGCCATCGAGTCAATGAACCTCGAAACCCAATCGTTAAACGTTTCCGGGCCCATCATACTAGATTGGGATACAGCAGCACAGCTTGGAAATGGGAGAGCAGGGAAGGGTTAAGACTGGGGTAGAAGAAGACCGCCAGACTGTTTGGTTGATTCAGCATGTGTTACATAACAAACTAATGCTCTGTGTGTATCTATAAGTAATTAGCATTTTTTGCTGATTTTTCCATTTGACTACAATTTAAAAATAATTTAGTAGAATTCCAAACTAAAATATTTACAGTGGTTCAGCATTACAATAAATCAATTGATGGCAGGTAAACTAAAGAATGCTCTTGTAACTTTGTAGAATAGAATAGAATGCCTACAATTATCACTGCATCAAAACCAATTGTAAAGATTTGTTCATATTGTATGGAACAGTTTTTGCAATTAAAGAAACAAAATCTACATTGAAATCTACATCTTAGCAATGCATATTAGCATTAAAGTCAATATTGTCTCTTCTGTCCATTCTTTATTCTTTTGTCATCTAAAATGTAAAGAGATTATTAAATGTAAAGAGAACCATCTATCTTTTAGTCCTTATGAAACAGAGTAGCCTTGTGTCAGGACAAAAAGCAGGGAAAGTCACCCATGGTCATGAGAGGCATTTATAACGTAGCTTTGAGCCAGAAATTACACCAAGTTAGATCTGATCTGACACTCATCTGGACCTGGTTTATTTGCTCTTCTCTAGTCATTCACAAATCTGGGCTGCAGCCCATTGCAACCTTGCCATTTGTGTGATAGATGGAAATACTGCCTTTTCCCCTGATTTGCATGTTCTGCAAGTGATTCATAAAAGTACTGTATGCCATCATCTAAACCACGCAAGACCTGTTGACTTTGAGTCTGACAATAAATCTGAAACGCCATTCTCTGAAATATTTTTTTAAACTTATATGACCCAACATGCATGTCTCCGGCAGTAAGAGGATGACACTCTCGGTAAACAAGAGGGAGTGTTCTCTTGGTGGTAGCATGGATACAGTCTGAATGACCAAAATTAAATACATTGAGGACATTTTGATGGTGGTGTCAATTGGTGTTTTGATGATTAAAACAAAGCTGATTAAATGATGAGAGGTAGCAATGATCACCCTTTTTTACATATACAGTACAACAACATTCCCATGCAAACATTCCCATGCACACACACACACACACACACACACACACACACACACACACACACACACACACAAGGACCTGCAGGGCTAGATTTCACTTCATTTCATGCCAGAGATTCACACCGGCAATTGGACCTGTCATCGAAGTCATGAATCACACTGCTAAGGGATCATTAGCCCAAGTGATTTATTGGAAACACACAAGGCACATTTTCATATAGGGGAGCCCCGGGGGCAGAGTGGAGGTAGGAGGCGGGCCCACAGAGAGAGGGCTAGGGCCACCAGGAGGTTGCTAGCTTTACCGGCGCTTAGGTAAGCATGGCTGCTGCCTGCCTACCTGGAACAGAAGAGGTACACCTCTGCCATGGCATATTTATTGTTGTCAGACATAACTTGAATGGCTCTTGATGGCTGTGTCTCAATGCACATTCTCTTTACTGGTGTAATCCAGTGTGTATTGCATGGCACTACCGTTGGTATATTGCAATGCACTAACGTTGGTACTTTTGCAATTACTGTGTCAGTGCATGGCCTAGAGTGATGTTTCGGTTGTGGCTAAAGGCTCAGGCGCGGCCAGAATGTAACATTTTCTAATCGGGAAGCGCATGGATCTTAAAATTAACTCATCCATTGCGTGTGGCATTTAGGCATGAGCAGCTGTTTGGAGCTGCTTAGTGAGGGCTGCAAGGCCTCTGTGTGTGGGGATGACAAAGACGGTCTTGAATGACAGGCAGATGCTGTTCTCTGTTAGCCATCTTTCCTACTTTCAGCATGGACGGAGCGTGGACTTCCAATCTCCCAAAAGTGAAACCCTATGAGGCAGAGCACAGATGGGGCTGAAATTGGATACGCCAAACAGATATTCATCAGAAGCATGTTATACACTTAAGCAGATGAAATGGGCTCTGTGTGCGTGTAGTAGGGTAAATGCTTTTCCTTTTTGTGACACATGTAGCCTGGGCCACTGCCGGACACATACACACACACACACACACACAAAGGCATTTCTTCAAGTGCAACTCTTGAAGCGATAAACAGTGGTTGGATTGTGGCAGTGTTTGGTACAGTAACTATAACTCAGTGCCTGTCTCGCAGAACATCACATGAGACCACACAGGGCTTGTATGTTGTTGCTGGCTGTGAAGGCTTGGCCTGCAATTTGGTCTGACACTGCCCCCCCCCCCAATAACTTTCAATTTAAAATCTATGAGCAGAATGATAGCTGTAAACAGTGTATTGTAAAACAGAGGATGTAATAGATCGCATTTTATATGATATTTTATATAGCAGTCAAGTAATCAGTAATATTTTAGTGTTTGACTCAAGTATATCAAAGTCACTGACGAACACATGTTGCTCAACAAATAAAGTTTCTCCTACAGCAGTGCCTACAGTAAGGAGGCTATTATCACTGAGCGATAAAGCTGGAGTTTCATTATGAAAGTTAACAGCATGCCTGCAGGCCAAGAGTCCTCCCCCTCCCAAACTATCCTGCAAAGTCTTCACACGTTCATTTCACATTTTTTTCCCCTTTTCACAGCCGTGTTTCTGCGACAAAGTGAAGTGAGCAGCTGATACAAAACACACAGGCTTGAAACCCCCCCCCCCATACACACACACACACACACAAACACTAAAAGGGAGGGAGACAGTAGAAAAAACCCCATAAGAGTGACAGTCCTCCCTGTCTGGGCAGCTCGCAACGCCACTTAAAGAGTCCTTATTAACTCGCACGTTAATGAGCCGCATTCAGCCTGCCTTTCAGCTAAGTGCCAAGATAAATGTCTACCAATTACCTGTCAATGTTGACAGCTTTGGAACATTCCTTCACACATTTAATTAAAACAAAGGTAAGGTGAATTTATGTATAGCATTTATTTTACACAAATTACCATACCTAAATGTATGAGCATGTATTAAAGTTTCAAATTTCTTTATTATCCATCCAAAAAAGATTTGGCCATAATATCTAACTGTGTTGCTGCAATGGCAAATCCTCAAACCTGCAAAGCTGAAATTGCCAATGTGTCATGCAAGCATGAGAGGTTTACTGGAGTGAATGTAATTACTTTTTCAGGTGGAGCCTAGCCCAGCAACCACTAAATCACCCTTAAACTCTGACGCTGAACTACCATCCCAATTTAGCTTATCAAGGTTGTTGTATCATAAATCATTATTTTGTCTTGGAAATGATAATGGTAAAGTTGACTCACTGAGAGTTGACTCACTGCATTGGTGGGGCAGCCGTGGCCTACTGGTGTAACCGGTTGCCGGTTCGAACCCCGACCAGTAGGCACGGCTGAAGTGCCCTTGAGCAAGGCACCTAACCCCTCACCGCTCCCCCAAGCGCCGCTGTTGTTGCAGGCACCTCACTGCGCCAGGATTACTGTGTGCTTTACCTCACTGTGCTGAGTGTGTTTCACTAATTCACGGATTGGGATAAATGCACAGACCAAATTTCCCTCACGGGATCAAAAGGGTATATTTACTTTTGTACTTATACTTGACATTGTGCAGTGTTTGTATAGCATAATACACAATGATGCTCTATTAAAAATGGCCTCAGGTATCTTTTGCTGTAGTTTTACAACATAACTATAATCTTAGCTGTTCCAATTCAGTTTATATAATCAAGATTTCTGTATGTGAGTATATCTGGTAAAAAAATTGCTTCGACCTTTCCTTCTTGGCCCAATTTCCACTCCCCTTTTATCTGCGCCCTTGATGAAAGAAGGAGTAGAAGTGTGCCAGCTGTTTCCAAGAGGTGACATTTCAGCAGGCGCCTGAAGTGTTCCAATTGTACACTCATCAGCGTTAGCGCTCCACATTCACATGGAGGCTTTGTACGACAGAAGCTATGTCAACATGAAGATTGTTCACTCTTAATTTTTTTTAAGCACTTACGTATACGGAGCTCCGGAGGGGTCATTGCAAGATATGTTTTTGTGAGTATCCAGAGAATGTGCACTTATTTTACTAAATTGTGTGCTCATTTTACTAAATTGGGCTCTCATTTTACTATATTGTGCTTTCAATTTAATACATTTTAATTATCTACTACATTGTGTGCTGTGTGCACAATCCAATAAAAATGAGACTATAATGTAGTCAAACAAATGTGCAATTTAGTAAAATGAGCACACATTCTGTCAATATACAAAAATATCTTGCAATGACACTGACATAGGTCAATATAAAAGGCAGGAAAAAGCAGAATACAATTATTTTATTTTTAACTCTGATTTCTACTAAAATAAGTAAGTCACATTTTGTTAATAACATTTTTGTTCCCTCTCTTTAGGCATGGACTGTCCAGTCTGTGGATATTGCATAACTGAATCCACCCTCACTAATGAACTCTAATGAAGTTTTTTTATTATTCTTTTTTATTTATTTTTTAAGCAGTGCTAAAAGTGCTTTTTACCTGTGCTGCATTTCTGACAGTGCTTGTGATTTACAACTCAGCAGTAATGTAAAAGTTTAATTACCAGCACATTCCCACCTGCCCTGTTTGTCCCTCCTGAAACCAAAGGAATCTGGCTTTTTGAGTGTTTGCCTCAGGCATGGGTAGTGTGAGTCACTGTCAAGATGGGTAAGACAGATAACAAACCCTGAGACTGAGAATTCAAAACACTTGTTGGATTCATCAATACCAATTCAGAACACTGACCAAAGATATTTAAATCAAAACTCTATCCGCATTGTGTGCCACAAGACATTTTCTTTGCCAGTGATGACACTGAGGCATGAGGTAATGGTTCCATTTATCCATGGTTAGAAACTTCTTTCACTTTGAAGCTTGATAAACTTTGAAATGTCTCCTTATTGTTAGATTTTGTGTGTGCTTTTCCTTTTTTAAAACTGTTTCATGTCTAGTTTTGACATGTTGAAATGCTTTGTTCAGTCTCGTGGTGTCATATTGTGTTGATCCTTAAGAGAATGTGACCCCTGCTGTAGAATCCAGAGTTTCTAATTGTCCTGAATGTGTCATAGCCAGAAGGGCCTAGGGGGAAGAGATTGTTTGTGTCCTGCTTATCAGCATCAAAAACACCTGTCAACGTGCAATTATGAGATGATGTAGCTACCTGTCATATTCTGTTTCTTGGGGGGGGGGGGGTAAAGGTTACAGGCATACCATAGATTTCATCTTTCAATCACAGAATGGGTCTTAGTTTGCTCAGAATGCTACAGTAATCTCGGATGAAATGTTTCAGAGCACCTCGGGCTATTGTCCTAGGTCAGAAAATCTGTGGAGGAATGCTTCATTTGGAAATGGATCCTTTCAAGATACTGTGGTCTTACAGCATGCTGTTTTCTAACTTGTTTGTAGAATTAAGTCATGTAGAACTATTTAATTAATTTTGCTATGCAATGGCAGTGGTATCATGCAACTGGTCAACCCTTGTCATCAACAAGTTTTTGTCTTCAGTGATTCTCTCTCTCTCTCTCTCTCTCTCTCTCTCTCTCTCTCTCTCTCTCTCTCTCTCTCTCTATCTATCTATCTATCTATCTATCTATCTACCTATCTATCTATCTCTTTCTCTTTCAGATAACACAGGCTAAACATCCTGAAGGGTGAAAGATGACATACAGTACTTGGGGGGAGATGAGACTTCAGTCTGTCGGTCATTCATTCACCACATGTACTCAGAATGGCCACGTCGCTTTTCTTCCCTCAAACTGCCCCACCACCAGCCTCTTCTGGCATTCGCATCTCCTACCGTCTGTTTCCCTTCTGCTGTCTGTCTGAGACAAACAAAACTCCTCTGTCTTATTTTTATTCCTTGCAGACCAACTTTGCATAATGTATTGTCTGTCCCAGGTATTTGCCTTTTTTGTTGTTGTCAGTGGTAATCCAAGCGCCTGCGTTTGAGTTCACCCAACCCAGCACTCTTTGGCCTCAGGGCTTTTTCCTCTCAGATGCCTATCATCTTGTTTATTGTAAACAAGCAGTAAAAGGGATCATATCTGGTTTTGGTGCTTTGAGTTGACAGTGCTGATTAAATAAGAGAAAAGAAAGAGGGAATAATTATTTCAAGGCAAAAAGAAAAGAGAGGAAGGAAAGAAAGAAAGAATCCCCCAGGAAGAGCATCTCTCTCTCTCTCTCTCTCTCTCTCTCTCTCCCTCTCTCTCTCTCTCCCTCTCTGTTTGTGTGATCATTTCGAAACAAAGATGATTAAAACATAATGGAGTAAAAATGCTCTGCCATTGCTCCCCGCATGGATACGCCACCACGGAGCACAGCGCAGGCAGGCTGCGTCCAAACTGTGCACAGGCCTCTATTGTTACATGGCTCTGTTTCTTGCTTTCTTTTATGTATGTGTGTGTGTGTGTGTGTGTGTGTGTGTGTGTGTGTGTGTGTGTTTGTGTGTATGCATGAGTGTGGATGTGTGTATGCATGCTGCATTCATAAGTGTGTGTGTGTGTGTGTGTTCATGTGTGCATATACTGTATGTGTGTGTGTATGTATGTGGTGTGTGTGTGTAGGTGTATGCGTGTATGAGAGAGAGAGAGAGAGAGAGAGAGAGAGAGAGAGAGAGAGAGAGAGAGAGAGAGAGAGAGAGAGAGAGTGTGTGTGTGTGTGTGTGTTATCCTCACCAGATGACAAGCCTTGTGTAAATACAAAGCAAATGTTTTATTTCAGGTTTTTTTAGGTGGTCTGTTGTTGGATGTGTGGCGGCGGGGGGCAGGGGGGGGGGTTGCATATTGCAAGCATTTTAAGTCATATAAAAGACAGATTAGGTCTTGCTCAACCGGATGCCAAATGAGGAGTGCTTGGGCAGAGACGAGCTATTTTGTTTGTATGCACACCGGACAAATGAGCAATTGAACAATCCTACATGTTACGCCTCCATGATTAAGGAACTATTTTTGGAAAATCACTATTTAGGTCCATCCAGCCAATTAATTACATAGACTTCCGCTAAAGATCAAGACATAGAAAAGCAAATAAATAAATAAATGAGGTACAAACGGTCAAATGTGTTTTCTAGTTTAGTATATTAGATTAAAGCATAACATTGTTATAAGCAGCTGAATAATATGTGGATCTACAATTTAGGGTGTTAGTTTACAGGATACCCCTGCCAGATTGTATTTCTCTCCTCCCTATCTGCAACATTGCAGAGTCACTTTTATTGAAACAAATAATTACAGCTTGCCTTGTCAGGAGAAAGCGCAAGGCAAAAGCAGTTATTAAGTTACAATCCTTCCTTTGCCCCCTTCCTTTCCATTCTCTTCTTCTGTGTCTACATGCCCCTGCTTCCCACTTTCTAAAGGGGGTCACATATAGGTCTTCTTAGGGGGGGGGGGGGGGTGTTCAGTAGTAATTACAGAACACGGTGATCTCAGTGACCCACCACACCCAGCACTTAGCCTGGCATGCTGTCTGTGCACTGCAAGGCCCCTCCTCAGCCAGGGCGTCTATGCATGACAATGGGCCGAGTTATGGACCCGCTCATTAAGGCCACATTTAGGCTCTCAGGTGTGTGGGGGACTACACCTTGTGACCTCTTTCAACCACAGGCACACAAAAAAGACAAATCAGCATGAGAAGAAAAGCAGGCGGGCAGGGGGGAATGTCAGAGCAGTTAGCTGTGGAGGCTTTGTTTCCAAACATGGCCCATCACAGGGGACTCATGGGACACCACAAAGAAGACCACAAAGTGGATATATGATTCCTTTCTGCAGCCAGGCCAGGCTCAAAACTAATTGTTTCTACAAATTATGAAATTGCTTAAATTTACAGTTTAAAGTGTTACAATATACGGTGCAATATATTTATAGATATTTGATCAGGTTTTCTGTGTGGTTCCATCCTGTGGGAGGTTCCCCATTAGCAGAATACACTGAAACTCAAATAATATAAGGCATCTAAAGTGATAGCTGTGGCCATATGTCTTTACTCATCACTTATCTATGTATGTCTTTATCTTTGGACAGCATCATGGTAATAGTGAGATGGGGATGTGCTGGAAAAGTGTTGTGTGTTTTATTTCATTTGAACACTAGAGGGCGATCACACACACACACACACACACACACAGCTTGTTGGGGAACATTAAAACGTGGGCTTTTGTTTGCTACATCATAATGAATGACGTTCTCTTTTTTACATTTTTGGTCATAAGCATGTTGCAATTCACAAGCAGGCCACATCTGTCTAAATATGGACACAAAATAATTAGGACATTTTCTTACACCCAGTGTTACAATCAGTATTTGAATATTACAACTCCCTACATTTACAAGTAGCTAATTATGAAATTAGATTCTGGCCACTAAATGTATTTTTGCTTTAAGCTAGAATGCTGATGATTTTTTGAGCATGAAAATATAGCATTCCTGAGGGTTCTAATCTAAATGATGAGCCTCTATGTGATCATGTGAACATATTGCAGCGAGAGGCAAAGCAGAAGTCTGAATCTGTGCCCTGTCTTCACATGAGGATCTGAAGTAAAAAAACAACAAAAAGACCATGGCTATGCGGCCAACACAAACTCATTGCGGTGCACAAGGAGACCTCGCCCTGACATCACCGCCAGCGCCTTTCCTCTGAGCCCCTCAGCCGCCTTTAACTAATGATGCTCTCTTAATTAATGGGGCAGATTGTCGCCAAGGGCTCTGTCTCAACAACAATTTAACACGGCCGCAGATGCGAACGAAATTGGGATTAGGCTAGGCTGCCGCCCACTCTCCACCATCGGGGCGGCCCAAGCAAAGTCACTTCTAAAAACCGCCTGGGTGTGAGACACTGGGTCATTGATGACCGAGACAAATTCAACAACTTCTAATCCTTTGTCTCCTCATACTCGTCATATTCTATTTGGTTTCCACTTTTTCATAAAGTTCATAGATCTAGAGATTAAACTTGTGACTGACGGCATAAGGAACATCCATGCCTGCATATGTGGCATGCGCTTTGCGGTCCCCGTGAAGGGCCACATTAACAAATGCCACTAATCAAAGTGGGATGGGACCGCAGTATACTGAAATGTCATTTGGTTGCGCTTGAAGCCCTCTCCATATGCGACATGTTAACTTGTATTATGGTTTCGCTGCAAATACCGTCGGCAGATGTGGGCTCGGCCAGATGAGAGACAAGGCGCTGATGAATGCAACCCAGCCCCCCAAACCAACCCCCCCCCCCCCTCCCATCTCCCTGACCCCCTCTCCATCTTGCGTGGAAGTCTTTCAGTACCAGGAGTGATGACAGGACGTGGCTCATGTTATGGAGCTGTGAACTGCAAACAGGCAGACAAACATTGAGACAACAAGCACGCTGGAGAAACAAAGAGACCATGTCCAACATGGGGACAGAAAAGAAACTACTTAAAAAAACAACCCTGCAACACCAAAAACATTGTATGAAACGCATAGTTTGGGTCCGTCAGGTCGAACTGATGACCGCAGAAGAACACAGAGAATCGCTGAGTTGCATCTGCAACAGCGGAGCCACAGCCTTAACAAACCAATATGAACCATTCTACACAGCAACCTCAGAGAAGAAATACTCTCTGATGATCCGCACAATGGTGAACTGTTAACAGTGTTTCCCTTCTTTTACGAGGGCCCAGCAATTAGATACAAACTGATTCTAGTGGTGAAGCCCCTTCCTCCCCACCCATGGCATGCGTTGCCCCTGGGTCTCCGCAGGGTAAGTATATTTCACTCAGAGGTGCTGCCAGGGCCACATGGGTGACTGAGTATCTCTCCCCCATGTCGGCTGCCCGCCCGCCCTCTCCTCCCATCCCATCCCAACCCACCCCTCTCCATCCCCCACTCCATCTCTCCTCTCTCTCTCTCTCTCTCTCTCTCTTCCCCCTCTTCTTCTCCAGGGCCTTGTGGGCACGGTGGCCTGGCAGGCTGCACACTTCCCCGGCCCCATAATTCACAGTGACAGGTTCTCCCGCTCAGGGCCAGACCTGTAACCCTGTGCGCACTGTTAACAAACAGGCCCCGGGATGCCAGCAAACATCCCCAGCTGACGGGAGTCGCACATCTCTTCCTCGGCCTACACACACCCCCCCCCCCACCTCCTCCTCCTCCTCCTCCCCCACCTCCTCCTCTCCCCTCTTATGCTTTCGCTTGTGCCTCTCAGCGTCTCCAACTCTGTGGCCTCTCCACTGTGAAACCATGTGGTATAGGGATGTGATGCTCAGGTAATTCCTGGGCTCCACCCACACACACACACACACACACACACACACACACACACACACACTCAAAAACACACTTCCCACACTCCTTCATGGTGTGTTTGAACATGTGCTACCTATTTGTATTTTTGTAAGCCTGACTATGATCAAACAATTTGCATTTTGCATGACAGATTATGAGAATTTGTTTTTTACACTGTATACATGATCTGGGCACAGCTGGATCTGGGCACAGCCCATGTTTTTTTAGGCTCTGACAGATTATGAGAATTTGTTTTTTTATGTCACCTATGGCAGCCTTGTGACTGTAGGGATAGGCTTGTGCTGTTCCTCTCAGCTGAACTTGAATTTCCCTTTGGGGATCAATAAAGTATCTATCTATCTATTTATCTGAAAAACATAAATCACAAGCAAATCAGACAGAGCTTGGAACATTCCAGATGTATTTATTTATTTATTTTGAGAGAGAGAGATGATTTGTCAACTGTCAACCTGAGCAGTCTCAAGCAGCATCGGAAAAAAACGACATCTTGTAGGCATACATTTAAACTTTAAGGGCGGTCCTCAAGTCGTTACGACTGCTACTAGCCATACATCAGAAATTTGAGACCAGAAAAAAATCCTGCTGTCAACAGCAGACACTGCCCCAGACCCTCTCAATAATCCTAAAGTACAATCAGGTCTACAGGTTGAAGGCTGGACCCTCACTTGAGCGGATCCAGAGTCCTTACTCTTGCCTCACGGCAGGCCTGTTAGTTCTATCCCCTCTGCTCCGTGGGCGCCCCTGTCTTCTGAAGACTCTCGGTGACTTTAGATCTTTAGTACTGAGTTTGTTTAGCATTAGGACCACTGCTGTGTTCACAGGCCTCTGTTAAGGAGCCCCCCACGCTGCCTTCACAGTCAGAGATGGAGCCAGACTTGAGTCCTCAAACACAGGCATCAAAAGCCACTGGGGAAACAGATACGGCTGTCCAAAGTGGAAGAAGATTCCTCTTAAAAGGTCTTCTTTGTCTTATTGTTCTTTTTTCCCCTATTTTTCTTTTCTGGTCTGGCCCAAAGAAATTACAGAGTAGTCGGCAGATCATGTGAAGTGTTGAAACTGTTTCATGACTTTTCATTTTGTATACTGCACACAGCATTTTTTTCTGGTGTTACTTATGTAGGGAGGTTTTTTTTGTTGAGTGGGGGCGGGGAGCTTACAGCATATGTAGAAGGGTAACTGCGAAGTAAAGTAATATATTTTCCCATGCAGACATTTTGCTTATTAAGGGCCGAACAGCTGTGGCCTAGGGACTGCCCTATTCATCTCACTGTACTGGGGCACCTTCCAACCAAAGCAAAACACCAGCAATAAACCCAGAACTCTTAGACTGAGGTCAGTGTGGCGGTGGAGGCAAACCTCCTGCACGGGTCCGGCTGCTCTGCAAAACATCATGCCAACCCACACAGCCACTGTGCCTGGCGAATTGCGCCGACTCTCAATTTGTAGATGAACAGCCGAAAAGTGTCACATTCTGCCTGTAGTCCACAAGTGCTTACTCATTACCAATGAGGAAATGCATTCAATGTCTGGGGAAGAAGTATCGGAGGGCAAATCAAGGCTTTTTCTTGTAATTGAAAGGACAGGAAATAACAGAGTGAAGAGCATGGTTGAAGTTTCGACTGATAAGCTTGGAAGCCCGGCAACCTCTAAGACCCAACTGGGGAAAAAAAGACAGAGAGAGAGAGAGAGAGAGAGAGAGATTAAAACATGCTTTACAGACATCCTCATCACAGCAGATTTGGGGAGTTGTGCATGTATTACAAAACATGCAGCTGTGCCCAGATCATGTATACAGTGTGTGAACGAACAAGACCGCCACGCCAAGTACACACTCACACATGAACACACACACACACACACACACACACATAGGCATAAAAATACACAAACACACATGTACACACACCACCCTGCCCTCTCATTTGAGGATGGAAGCAATTACATGAGAACAAAGCTGAAAAATTAAAGTCAAGAGGAAATGTCGAAAACACGAGTTTGGTAAATGACCTCATAAACACCAAGCACCTCCACCCCCCTCCCCTCCAGCTCCTCCTCGCTCCAATGTTGCCTCTCTCTCTCTCTCTCTCTCTCTCTCTCTCTTTCTCTCCCGATCCACCAGCCCAGCTCCCTCCCTCTCCGGTCTTTGCCAGGCTTGGCTGAGTGTTTGTTTCATCTGGTATTCATATGGGCTCCATGCCTCCCCCCCTGCACGCACACACACACACACACACGCACACATGCACACACACACACACACACACACACACACACATACACACCCTGCAATCCATCCCCAAACTATTTCCTTTTTCAATTTCCAGAGGAAGTTGTTAAATGGTTCCTGAACTAAACAAGTCTCCTGCTCTCTCTCTCTCTCTCTGTTACTCTCCCTCTTTTTTTCTCCTGCTTTGCTTCTTAGTAAGTGCCAGTTGTCAGCTCTGCTTTAGGTAAGCACTTTTCTACCTCTCTCTCTCTCTCTCTAGAGGTCCAGCATTACTTTATCTGAAGAGGTCCAGCATTATCTTATCTGAACACAATTCAATCCATTTGATCGAAAAATATAACCCCTTTTTCCCTTATGGAAATCCATCAGTTTTCCTACAGATTACGCCATACTGCATGTCGAAAATGTTGTGATGGGGAAGTAAGCCTAAAGGAGTCCATTTTTAAGTGAGCGCATGTAGTCCCCCTGCCTCTCTGACTGCACTTGAGTTTGTGCTCTTTCTCCTCCCCTCGCGCCCATCCAGCCTTTGTCCTTAGCGCCTCGTAGCCACGGGGGCATGTTCATCTGAAGGACGTGCGCTTGCCAAGGCAGACAATCCCAATCTGAGCCGCGGCTCCGCTCAGAGCCCGCTAACCCCGCTTGGAGAGGGGATGGGAACCTCGTCCACCAACCCAACCCCCAAGCCCCCCCCCCCCCCCCCCCCCAACACACACACACAACCGTCCCACCCCCTCTCCGCGCCGGGAGGCGAGGCTGGAGGTGGCGAACAGCAGGTCCTCACATTAAGCAGCAGTGACAGGTGTCAGAGGGCCTCACGGTCAGGGCCGTGACGAGTGTCCTGCTCAGTTACAATCCTCACTTCGGCGCTTTTCCACAGTCACAAACTTGATGAGCGCCGCGGAGGAGAAGCGAGGAGAGGAGAGACGAGAGAAAAGGTGGGCCAGGCCTAGGATGCCGTCTCACGCAGACGGAGCTTCCGCCGCCGCTGACGCGCCGTGCGCTCCCATCCAACCCCCTCCACAAGCCCCCAGCCTCCCAGCCTGGCACCGCACACACGCCCGCTGCCAACCCCGTTTAACATAGCCTCCCCATGAGAGGGCCCGCTCTGACTAACAGCACTGAAAGAGAGAGAGAGAGAGGGAGAGAGGGAGAGAGAGAGAGAGAGAGAGAGAGAGAGAGAGAGAGAGAGAGAGAGAGAGAGAGAGAGAGAGAGAGAGAGAGAGAGGGAGAGAGGGAGACTGCCATAAGCACATGCTCTGGTCTGTAAATGCTAACTGCTTTGAGGGGGGTCGGAGCACATATTATGTCTCTTTTGGTTAATATTAAGGGTGATCCAGTGGTTGCTGAGAGCTTCTTCACACTTAAGTTCTCCACCGATGATGATAATGGCCACATCAATTACATCATCTGCTTGAGTGTATGCATGTGTAACTTTGCCCTCATGAACACAGTTATGCTCCTATGAACCAGAGAAAATGTGCAAAGAGCTCATTTTTCATCACGCTGGTGTTCTGGCTGGTGATAATGTCACAACTGCAAGTGATTTGATATCCAATGCTTTGGCTTCCAACCTGCTTGTGTTAAATGATTGTGCATTCATCAGAAGGGCATGTTTTTATTGCAGCTTAGTCCAAATACAATGCTGGTTAGTATGCAAATCAACTGAAGCATTTATTGCTGGTTGACACAGAATCTTACCAAACTTCATGAATCATTATAAAACCTCCACACATATTTGAATTACACTGTCCTTGCCTATTAGTATTGTTGAAGTTTATAGATTGTGTTTGATACCTTAATCCAAGATGAATGCAATATACTATAAAAAAAAACTATACATGCACATAATGCAAAATGTATAGATATATGAATAAAACATCAGCAAAAGATACACTTTTTTGTGCTAGGTATACTACAAATATGTATCTCTAAAGTAAACCCTGAACCCTAACCCTAATCCTATTAAACAGGGTAACAGATATTTTACCAGAAAGATTGAATGTAATTTAACAAGCAGTCCTGATATGCATTAGCCGTTGGCTGTGCTGTAATTACATAGAAAAAACAATGTCAGCCTAAGTGATCTATTTTTAAAGCATACCTGACACATGGATTTCATCTCGATGTAACTAATAAAGTACAGTAAAATAAATATATGAGCATTATTCTACAATCTTAAAGGGACACCAGGCAACGTTTTCGTGTTAATTAATCATCTTCGTAAGTCGGTATATGGTTAAATGACTCATTACGGGGCGAATTAAGGCTCTCTCGCCCGCCCCTACTGCCTGTAGGAAGAATATCCCACTTGCAAGTTCGGTGTATCCTACCCGCCGACCGAAGCAGGATCAGTTTACAGCACAGAGGCAGGCTAACGAAACGCTAGAGATTGTTGCAAACGTGTGTATAATGGCAGAGCCGGCGAAGAAGCAGCGAAAACCCTTGACGGAAGACGCAAAGAAAAGGAAAAGAGCTTCAGACCGAGCGAGGGGGAGTTTCGTAGAGAAAAAGCATCAGGCTTGCCTGGTGTCCCTTTAAGGCCTAATAATAAATTGCATTAATTAGTCAGCAGTTTGGTGAGCAGTTTACTATTTTCATTAGTATGTAGTCCTCTGTGTTTTGCTCCACCTGGTGTGGTTAAGGCTGTGTTTACACTGTTTACATTGGACTATTTTGTTCAGGAACTCAGCGGCGATTTCGCTCCCTCTGATGTGGCGTGTCAGCAATTTCTCAGGGGCAAACACAGATGACGAGTAGCCAGCCACGGGCTGAGAGCCTGAGGGAACTCCAGGTGAGCTGTGGAGCGAGTGGGGCCTCCTCCGATTCCCTGCAGTGACCTCCCAGTGAGGCTGGGGCAGAGGGAAGGACCAGAGGGGGGATCAGTAGGGGTCCGTGTTGTCCAGCCTGCCTGGCACAACCAGATGGAAGGTGGGGGGGAAGAGAACATCATTAGATCATACAAGCCGACCAATTTGCATCTCAGTGGGCATTCGGTAGGGCTCCTGTCCAAAGGCCCCTGTCTCAGCCCAGAGGTCCAGCCAAAGCTCCGCGGCCCTAATGAGCTCTGTCCCCGCCTCCCCCCACCTATTCACCCCAGCCTCCCATTCATCCCCCACTGTATAAACTCCGCGTTTAGCTCCTATTCTCTCGGCAGCAGCGCTCCTGCGGTGAGAGACGGCCTGCTCCGCCAGCTCCACCTTCTCACACAAAGAGGGGAGTTCAAGGGGAGGCCGGCTAGTGAGGGATGAAGGGCTGAGAGGAGAAGGAGAGGAGAAGAGGACAAGAGAGGGAGGGGAAGGCAAAGACACAGGCCGCTGTACCACAAAGGCCCAGTATTTGTTTAACACTCCCATTTAAAGAACAAGGTGCTGGATGTGGGGTCCGAACCGACACCTAATCTCCACCTCGCTGCGTGACTGCCCTTAGGCAGGCTGACGTGCCAGTTTGTGCACTGGTATCTTCATGAAGTCAAGGGAAGAAATTGTACGCTTGTACAGTATTAGACATTAAAGACACAAACCGCACTTACGACCAGAGGATGGGCTAAGGTGCCAGAAAAACAGCAGTGTAATCAAAAAAGAATTTTCTGCACACTTATATTCAAGTCTGCATGTATACAAGTATCTTTTAATGAAAATAATATCAGGCTTTTGGTCTTCATCAGGGCCAATTAAAGACACTTTAAAGGCACCATTAAGGCCTTCAAAAGGGCAATCCTGTGGGATCTGATCTTAGTTGTGACTTGCACTGACCTGCAGCTAATCTAAGTGTGGGAATTACATGATCAAGGAAATCTGTCCAAAGAGCATACAAAACCTCCAAGCACAAGAACATTCAGAGAATAGAAAATTAACCGGGAAAAGGTGAAGGAACTTCTCTTGTCTGAGGTCATTATAGAAAGAAATATCTTTCAAAGAATTTGGTTGCAATTAAACATATATTTATATATTGCTTTAGACACATGCACTACTAATGAATGATTTTTAACACTAGATGGCCAAATCAATATTTTATTGCTCACACAAAAATCCAGTTTTATTTAATTAACATATAGCCAAGTCCTCTACAGTGTGATTTCTATGACGGCATGTTGATGAGTATCAAGGAAGATGTGTATCTTTACTGCAAAGCTAACAGTGACCAGGTCATTCATGGCATGTCCAAAGTCTACCGTTAATGACAGAAAACATACAGTATACTTATGCAAATGATCAGATGTCACAGAAAAGGTTTCATGGGCAGTCAATTTAATTGTCAGTTTCCTGGCTGTCATACAAACATGCATTTCTCCTGCAACTACAGCTTTGATCTTTCCCACTCAAGATTTAGCAGACAAAGTCCACGATAGAAACTAATCTACATAAACACAATCAGTGTACATTCTGAGTTAATTAGATTTAATAGTGTGTGTGTGTGTGTGTGTTTGTGTGTGTGTGTGTGTGTGTGTCTCATTAGCACCACCAAGACTGAATGTACTCAAAAGTGATAGAGTGATGTGCCAGAAGATGTCATTATTAAAAAACCATGTGTAGTCACATGTTGTCATATTGTCTTACCTAAGATGTCACAAACATACAAAGTGTAGGACATTTGCATTTATGCAGATTCCACTAATCTGCTCATTTGCATGTCTTCCTAATGAAGCAGCAGCTGTGTGTGTGTGTATGTGTGTGTGTGTGTGTGTGTGTGTGTGTGTGTGTGTGTGTGTGAGTGTGGGTGTGTGTGTGTGAGTGTGTGTGTGTGAGTGTGTGTGTGCACGCGTGCGTGTGTTTGTTAATTAGTTAGCCTGCATGCAGGATTCCTAAAAGGTCAAACTTTGCCAAAGGCTTGAATACATTCTCTTCTCTTGACATACGATAAAGTGACAAGTGCAATGACAGTTTTTTTTTGTCTTTTATCGTAGTTTTACTTCTGTCTTCATTTTATTATTTATTATAGTTTCATTATTTAATTAGATGACATTGTTAGATTGTATTAATTCAAAGTGAACACATTATCTTGACACACAATCTACTAGCCTAATGCTTTCAACAGTCACATAATATTTCCTTTGTTTAACATCTTCATGATATGATACGGGTTAACTCAAGGCATTTTTTGTTGGCACGGTCATACATTCTTCCAAATATCCGTTCTTTTACCCTATGGATTTGGGCACATTCCGAGCTAATATCCTCATTCAAACTTGCTCTGTCAATTTCCGTGGTGTACAAAGCACAGGTCTCAAACACAATAATATCCATAAGTGATCTGCAAACAAAGAAAACAATATTCTCCCAAAGTCAACAATGTGACACTGAGAAATGCCACATAATACCATAATGACCATTGTTTTTTTTCTGATAACAATGATGAGAGAGACACTTTAGCTACATCACCTTTGTCACCAACAAAGGTGACATAGCTAACAAAAACCTGTAAACAAAGCAAAACAACAACAAAAAACTGTGATGCACATATTGAGGCTGAAACCTTTTGTAGATGATCCCCATCTTTGTGACCAGATTGAGTCTTCTTCCCTTGGCTGTCAGTCATCCTGACTGTCAGGTGTTCACGTGAGAAACACAGAATAGAAACAGACACTTGCAGACGTGCTCGGCAGCTCTTGTTCTGGATGGCAACCTCAGAAGACCTTCTCTTTAGCCGACAGGCCTTGCGGAGTATGGAGCCTCTCCCCGAGCCTGGGAGGCCACAAAGCCTGTTTGTTCCCTCGCCTGACCATGGTGCACTTCACAAACCCCCTCTTATGTCGCCACATATCTCTCTTGGAGAAGGTTGGTGTGTTTGTATGTGTGTGTGTGTGTGTGTGTGTGTGTGTGTGTGTGTGTGTGTGTGTGTGTGTGTGTGTGTGAGTGTGTGTGTCTGTGTGTGTCTGTGTGTGTGTGTGTGTGTGTGTGTGTGTGTGTGTGTGTGTGTGTGTGTGTGTGTGTGTCTGTGTGTGTCTGTGTGTGTGTGTGTTGTTGTTGTTGTTGATGCTGTTCCTGCTCAAGCGGTCCTGTTACATATTTGTTACGCTTTGCCTTTTTTTATAGCCATGTGACTGTTTTGGGACCTGTGACTGAGAACATTTCTAAATAACACTGGCATGGCCGCCACGAGGACATTGTTTTTTGGACATGGAGTGCTGAACACTCTGCACTCATCTCTCTCTCCCTCCCTACCTCTCTCTCTCTCTCTCTCTTTCTCTCTGTCAGGATTGTCATCATTTTTTCATTGTTCCCATGACAAAGCTTATGATGCAATTTGAAGAGTATTTACATAAACCCTGTGAAGTTCTACGTACTTTGTTAATGAGTTGCCCAAATGACATATGATATTTCCACAGATTGCTCTCCAAATGAGTACCAGATCAGCTTTGTTTTCTTACACTGTTTGGTTGCCTATTTTGTCATTATTTTGTCATTGGTGTAAAATGTGAAAGGGATGTCTGCCTTAAGAAAAAGAACCACAGCTCCTCCAACATTTTCACTGACATTCAGAGAGCATTCCCCTTTGGAACCAGTGCCCCCACCGTAGGTGCGGCTGGGGCTCATTTCAGGGCGGTCACTGTGGACTGCCACGTCCCACTAGCGCGGTGAGTGGAATTGACAGTTTTGACAGATGAGCAGCGCTGGTGGCAGGCCCGATCGCGGCCTCCCACACATCAGGATGAGGACGGAGACAGCCAGCTAGCGCTGGAGGCTCACTTTAAAGACTTAAAGTCATTAAGGAGAGAGAGAGCGGATGAATGCTGACGTGCAGATTCTGTCCCGTTAGAAGGATTTGTTCTGTCATTACCTGACATTAACGCCCCAAGACCACTGAATAAAAATGATTACGCTTTGTAGCTCTATGTGTGCATAAAATGTAGAAACTGTGAGAGTGGACTACAAACCATAATCCTCAAAATAGTCCATATTCATCAAATTTAGCCTCTGTCTAGCTCACCCTGATGTCACCGCTGATATTCACAAAATAGGCTTGTGTGCCTGGTTTGCAACTACAAACAGTGTCACATAGAACAGTTAAACTAGTTGGGCAGTGCATTCCCTGTCCTCTGCCATTTCGGACCATTTGTGAGTTTATATGCATGCTCTGCCACAGGTTTCTCCAGAGAGAGGAAATTGTTATCTGTGAGGATCTCCTTCATTCTCTCGATGCGAAAAACAACAACAGAAGAAAAATCACTTGTTTGATGTCTGATGCCAATTGTGCACCAAGTATGAAAGATGGGCTGTTGGATAAGGTTGGACCTATCTAATGCTAAGCAGAAGCAGGCCACTTTCAAACGGTGTGGTGAATATTCAAAACACAGTGGACTGGAACCTCACAGTAAAGCTGGGGCAAGCGAGGGGTGGGCGGTGGGTGTGGGGGGTTGGTCTGTTGGGTGCACAGCTGCTTAACAGAGACAAAGACTCGAGTTTGATCACTGGCAGAACTTTAACTCTGAGGTACTGTACTCTCTTATGGAAATTCAAATAATCACAAACACAGTTTAGTGTATTTAGTAATCCTTATCCAAGAAATACAAGCAAAGTTTATTCAGTGGGAGGGAAAGCCTTATCCGAGAAGCACCAGGTTTGCATAGTGGTAGGGTAGAACTGTCACCCGACCATAGACAGAGGCATTCTTCCGCTGTCCATTGAGAACATATTTGTACCTGCGCTGCAACAAGACAAGTCAAACAATCTCACGGGTAATGACAAGCATGAGCCCGAGCACAAACAGACTGAGCCAATGGATTAGATGTTCCTCTTTCTGTGGGCCGGCTTTCGGCACCTCGGCTTCTTTTGGGGACTCTGCCAAGCAGGTACTAGCCCCACCCTGGTTAACCCCTACCACGCATGCAGCCTGTGCCAGACACCCACGTTTCTCAGGAACGGATAATGGGGTGGGTGATCTCTGACCTTAGAATACTCAGGAAGAGGTGCAAGCGTTTTATTTGTGTGTGTGTGTGTGTGTGTGTGTGTGTGTGTGTGTGTGTGTGTGTGTGTGTGTGTGCACAGTCAGAACAGTAAGATTTTTGGTAGGGTGAGGTATTGGAGGAGGAGGGGCTGGAGGTGCATGGTGAAGCACTTAGCGAAAGGCACAGCAGGCCACTGTAATGCCTCATGCCTGAGGTAAACAAGACATGTTGCAGCAGGCTTCAATGTTCATATATCACACGCTAGACTCCAGCTCCTCTTCTGCTCCACTGCTCAGCAACGTGAAAGAATCAAGAAAAAAAAATAATATATATATATTATGTAGAGCAACATGTGACATAGTCACGCACAGACACACAAACACACTCATACACACACAAAGTCACAGGCACATCTGCTCATGAGCTTACACTAAATGACTCCCTCAACAGTGTGCCAATGCCCTCATCTTCCTATCTCCTCATCTACATCACCAATTGATCATCTTGGCAAAGCTATCACACACACACACACACACACACACACACACACACACACAAACAGATGCACACACACACACACACACACACACACAAACAGATGCACACACACACACACACACACACACACACACACACACACACACACACACACACACACAGAGAGAGTGAAAGAGAGAGAGAGAGAGAGAGAGAGAGAGAGAGAGAGAGCAGCATTCTTTGATGTCAGGCAAACTGGCAGTAAATTCCTCTCTTTTATGCCTGTTCCTTTTTCGATTAGCAAGGTTAACAAGCTTCCCTAGCCAAGGCTAATGAGGACACGTCATATAGAGGGGGTCACTGTGGGGGCCCCTGAGACTGAAGCCTCTCTGCCTGGCTCCCACACCCCCCAGACCCAGCCCCCCCCCCCTGCATCCTCCAGCCTGACGTGCTGCGTGGCCGTCCCAGTATCTCCTGCCCTGCTGGGGACAGATGGGAGCTCAGAGGAGGGGGTCTCATTAGGACAGGATGTGCCAGGATGCAGTAAAAAGCTCCCCCCCCCCTTTTTTCTCTCTAACTCTCCTTCTTGTTTAACTCTCTCCCCCTACTCTACTCTCCCACCTTATTTACTCCAAGCCCAGTTCCCCCAGCAGATCACTTACAGATGTACCCTGGATGGAGCTGGATGGAGCTTGGCCCTGACATGCTGCAGAAGGCACGCTGAGTGGCCCCTTAGCTCTTAGCTCATGATGGACGATGGTGTACATTGATGATATGAGTGAATGATGATAATTCCTTATGATCTGCTGTTGATTGTTTGATTGGTCATGATTATTACATGTCGTGTTTTTACTGGAAGATCAGACAGGTTCAGTCATTTTAGTCGATTTTCTCAGTTTTGATAGCCTGTTGTTCTAATCGATACAGGTCATTTTTAAGGAAAGCAAAAGGCAAATGGTCAGTAAGCCAAGGTCACACACACACACACACACACACACACACACACACACACACACACAGTGCATGCTCACACAGATGGCAGTGAAATGGCAGAAGGCCAGCCCTTGTGTGGTGCCAGCATGTCGTCCGTCTCTCTTACAGAGGTGCAGGGAGGGCCCTGTAGATGACATGTCAGACGAGAGAGAGACAGAGAGAGAGAGAGAGAGAGACCTCATCCACCACCACCACCACCCCTACCCCAGCCCTCTGCAGCCCTCACCACTCCAGCCCTAATCACCCCAGTCAGCCGCTGACAGTGAACACACACACACACGCTCCACCGGTGACACTGAGCATACAAAGCACAGTCCGCTAGCATCGCACCGTCTGTCAATCTCCCGCCCGCCCGCTCCTGCCAAGCTGCACTACCGGTGAGGACCGCGGTTAAGGTTCTTGTCACGACTTGCGTGTGTACTGTGTTTGTGTGTATGTGTGTGTGTGTGTGTGTGTATGGGTGTGTGTGTTGTTTTATGGACAGGCTGTTTTTTTTAGCTATACATCATGCTTGAATATCATTTCATGTAGGTAAAAAAAATTTCCATAACAATTAACCACAACTCAAACAGTGAAGATACAGTAGCCTACAGTTTTCAGCATCTGGGTGTGCTGTGCTTTTATGGTGTGTGTGTGTATGTGTGTGTGTGTGTGTATGTGTGTGTGTGTGTGTGTGTGTGTGTGTGTGTGTGTGTGTGTGTGTGTGTGTATGTGTGTGGCCATATGTATGCATTAGACTTTCTTGCCGTAGAGCTCAGTGGTGTGTGTGTCTACTGCTGGGTCACATTCACCATGGTTAGGGGGCGATTGTTGTGATTGAGGGGATTGTCTTCATTAGGAGAAGGTTGTGGGGGGGCTGTAGTGTGTGTGTGTGTGTGTGAGAGAGAGAGAGAAGAGAGAGAGAGAGAGAAGGGGGGGAGTGTTTCTCTCTCTCCTCTTATTAACCTCATCAGCCTTCGCCGAGGGCAACGGTCCTAACAGCCATCGTGGCGACAGAGGGAGGAGAGTGTGTGTGTGTGTGTGTGTGTGTGTGTGTGTGTGTGAGCAGAGGGGGGTGTGGGGTTGGACAATGCGGACGGCGGAACAGTAATCAGGGGGATCGGGACTAATGATAATTTAATTAAAAGGTTGCTCACTCAGGAAGATGCACAAGTTCCCCGTCCCCCCCGGTCCCCATGCCGACCTAATTGAGGAGCGCCCTTCAGTGTTTCTAATGACAACAGGGCACCCCAACCCCCTGACACACACACACCCAGCGCTGCCCCACACCACACACACACACACACACACACACACACACACACACTCACAACCCTCTAACGAATCCTGTGGGCAGCTCAGCTAATTGGTTAATTAATCCTTACAAGCCTCGTCTGAGGAGCCAGGGGCGTGAAGGGTTGAGCAGAGGGGGAGAGAGAGAGAGAGAGAGAGAGATGGAAGGAAGAACGGATGCGAAGGGAGGGAAAGGAGAGGTTTGACTGACTTCAGTCCGCTTCGGGCGACCACAGACCATGGCGGAGTGGAGAGAGTTCATCTAATCTCGTGTCTTCATGGTGGACAAAGTTTTGTCCTTTATGTCTTTTTTTGGTCTTCAAAACATATCATTCATCATTGATCCTAGCTGATGTTGCTTTACTTTAACAAAGAACAATAAACAGCGACAGTTCTCCTAACGGTCTGAGCATTTCTGTTTTTTTACCCTCCATTTCATACATGAACTGTTCTTTGTTTGGTTGCGTTCTGAGGGGTTATCCAGGACTCTGGGCAAGGGCATGCATGTGATAGAGCCGCAGTGTTTACTGGCCTGACGCTCACTAAAAGAGACAAGTATGTAATTTGCCCTTCCAACACAGTGGCAAACTCTTGCATAACCCACGCTTCTCGTCGCTTTCCCTCCTTTTTTTGCCTGTGCGATAGCTAGCGCCTTAGCATGGCTGACATCTATGTAAGCGATACAGACAAGTCTGTCTGGACTATTCTGAGATTAATTGTAAATGCTTTGCATATTTTCACAGGTAAAAAAACCCCTGATAATTCACAGCAGCAGAAATACCCACAAGAAGCGACTGTTCAGAACCCAGTATTAGCTCAACATGATAATGATTAGAGGGACTACTGTGATAGATTGACTGGTGTATGTGTACTCAAAGAAGCAGTAAAGAATGGATTGTGTGCCTGCGGCGACAATGGTTTTTGTTTGCATTGTGTCTCTTGTGAAGGTAGGCTTTAAGAGAGCACCTCCCTGCCTGCCTACCTGCCTGCGTACTAGCCTGCTCACTGTAATGGAACGCAGTCTGTGCACACAGCCCGTTCACAGTCAACGGGTTCACTGCAGAAACTTAAAGGTGCCTTAATGAGGGGCAAGGATGCATGCACGCACAGCAACACATCCCGCCGGAGCAGAGACTGTGAAGCCCCGAGAAACAGCTCGTGCATGCTGCAACTGACATCGGAAATGTGCAGGAGTGCTGTGGCCTATGAGTTGGCACGCGCTGGTGTAGTGTGTGGATGTGCTTTGATGACCCCCCTGACTCCAAAATGCAGCTCAGGCTTCTGACAGTAAAACTGGATATTCCAGAAAGAAAAATGCCTTTTATCCTGTTTGGTGCTGGCGACGTTGAGGAGTGTTGCTTGTTTTTTTTTTTTTGTATGTTTGATACCGTAGCAGTGATCCACATGCCTTAACACGTCAGCCACCGCACACACAACCCCCACGTTTTCCTCTCACGCTGCCACCTATTCATTACTCCCATCTCCTCTAGCTGAACCCCCAGCCCAGGCCCAAGCCCAACCCCACCCGCCATGCCCTACTGCTGCTGCTGCCGGCACAATCAGTGGGTTCCCTGTGAGCGCCCCACGACACACCGAGCGTGACCCTGGCACAACCTCACACACTTACACATAGACGTCTCACACACACACACACAAACACACACAAGCACACGCACGCATACACATACGCACACATACATACAAACACACACACACACACACACACACACACACACACACACACACACACACACGTTCCCTCTCTCTCTCTGCGCCCACAGGCAAGGGCACCAAAAAAAGCACTCACACACACACACACACACACACACACACACACACACACACACACACACACACACACTCACATACACACACACACACATACACATAAACAGGCTGTACTTGACATGACAGGATGAATGCATCCTCCCAGGAACACATATGGACAGTCACAGTCTGACCCCAAGGGAAGGAGAGGAGACGTGGTGACCCCTCCACCCCCTTTCCTTGTATTGATGGGGATGGTGTATGTGTGTGTGCGTGTGTGTGTGTGTGTGTGTGTGTGCGTGCATGCTTTTGTGCGTGTGTGTGTGTGCATGTGAGTTTATGTGTGTGTGTGTGTGTGTGTGTGTGTGTGTGTGTGTGTGTGTGTGTGTGTGTGTGTGTGAGAGAGTGTGTTTGTGTCTGTGTGTGTTCGTGTGTATGTGTGTGCATGTGTGTGTGTGGTTGTGTGTGTGCATATGTGTGTATGTGTATGTGTGTGTGTGTCTGTGTGTCTCTGTGTGTGTGTGTGTGGGGTGTGTGTGTGTGTGTGTGTGTGTGTGTGTGTGTGTGTGTGTGTGTGTGTGTGTGTGTGTGTGCATGTGTGTGTGTGGTTGTGTGTGTGCATATGTGTATGTGTGTGTGTGTCTGTGTGTCTCTGTGTGTGTGTGTGTGGGGTGTGTGTGTGTGTGTGTGTGTGTGTGTGTGTGTGTGTGTGTGTGTGCATGTGTGTGTGTGTGTGTGTGTGTGTACACATGTGCATGGGAGCAGTGTCTTTGGCCCCCATCCTGTGTGCTCTGGGTCCCCTGAGTCTCCACTCCCCCCTGCGGCCCTCCGGACTCAGACCAGTAGGGCTCAGAAAAAGGGCAGAGGGGCCAAGCACCCAAGTGGACAAGGAGGAAATACACAACCAGGCTTGGGTTTCACAGACATCATGTGTTCTGTTTTTGGGTTTCCCATAGCTTCATTGTCCTGTTCATCCATGTATTTTACACCATAACACACACATGCACATATACTGCACATATACACACATACATGTGTGTGTGTGTGTGTGTGTGTGTGTGTGTGTGTGTGTGTATGTGCATGCACATACACACACACACACACACACACACACACACACACACACACACACACACACACACACACACACACACACACAAATACACAAATACACACACACACACACAAATACACAAATACACACACACACACACACACTTCCTTGTCAGTAACATCTCTTTATTCTCCTCACTCACACTGGAAAAGACATCCATCTGGTGCTTATGGCACCTGAAGCTTAGCTGGAAACAGTCATTGTGTTACTGAAGTGTCAGAGATAGAGTGTGTGAAAGAGAGAGAGAGAGAGAGAGAGAGAGAGAGAGAGAGAGGTTGTGTATCTATCCCTGATGTTATTCTTGTGTAAAAGGCCAAAGATTAAGTGGAATTGGCTAATGTAAACCCTGTGTGTTTTATAACCATGTTACAGAGTCACAGTAATAGTGTCTGTCATAGCATAAGCAGGAAAAGGATTCCCAGGTAAATAAAAAAGTAGTCTAATCCAACAAAGCAAGCAATTAAAATACCTGAAATGGTTTCTATTGACTCGCCTGTATTAACTAGAGAGGCCGTTGTCTCTGTATCCACTGAAGCATTTTAGAGCAGAGGTCAAGGCCGGAGTGGGGCCACTTTTCAGCCCGGGAGTTTCAGGCCCAAGACCGTCCCACTTTTTTAGTGGTGGTGGAAATTGGATGAATAAGGCAACATTTCAGCTCTTACTATCCTGTAGTTTTTATTATAGGCTACCAATATTCCACAAGGATAAGATGATAAGTTAACAAAAACAGGAAGGAAGAAATAAAGCATTTGAAATGTATCCCACAATTCCACTAAGAGGCACATTGAACTATTGTTTACATGTTTTTTTCTGCATGGGTCAGCTATCATGTTGTTGTTTGGTGATTTGCTCCTTTACTACACCCACTTCTGAGCAAACAAGGCATATAAGTTGATCATGTAGCCTACTGCTGTCATATAGCCTACTGTTCTTTCTTACATAAAATCATTTTAATTCATATGGTTAACTCTATTATCCTTTCTACTTCTCCCTGTAGTCATAGATAATTTCAGGCTCATCATTTTCAGCGGGGGACTGGCTGATCTGCTGCTCAAAGGCTACTTTTGTTTTTAGGCCTAGGCTACTGCATACACAGATCAAGCTTTTTTTTTTTGTTATCAATATTTGCATAATATTTGCAAAGTCTCTGAATCGCCATATTGGATGATACAAAAAGGCTATTTTTAAAAATTAATTTAATATGTTGCTTGCGAATAGGTTGACAAGGCTACAACGTCCAGTATTAGCCCAATAATTAGGCTACGGCGCTATAATCATGGCTAATTTATTAGGCAGCATTTTCCTCCAATACTTTTAGTCTTTTTTACCTGGCCTTTCCAGTCCCTCATGGCCTCTTTCTACCATCCATCCTCCCTGACGCTTATCACTACGGTAGGGCCGGCCCAGCTGGTATCTGAGAAAACTTTTTAGAAAAGACGGGCTATATGGACCCAACCAATTAACTCTTCTTGGGAGGGGAAAACAACCCATGCAGAGGCTGCGGTGTTAGGCATAGGATGCGAACGTGTGTAGCCAACTTTAAGAGAAGATAGATTAACGTGGCAAATGTTAATATTTTTCTCTCGACCGGCCCAAAAGTGAAGCGGCCCACCGGGAATTCTTCCGATTCTCCCGATTACCCACTCCGGGCCTGGCAGAGGTGAAGTGTGGTCACTTTCACTTTGCATTCAGGTTAAGGTGGAATGAAATCAGATTACAGATTAGATTACAATTTACAGAATCTGATTCAGAATCAGATTAGGGCAGCCGTGGCCTACTGGTTAGCGCTTCGGACTTGGAACCGGAGGGTTGCCGGTTCGAATCCCGACCAGTAGGAAGCGGCTGAAGTGCCCTTGAGCAAGGCACCTAACCCCTCACTGCTCCCCGAGTGCTGCTGTTGTTGCAGGCAGCTCACTGCGCCGGGATTAGTGTGTGCTTCACCTCACTGTGTGTACACTGTGTGCTGAGTGTGTTTCACTAATTCACGGATTGGGATAAATGCAGAGACCAAATTTCCCTTACGGGATCAAAAGAGTATATACTTATACTTATACTTATACTGTAACCTGTTGCTGTGTATATATACATGCATGTATATTATACATGTATATGTGTGTGTGTGTGTGTGTGTGTGTGCATTGGTGTGTGTGTGTGTGTGTGTGCATTGGTGTGTGTGTGTTTGTGTGTGTGTGTGTGCATTGGTGTGTGTGTGTGCATTGGTGTGTGTGTGTGTCTGTGTCTGTGTGTGTGACTAGGGAGTGGGGTGTGAGTGTTCCTCTGGCTCGTTGTGCTCACCCCCACATCTAAGGGAATGCGAACCGTGTCACAACGCATCTGGCCTCGGCGGGGCAATGCAGCAGCTCTGCCATTCAGATTGAATCAGCCAGCCAGAGTCTGGCCTGCCCCCCAGACATCAAAAGCCATGACGACCCCCCCCCCCCTCCCCCTTACCTCCAGCCTCCTCCACCCCCCCACCCCCCCCACACAACGAACCACTCACGGCACCACAACCCACCACCTCACTCCACTCAGCCCTCTCCTGCCCTTAGGAATAGCCAACACACAGTACAGCAACGCTGAGAATGGTCAACACACACATGCATTCACACACACACGCACACACAGACACACACTCATGCTGTACATGCACATGCATGCACACTTACACACAAACAAACAGATATATACCCATGCATGTGCGCACACACACACACACACACACACACACACACACACACACAAACATGCATGCACACACAAATAGGGTTGCCAACGTTCTGATATGAAAATAAGGAACGGAGAGGTGGGTGTGTTGATATGTGTGTTTGTCTGTGTGTGTGTACGTTAGGGGTGTAACGGTTCATGTATTCGTATTGAACCGAAACGGTACGGGCGTCACGGTTCGGTGCATGAATTTACACGGAGAATACACGGTATAAAAATACATAAAACTCGTGTGCGGATTAATTAATGTCATGCGCAATTACTGTTAAGTAGCGAGAGTTACGCGAGTTCTTTAGCGACACCTAACGCTAATCTGTAGCCTCGCCTTAGCTCTGAAGCTCTGATTGGCGCCTATGTTTTTTTGTCAGGTCGTCGGTCGAGTCAGTCAGTCATTAGCAGCACTAAGGTTAGACCCACAAGAGTTAGAGGATCCGCTAGTCTCTTTAAGATCGCAAGTTTGAGAACTTCAGTTACAGTAACGTTAGTACAGGCGAAAGAGTGGTGGATAAGATGAAACTGTGTGTCGGCGTTGTTCAGCAGTTGTTGGGTATGTGAGTGGAAATGCTACACATATTCGAAGCCATCACCCAGATGATGTAGGCTACCAATCACTGAAACGAGGGGAAAAAACTTCCCCTGCGCTTCAGCAGCCTTTGGATACACATACAAAAAGGGCCAAAACCTATGGCTTAAATTAAATTATTTCGTAATGACAGAAAGCTATGTAAATCGCGTGGTAATTACCTTTATGTTGGGGTAACTTGTAACTTCTCACATGAGGTTCTGGTAGTGTTAAGTGCATAGAGTAAAATAAAGTGACAACGCTAACCAGGCTAATAAACAAACCATGCTACGGTGAGTTAACGTCAAAGGGCAAAGTCACGTGACTTCTAGTTGTAGTCTGTGTATGAAATGAAAGGAGCAATTTCGTTTTTTTTTTTTTTTAAACTGTTGACTGAAAATAGTGTGATATTTTCACAGTTAGTAGGCTAGATTATTACTTTACACACAATAAAAAAAATATTGAGGCAAATTGTAGACCCTTCCATATACAACTAAACACAGATGTTGAAGGTCTTGCTTAAGTGGATTTTTAAAAATATTTTTTCTATGTAATTTGCACTTTCAGAAATAAGAGATGCTGTAGGCCCAGTTTTATAGCTGATTGTCTTATTTTGTTTACAAGTTACAGATGGAGTCTGGGTACTTATTGTACTGTTTAGCCTACATCTTACACACTTCAGGCTGTTGCAGATAGCTCAGGGAAGAGACTGTATGACACTAGGTGGTACAGCCTGAGACATGTACAAAAAAAAATGCTTTCTGCATTTTTGTTTTGCTTTTCCCTCCATTGTGCCGAACTCGTACCGAACCGTGATGTCCGAACCGAGGTATGAACCGAACCGTGACTTCTGTGTACCGTTACACCCCTAGTGTACGTGTATATATAGCAAGATATATCAAGAAAATGTGCACACATGTACTAAATAGTGCATCATTAGCCAAATGGGCCCACTATAACCTATTTACTAAAATGAGGGCACTATTTACTAAAATGAGCATACATTATTTGCACAATCTAGAAAAATTAGAGTATAATTTAGTTCACCTCACACTGCTATATACGTGATTCACAGTGGCTTAAACGAAAAGTGGATTCTCTGTTGGGATACTGATGACAAACCGAGAGGGATGAATGACAGCAGTGAGGTTTCCCTTTATCTCGTACAAATCGCGCAGTCTTCGTTCATAGTCTAATTTATAATACTGTTCTGTCATGGATTTGCACTAAGTGGATTCCCAAAAATACAGAACAAAATGCGTTCTGTATCGGTTCAATACAGAACAAGTCATTTTCTTTTCAAATACGGGACGATTCCGTATTTTACGGAGTGGTTGGCAACCCTACGCCTGACACAAACAACCATACACACATGCACGCGTGCACACACACACACACACACCCACACACACACACACACACACACACACACACACACACACACACACACACACACACACGGCACATGCCTCACTACCCAGCCCCCGGCATCTCACTCAATCTGCACTTGCCCTGATGCCAAGCCACCCCTGTCGACTCCCATTTATACATGTCTCTTTCTCTCTCTCTCTCTCTCTGTCTTTCTTTCTCTCTGTTTTTCACTCTCTTCCAGCTCCTGCTATGTCTGTCTTTCTCCTCCATCTATCTCTATATTTCTCTGTCTCTGTTTTCCTTGCCTCTCTCTCTCTTTCTCTCTCTCTCTCTGTGTCCCACACTGAGTCTGTTCTCAGACTGGAACGGTGTTCCCTTGTCTGTCCACTCTCCCTCCATCTCTCTCTCTCTCTCTGCATCTCTCCATCCTTCTCTCCTCCCTCCCTCCCTCTCTCTTTCCCTGATTTCAGAGAAAATAGCTGTGGGCCAGATTAGGGGTTGGCTGCCTCTTTGCGTTACCAGCTAAGATAAATATTCCCAGGATGACTCCAATTGCCTTGAGGATGTTTATGCGTGTACAGGCTGCTTGATGCTCTCTCTCTCTCTTTCTCTCTCTCTCTCTCTCTCCCCCTCCCTCCCCTTTTCTCTTTCATCCCTGTGCCCCTGTACTTCCTTTGCACACAGCATGAGAAGGGAGGGGGGTTCTTGGTGGGGAGGACAGCCCATGTTCTGTCTGTCCCGCCCTGGTGTAACCCCCCCTCTCCCCTCACTGACACTCTCAGTGGTTCGGCGACCTTTGAACTTCCTCCGCATTGCCAGGCAGAGGTTCGTCAGATGTGGTGGCTGCCTGGCATCCGGAACAGGGCACACGCAGGTCATAGACAGAGAGGATGGTGCCAAGTAAACAAACAGAAAAACAAACAAACACACACTTACAAAAGAGGAGCAGGGAAGGGAAAATAAAGTCAAAATGTCACACTGACACTACATAACAGGCCTGAAGAGGCAAGAATGCTGTTGAATGGTGTATTGTTACTTTTAGGTAGCGTCCATGCTCTTACATTCTAAAATCCAGCTGTGCACAATTTGAAGACAAGGAGAGAAGCCATAATTGATGTAATGTGTTAGTGAGTCCATAATGGTCTAGTGTCATATTACAAATGGCTGAGAGGCCAAGAGAGAGTACTGAGCTGAGTCCTAGAAGTCTGGAAGTCCCAGTGTGCAATTTAGTTTAAAGGTTGTCTCATTCCTTGGTTTTATATCACAGAAAGAGTGTCAGTCAGTTATTACCATTAATCCAGTGCTTAACCACTCCGTCTTTGTGTTCAGCTTTCCATGTGCTCAATTTGCACACAGAGAAGGAGGGTAATACCTCATACCTTATTAGACCTACCTCGTGTGTGGAGTCACAACGTGCCTCAACACGACCAAATTTTACAGGCCACACATATTTCCCCCTCTCAGCATCCCGCTCCAGTGGGGCTGCCGTGCTCCTTCTCCAGGCTGACATAACCGGGGGAATCTTGCATAGAACCATGTTCCTGGCAGGGATGGGCCGCATGGAACATTTCAAAGAGGGAGGGAACCGCCATAAAGGTGGTAAAACAAAACTGAAAAAAAAAAAAAACAGCAAGCATGGCAGTACAGTGGGGTGACAACAGGCACCGGTTTTCCTAGAAACAAAACAAGTTCCCACCTGTCGGCTGTGTGTCTGTGTTATTAACGGCTAGATATAAACTTGCGTGGCCATCTCCTCCTCTCCCCTTCCCTCCCTGACTCTGTCATCATTACCTGGCAGAAGTATTTCCCAATATCTCATCTCTTCCTCATTGAGACAGGTCTCTCGCTTAAAGAAAAAAGAAATCCGATGGCTCACCTCCCAGACACCATCTGCCCTCTGTCCTGTCGAGATGCTGTCACTGAGAGAAAGGCACAAATTCACACACTCACACACACACACACACACACACACTCACACACACACAAAACCAGTCTCATACAGGAACACGGTGATATAGATATATATCGCAAACTAGTGGACTAAAGTTTGTCTACTTGTTATTCTACGTACCTGTTTTCCTAGTACTTCACCCATCTCTGGGACATTTTTTCAAAATAAATAGTGTCAACACATGACACAGGATCACCTAATTGTGCAGTGTTTGTCAGTTTGTAAACATGATGAGATAAGACATTTATCTCTTTGCCCTCACCATCTGCCTCTCTCTCTCTCTCTCTCTCTCTCTCTCTCTCTCTCTCTCTCTATCTCTCTCTCTCTCTCTCGCTCATCTTTTTTTTCTCAGATATGTCAGTCTAAAAAATTGGGACCGTCAGCAGAACCATTGTCTGGGGCAGTCACGCTTGTTTAGCCTCTTTCTTCTCACCCAAGGCAGGTGCATGTGGGCTTCCAGCATACACATATAAACACATACAATTACAACAGACCCAGAGAGAGAGAGTGAGACACACACACAGACACACACACACACACACACACAGACACACACACGCACACATGCACAGCACAGTATGTTGTTGTTGGCAGGGACAACGATCCTTATTGTTCTTAAAGTTCTCTCGAAGTCAAGGTTAATATCTGCGCGACAACAATATTTAGTGAACCAGTTTTAAATTCAGTTGTTTGGAAAATCCCACCCCAACTCCCATCCCCTAAGCACAGAGTGCATAGAGGAAGTACTTTGCTATATCATGGTATCAGTCTTTTAACATGCAGGATTAGGATAATTTGATCCAGTGGTAAAAAAAGTCTGTTTGGTGCCCTGTGGGCAAAAGCTGCCGGAAGACTTTGAAGTCTCCCAATCAGCACCAGAGCAGTTCCACTGCCAACATAATGTAATCAATTTCCATAAGCCATTCAAATGAAGTAGCCTTTTGTAGATGTATATTTTTAAAGGTGAATGAAGAAAACTACTACCATATGCAGAGATCATTGCCGTATATACTGTATATACTACAGGAAACATATTCTAGTGAGTGTACTTTGCAGACATGAAGTAGAATGAGATCCTGTGGAGCTTTTCATAAGAGTAAATTATGAAGACACTTAGAAGCTTATAAGTGGGACATTTGAGGAAGAGGCAACTGAAAACCTTATGTTTAAAAATAGTGTTGAAGAAGACAATAACCAACAGATTTTCCCTCATGGATAGCTCAAACAGAAAAAGTCGGTTTTCACAAGGATTTCACCAATAAATAGCAATTGCTTACATTTGATATAACAGGACCTGAAAATGATTCTTCCAAACATGATTCTTACACATTCAGATTGTAAAAAAACTCTGTACAATAATAATAATAATAATAATAATAATAATAATAATAATAATATTAATACAATAATAATAATAATAATAATAATAATAATAATAACTCTGTAAATACTCTGAATTCCCCTTTATCCACATATCAGTGCAAGTATACACATAGCTTGCTCTGGTTCTATGTGCGGACCACAGTATCCTCTCACCCCTTCTGCTCTGAAGTGAAATGTAATCTGCTGTTGTTTTGTAGCTGAGGAGTAGTGTGATCCGTTCCGTTGTCTGTGTTGTTTAGGAAGAACTCTGGCTGACAGGGTGGCACTGATGCATGTCGTCACGTTGCGTCTCTCCGACATGTTGGAGGATATGCCCTGGAACATGGCCATCGTCTACACACACACACACACACACACACACACACACACACACACACAGAACACACCTTTTCCGTTTGAAGACAGTAGGTTTCCACAGGCACATCTGCAGGTCCCTAGCAGCCGTACTTCGAGACACACCCATAACCTGCATGCAGTGATATCTTAACCAGTAATTTTGGAAAAAGGCAGTGACCAGTCATTTCTTGCACTTTCACACACGCCCTTGGGCATAGTACGTCGACCAGGAGTGATTATGAGAATTAGAGTGGTGCTTCATCTTGAGGTTTGACATGCTGAAAGGCACAGATGAACGAGTGATACTCTTGGGAATTAAACACCTTTTATGTTGATTAGTAGCCTGGTTTCACCAGACTCACTACTTTGTTTCACTTAGTGAAGAGTCTTGATGCTCATACCTGGAAACCTTAGCATCAACCTTAGCATCAAAATGGATGTAGACTTGTAGAGCGTTAACTTTGGAATAACTTTGAAAAAACTGATCACATTGATCAGGGATTCCTAACGTTACAAACTGACAATAAGCCTCATTGGCAGTCAGGAAACAATGTGTTTACCTTTGCTGTATGTATGTTGGTAGGCATTGCTACCATTTACCACACCCACTTTCGATTTCGAAACTAACGTCTCTGTCCTCTCTGATTGGCCCCCCATCCTGGTGGCTGAGGCTGAGGCAAACATAAACCCATTGTGAGGAGCCAGACTAGTATCTCAATGAAAATGAGCAGAGTAATTAGGGCTAGCTAGTTGATTATTTTTTTGGCAAGGAACCCATAAACTGAAATCAGTCTGTTAATATGTGATGTCACAAAGCCATTACTCTCGCTGTTATGGTACTGACTGACAACTTCTAATGTGCTCATGACTGGTGTGGGACTGGTTCTGTGCACTCCTGTGTAAACATGCACACAGTGACGGGTTCTTCTGAAGTGTTGCATAGTCACCTCTGTCCTCTCCTGCGATGAGTGTACTCCTGCATCTGGAATGTCCGAGACTGCATCACACCCTGATTCAATGTAAGATGCCGCCATAAACTGTTCCATTTTTAGTCTCGTTGCGTTTTCCTGTCTGTCCAAAAAAAAAAAAAACACCCCCTACTCCCATGCGCAGTGCCACAGGGGATGGTGAGAATCAGGCTCAGTCTCGGATATGCCAGCAACTACCGTCATCTCTCCTTTTTGACCATCTCCTGCGCCGCAATACAAGTCTGGGCAACTGTTGCAGCTCTTCCCCTCTGACTAGATAAACACATGCAGGAAATGAATGCGGTTTTCACGATGATTCACCCCGTACTGGAAACATTTATTGTCTACAGAGCCCATTCAAGCCTCAGTCATTGCCCTGGATGAGTACCACGTTGCTCTGTAGCCTGCTTTTGTCTTTCTCTTCTCTTTTGTTTTGTTTGTTTTGTTTATCCACCTTAAGACTCTCTCCTGTCCCAGCACAGGTCTGACGGGTAAACGGAGCAAAAATAACAAGGTGGTGTAAAGAATTTAAGCCGAACAAGCCCAGCCCCATCTGCAAACCTCTGTACTGTGGCGCGCGAACGCATTTCATGGTTGCTCGGAGTGAATTACAACATAGGCACACTCAGTTGAATCCAGTTTTCCCCCCTCTGCCACTTTGCTATATTTATCAGTGAAAATCCAAAGTGCCTGAAGGCCCTTCTTTAGCCATGCAGTACAGCTGGTTAGTGACGACGGGTAGGGTAATGACTTTTACCTTTAGCTGAACCATAAAGCCAGGATTGTGCCTATGGGTATATTGGCTCTATTCTGCCCCTCTCTCTCTTTCTTTCTTTCTCTCTCTCCCTCTCTCGCTCTCTCTCTCCCGTTTCTCTCCATCCATCCCTTTTTCTTTGATTCTGCTGCGCTGGTTTATGCTGCAAAGGTAGCCTAACCTCTGTAAAAAGAAATGCTAAATCCAATGACCTGAAAGTCACACTGCCCTTCATTTCCCCCCCCTCTGAAGCATAGACATAATAAACCTCCATGACCGAGCCAGTGGAACTATCTTGAATGACTGCCTGCAATAGACGTAACCAAGAATTGCAGTCATGTAAAAAAAGACTTGAACAAAACACACACACAAAATGCAAAAAATGAGGGTCTCAAAAATCCCCAACTCTTCTTTATTGCTACAATTAATCTAAGTTGCATAACGATTCCAGAAAGTTCACTGGGAGCATTAGCTCATCTGACCTTCCAGTTAGTTACTGAGTGTTTTGTATACCTGTCAGCTGTTTCTAAAGGAAGATTTCTTAAATTTGGTTGCCAAGTTTATACCTGCCTAAATGTATTTCCAAATATCAGGAAGGATGTTGCCATTACATGTTGTGGAGATGTGAATATTGTCTTTTTGAAAAAGTGGGCTTTTGCATTGTTTTGCATCCAATGTACTTGGTGCAGGCAAGGCAAGACAGACTTTTTTGGAATAGCTTTTGTGTTTGTCTACTTTATAATTATGTAAAGTACATTTCAGTGGCAAATCAATTTGTAAATTTGAGATTGTTTTTGAAACACGTGTTAAGAATTTGTCAAATTAAATTTCAATATGACTGACATTTCAATCATCAGCAGTGATGGAGTGACACCAAGTAAAAGAATAGAGATAATTTAAAATAACGTAATGTAGCCATATGTTGAATGGAGATGAACATGTGTGAAAGTGGAGGAACAATGCATGATAAGAACAATCAGAGAAGAGAACAGAGCGAAGAGAAATGTCTGGTTAAGTGTAAATCAAGTAGCTCACAGTTGTAGGGCTTATAGAAACACTAGATCTCATGTTTTAAAAGTGACATAGTTGGGGTCACATACAAAATAAGGTTTTATGGAAGTTGTCAATACATTCTCATGATAAGATCTTCAGGCACCAAATAATAACTCAGAAGATTTGTAAAGAATTTTACAAAAGGCATATTATCTTGTTTGAGCAGGGATGACAAAATGACTGGAACAAGCCATCATGGCTGCATGTGATGACATGTCATATTTATATGGCTCATTAGACCTAAACAGCCCTGCCTGAAGAGGGTATCCACGGATACAAGAAGAATGTTTGCTTCTGTGTTGACGCCAAACGAATCTCTCAATGTTCAATTTACTTCACTGTTTGAGAGAAAGTGGCAGGTTATGAAAACTGTTTGACAAAGATAAAGTAGCCTCCTGGTAAGGCAAGAAAATATGTATTCCAAAGGACCAAACAATGCATGTATGCTATCTCCTACGTCTTAAAATATTTTTAAAATATGTGTTCAAACACTAAAACAATATTATTTTCCTGGACTCCTGGAACTGTCTTCAAATTAAGACATTTAACTTTCAAGCTGCCATGGTATTAAAATAGATGAGCAACTTGTTATTGTTTGTTTGAACATGAGTGCATGGTAGGTGTGAACTTTTGAAGAGGAGCTTGCACTTTGTCAGCTCAGTAATAATCACAAAACTGTCACTAGGTGGTGGACAGAGACAGTATCCAGGTGTGTCTTCAGACAGCTCTTAAAAACAGTGAGTGATTACTAGAGATTTGGTAAATGCTTATCTAAAAACCATGCTTAGTAACAAATTTGTTGAAGGCTTCATATTGTATGCAGGGAGGGTAAGAGCAAGTGTGATTCATACATGGATCATCATTTCAAATATTTCTATGGTGACAGTGAAGCTCAAGGGTGCAAAAAAACATCCACATGATACAGTATCATACAAAAGATGTAAATATATTGACCCCATTTTCCCATTGACTGTCTGAGTGAGACGAAAAGGAGAAAATGTATGTGAATGCTCGGACAAAACCATTTTAATGGCCTCGTTTGGTCTACAGTTTGGCCTGCCTCAGTTTCTAAATGCTTTTCCTTTGTTCAGTGTTATTTTACCGAGAAAAAAAAAATTAACTGCTCCAGTGCTCTTTGTAAAGGGTAAGTTATTTGCTTGTGGGCAATGAGACTTATCCTCAAGAATGTCAGAAATAATGAGCAGATACCCTTTATACAGTCACTGTCCTCTGTTCTAATATTATCACCATTGTATGATGTTATATATCATCAAACCAAATAAATAAATAATGTCAACAAATGTTAACACTTTAACTATTGTAATGCTAAGGAAAGGCATGTACTGATAGCATGTGTAAACTCTGGGGTGAGGTTAATGGGAGGGTCACCGAGAGAAGCCTTTCATCCTCTCCCATGAATGTGTTTGATGGACAGCTGGCACCATTGCGCCTCTGTGGTCCATCGGGTGGGGCTCCCATGGACAGCAGGTGGCTGATTAGAGTCCCGAGTCCACTCCACTCTCCCAGCTTAAGACAGTCAGAAAAGAGGTGAGATTAACACTCATAACGGCCAATGGTGTCTTGGGAATGGAGCATGTGCGCTTTGGAGAAACCAAGCTTTGGAATCATCCTCATAATCCAAGCCCCTAAAATCCTCCATGGCTTCTGAGACATCTGAGCCATTACCAACCAAGGTATATTCAAGTGTTTGATTTCTGTCATGTTTTTGTTCCTATTTCAAAAGCATTTCTTGATGGGGAAAAAAACATAATATGCGTTCATTTTTCAACCTCCAAACAACCGAGCAGCTTGTGTTGATTACTGGTACTCAGTGCTGGTGAGGTGAACAGTCCGTTTGTATGTTTGTTGGGAAAGACACACATGCTTTTAATTTGGCTGAATGTGTGGTGTTGGCCATCCTGTAATTTATCTGTTTTTGTGTACTGTAAAATAGGAAACAAGAGGCACTTTTATGGGTGGGGGGGAGAGAGAGAGAGAGAGAGAGAGAGAGAGAGAGAGAATCTGTCTGCCATCTGAAAGTAATGGGGGGACATCCTCACTCAGCTGAGCACTTCAGGACGAGGTCTGGACTGAGTGCGTAAAGATTTCTGGTGTCCACAGCAGACTGGAGTCAGTTCCCCTAGAAACGAAGACATCTGCTGTCTGCGAGGGTCTGGCGGGAGGGGAGGCAAGAGCGTGAGGGCTGTGGTCTCTGGGACTGGCCGCGCTAATTGGTAATATGTGTGAGCGAGCGAGCGAGAGAGAGAGAGAGAGAGAGAGAAAGAGGGAGGGAGAAGGAGGGGGGTGTTTGGGTGGACAGAGAGTGGATTGGGGGGGACAGGCCATTGCATTCCCACAGAATGAGTCAAAAGAAAACAAAAAGAAGAGTCACTCGGTTCTGTGATTGACCCCTCCCCCAGAGCCACCAATCCACCTCAACCCACCCCATCCTTCAAATATCTCCTCACCAATCTATACGCAACCCAAACCCCATCATCCACGCCCACCACCCCCCCCCCCCACGCCTGCCCCCTCTTGTCCAGCCCTGCCCACTCCACCCCACCCCACCCCTTCCACAGTGGAGCTGAATCTCCCCGGTCTGTAATTTAGATTAATTTCTTCCACATTTTCTCTCAGGATTAGCCATTCGCCCCCTGCAGACTTTTTATGTTCTCATTATTTAGCTTCCCCATCGCCATGACCAATAACACCGCCTCAAACACCCCACCCCAATCTCCCAAAACATGGCATCAAACCACCACCCCCCACATACACATACACCTCAAAATACACACTCACACACACACACACACACACATACACAGACATACGTACACACAAACCACATGCTGCAACCCCTCCCATATGTTTTCTCCCCCTGCCAAACAAGGCTTTGGTTAGACCCCCCATGTTCATCTTATTGTTGTGTTCCATTTCTCCCTATTGAAGCCTAATGCTGTCTTTGCTAATTACAGTAAATTGCTCTACAGCTGTGGTGGGGATATATTCAAAATGGCTAACATCTGGCCAAGGTGATTGACACATGACAAGACTTCCTCAGACCCCTTATTAATGTGCGGTCACAGTGGAGGGAAATCTTTGGTCCTGTTTGTGTGAAATGCAAATTGCTCTTAATTCCCAACAGATTGATTGAAACCAACACTGCATTAACGGCCTATGAGAGCAGCACAAATGATTGGGAGTATGCACTGCCGCTACCTGTTTTTAACCATCATGCAATGTCAGGCAAGCGATCTTTAACTAACAAACAAATAATTACCAATGACACAATGTTGCTACAGTAGTTACTGTGGAATTACTGTGATGGGTATTTGACAGAGTAGAACATCTCTAATCTTAACTTTTTTTTTTTTTAGTAGCATTAGCCAAGGCATTCCCTCCCCATGTTCAGCAAGAACAAGTCACAACTCCAGATGCCGTTCACTGAGTCTGTGTGTAAAAAGTCATGACAGTGCCCATGAATAGTCCTCCATACTGTATCAACACTATCTGTGTTCTTTCTTTAAACAAGAGAAGACGAGCTGCAGATACACACTGTCTTTCTGTGCTGTTTCACATACAGTAGACAGGTACAAACATGATTTCTTACTATCCTTCACAGTCCAAAAGAAACGTGTCTCCTAATAAATACCCCTCAAACGCAATGTTCCATCCACAATGTGTTTTTAATTCGGAGTAAAACCCTGATGACATTTCTGTGATGACAGATTGGTCTAAGCCAATGCAAATAAACCACTCCAGTAGAAGAAGGCTGGCACAGCAGGAAAACCTTAACTGACTCATTAAGGTGTGTGGTATCTTCACAAACAACCAGTTGACTTATTGCCTTAGCACAAAACTTGCAAATGAGCAACAGCTACATGTCAAACAGGCGCTGCCATTGGTTACTGCGGTTCTGGCATTGCAGCAAAGGTGTGATGCCAGTCACCAAAAAAAGCAGTCAAAGCAAGTCACATCTCATCTTTCAGCCTTCCCTTGAAAATGAACGCCGGGTAACTGAAGGCAGTTACTCCAGTCAACGGTAGGCCGGGCCCCATAGCCACACTGCTGGTCGGACAGGTTCTGGGGGGAGCAGCTCACACTTGCCCTGTTGTCAGGCACTCTCTGAGTCAGACAGCCAGCATTCGTCTAGAGAGGCTGTGTTTAGTGTTCTGCTAACCGCATGCTAAAACACACAATCACATGTGTGGCAACAGGAACTTGAAATTGTACAAGGCACTGACCTTTTACCTGTTGAGTAGGAGAGAGCATGGACCTAACATAAATCAGTTGAAGAGGAAATAGGTTTGACATGTATTTTGAGCCTTGACATAATTAGAATAAATAGAATAAGTCTTAGTTTTCTACCAAATTTGCATGTTTCTTTATGTACCATAAAGCCATGTTAATCTAGGCCATTTGTCAAGATTTTGCCTCAAGATTTTGAAATAATACTTTAAGACAGATGTCATCAAGCCACAATAATAGTAAAGCTATGTTGTTATTCAAAATGTGGTTACAATGAATAGTCTAAAACTATGTCGTGGCATAATAATACACCACTGTAAAGTGAACGACCATTTAAATTGACTTTAGGAATTGCTTATGTTAGAGGAAACGTCAGACTTTCTTTGAAAGGAAAAAGACCCTAAGATATCATTCATGTGCAACTTAAAATTATAACCACAAACCATAATTACAATTAGTCTCTGTAATGCTTTTCAATGCTGTTCGGAAATATCAGATACTGATGTTCCTACAGTTGCTTGGTTTGCCATTTACTTAGATAAAATCTCCACACACACGTTTGGCACCAAATCCTCCATGGCATGCTTCACTAAAAGTGCTGCATGGCTATCGAAGTGAACATTTCTGCAACAGTTCTATATATATATTCATGTTAGTAAGTAAACAATCTAAATTGGCAGAACTCTGACACATGACATTAGAAACAGCATCAAGTTTTTATTCTTTTTTGCCCCAGTACCTTTGAAAGTTTACACATACATGGGAAGCATATCATTCCCATTGTCTAGTCACTAAAGGGTAAAAAACTAACCCATTTACAAAAGTTTAACACATTTGAAAAAGTTAAACCTTACACCAGCAATGTACCAATATTTACAGATCACATTAAATTACAACATAAATTAGAAAATATTTACATTCAGGTCAAGGTAAGTGAAAAAATCCTCAGTTTTTGTCTTATTTCTAATTAAAAGCACTCCTTTAAAAAGACATATATACAAATGTATATACATACAGACATACATGCATACAACAAATGGCTTTCTATTCATTTATATTAGCACTCACGGGTACTTTTTTAAATCTTTGAATTTCTATGACTACAGTTCCAGATAATTTAATTCCACAAAGAAAATTAATTTAATTTCACCTTTTACTGATGACAATGTTGCTCTTACCATGACAGATACTTTTCATCATTCTTATTAGGTATTAATTAATACATATTTGAATTCATTCACACCCATGCATACACTTCAATCTCGCATTCGACAACTTATATCACTCCCATGGTCAAAAACACAATAACACTGTTGCCAATGAAGACATTTGAAAGTACAAGCAAAGAACAAATAACGTCTTTTGAAAATACAGCATCAGTTCTCTGCACGTCCAATACGGAATCAGCACCTTTGAGGAAAAGCCAGAGGAAACTGCGTGCCCACCTCACACACACACACACACACACACACACACACACACACACACACAATCAAAGTATGAGAGAGACTGACGCAGCCAGCCATCTTGAAATGATGTCCTCGGGAAAGTAAGCCTGTCCTTTGCCAAAAAAAGAGTGCCCAAAGGCCACTATTGTTGCATAAAAATCTGTCGACCACTTGCACACGTGGGACCCAGAGAGCTTCAATGAGACCGAACCGACAGACAAAAAGAAGTGTTAAATGTCTTTTTTCATTTCAAACAATGTCAAGGGAAAAAATGGCTATCACAGACTTGGAGGGTAGGTGCGTGACAAATGGACAAAATCAGGACCTAAAACTGAAATAGCAAACAACGACAAACACGTGACAAGTTTGTAATGTGGTTTAAGACGCAACAAAGTAAGAGTCGGAGTGACAGTCTATTTCCTGTCCGGAGGCGTGGGGGGTGTGGGGGAGTGCTTGGGGTCCCTCACTTCCTGTGTTTCTCCATCTTCTCCGAGCTTTTGCTGCCGCCGTCGGATGAGCCTTGCGTGTCGCTGCCCGAGCTCAGGTACATTTTGTCCACCTGTTTGAGCGCCTCGTTCAGATAGTTCTGCAGCGAGGTCATGGCGGCGCAGATGGCCGGGGATCCGAAGCCGTGGGTGATGAGGCTGAAGTGGGTCAAACAGCCCTGGATGCCCGGCTCCAGGATAGGCGCGGGACGAGAGTTCCCCAGCGGGGAGCGGTCCTGACTCAGCAGGTCAGTGAACTCCTTACAGATTTGTCTGAACAGAGAAGAGGAAAAGCATATTTACAATACTGTACAAAAACAGTCGCTTTACACTGGAGAGACATTTGTACAATTTGTATGTGTATGTAGTAATTCAATTGGTCACTAATGAATTAGTCTCTACACTGCGATGAGGTGCTACAGCTTTAAACACAAAGCAGTGGTAATCTGAGGGCAAAACAGTAAAACACTGAAAAGACAACATATTCAAATATTGTATGTGGATTTCATTCAATTGCAACATGTATTGCAGACTACACGTAGGATTAATGGATGAGGCATTGTAAGAATCAGTCATTCACATGGGGACTTACTTGGCAGCCAGGAGCATGTTTTTGCGGGAGTTGATTTCATTACGTTCCACATGTGGTCGGCCAAGGTACTCTGCCACGGCTTTTGCCGGAAACTCTGTCTCGCACACATAGCCGAAATCTCTGGCAAGGTGCACGGCCTCTCCTGCACACAAGCAGAGACAGAAACAAAGTTAGGGTCTGAGCAACTTTCCTGACTACCAGGATGTACTATAAGCCCATATCACCAAGCCATATGTCTTTGCCTCGAGATTCAGAGAGGCATACCAAGTGCTGATTGAACAAATCAGTTATTCGTCTCTGTTGCTGAGGCTAAGTGTATGTATGTGTGTGTGTTTCTTTGGGTGTGTGTGGGGGGGTGGGGGGTGGTGTTCAGAGATGATAACACCCTCTGAGCATTGGGGGTTGGCGGAGTCATCCTGTACACTCTTAATGGGCTTCTGTGGCCACAGGCGTCTGAGCGGCCTACGGAGCCTAAAGAGCGACTTATTGATAGACACGCACATCACTTTCTCCATCTTTAAGGTCAGCCTCTCCTCTTGGCAAACAAACACGTGATAATAAGTCTCGCTTCAGCTTTGAAGGTCTTTAAATAACACAGCCTCCCAGTCATGTCCCTGCTGCCTTGTCCATGGCACAGAATGCCATGGAAGAGCAATAGAAGATAAATAATTAAATAAATAAATAAAACTCCACAGTATTACATGTGGCTGGAGGCTCTCGCAGACTCGTGATTCCAGTAAGAAAGTCCCGATCACTTATGAATCATTACTTGGATGTGTTCCAGAGAACGAAGACAAATGTCAGTGAAGAGAACGAACAGCACTGCCTTTTATCAGAGGAACACATCATAAGGCTCTATATGATCCTCACATGCTTCTTAGTGACAAAAGAGGGGGGGTACCTGACATGGGCTGCCTAGCATCTTTAACTTTGCTTTAACAATCACATCTTTCAAAACACACGGCAGATTTGCACAACAACTCTCATTATCAGTTTGCTTTCCGGTTCGTCAAGTTCTGAGTAGGCTGTTAGTTATTTACCATTAAACATTAGGGGCAGACATTTTAGACGTTGCCATCACTGGCATATAGTTGTGCAAGTGTCTGCCTGAACAGAGCCACAAAATGGGCAATGGCTTTATCTGTTTAAAATTATAGATGAAAGGAGGACAGTGAGAAGCTAATTAGAAACACATAGCTAAATGAACAGTCATCCGAACAACACCAACAAACCCTACGATCCCAACGCTGTTACTATGTGTAGGCTGTGCTATGTTCGCATACCTCCTATTGCACTGTCACAAAAGCATACATTTTTTTATTCCAGAACCAGTAGCATGAGAGTATACAGATTAATGATAAAACAGAAGTTTCAGTATTATTAGACATGATATGGTGTACCTTCTACTAGTGCAGTGAGCAGTGTGACGTTGGCAGCCTTCCTCCGTCCGGCTGGCAGGTTCAGTCCGATTTTATCCAGCTTCTCTCTCAGGGACCGTCCACCATTCTTCGACTTGGCCCTGTGAAACAATGAAATGATGAAGCAAATGAGACCACTGCGCGAGTCACAAACAAACTAAACATTACCCCAACGTAAGACATATGCACTGCAAAGCATTACGACATGTCAGGCTTATTCTTTATTTCACATTATGCTGAATGAAACTCCTTATCCTCCTCCTTAAATATCTCTTGCAAAACATGGTGCCCTGGGGCTGATATCAGTAACGGAGACGACAGAGAAATTAGAGAAGGAGCCCAGTCGAGGGGTCGGCTGCAGCAGACAAAAGACAGACAAAAGGATGCTTTTTTGACCTAACGAACGCTGATGGGAATGATGCTTTAGTCCAACATTGTTTTGTGTTTAGCTTTTTTTTTTCTCTTTTTTTTTTCCACACTCAAAAACACGCACAATCGCACACAGAGATTCCCCACGTTTGCTGTGGCCGATTCGTTTTTCCACATGACTGATGCCCGGGCCTCGCACTCTCCGTGGTGAGTGGCAGAGAGCAGCATCTTTGGGGAAGCGTGTGAGCGACCCTCCCAAGCCCCCCTCATCCTCCTCTTATGTCACTGTGTGACCTACTTTACAGGGCCTCAGAGTGAGGGTGTGCTTATGTGTGTGTGTGTGTGTGCTTGTGTGTGTGTATGTGTGTGTGTGTCTGTATAGCAGGGGGCACATGGGAGAGGGAAATCGTGCTCTCTTAGCAAAAACACAGATTCTGGTCAGGGGGATGTATACACCCCCCCCCCACACACACACACACACACACACACACACACCATCACCACCCCACAATCTCTACTGTAGCCCCCACAGCAACTGACTGTTGACATATGGGGCACAAGGTCAACTGCTCTGCAACAATTACAATCAGCCAAGCGACTCCTAACACACACTGCAAACACTCACACTCCCAAGACACACTGATGCTAATGCTACATAATCCCAATACACAACCTTAAAACAAGACATATGTATTCTCATGTCACAAATGTAGATATGATACTTCACACACACATGCACCTTAAAATATGTAAATAAACTACTTCCTATGAACAATGTTTAAATATTTAAACATATAAGGTCACTGTTTTAAGTCTTTATGAAAGCTCCACAGTCAACTGAATTAGTTTTATTTTGAATCTGCCAGAGGATGAAATATAGATGGCCAAATATGGGTAAGACCATGAATATACAGTGCTTATGACTGTGATTGCATTTGAGCATTGTACAGACGCGCAAGTACAGTCTACAAAATTACGTGAGCTACTTTTGTCACTAGTTCTTCGAGGAAAATCTGTTCAACAGTTCAAGTTTCAGCCGCAGCTAACATTGTGCACACATTGACCTGACTCACCTGCGCAGAACACCCCCCAACAGGGAAGCGTTGAGACACTCGGGTGGAGACAGGCGCCGCTGCACCTCCGCCACCGTCACTTTGTACTTGGACGTAGAGCTGAGCAGCGAGAGACGTCCAGGCACCGAGCAGAAGACCTCCGTGGGGTTGGACACCATGCCCAGCAGCTGCTCCTTCTGGAAGGGTAGACCAAGGGCGTTCCCCTTTGGCAGAGACACTGGGCCTGGGAGGGAAGGATGTAAGATTGTAAATAAGCTAAACTTTCAGCCCCTAGGACTGCAGATAAAAATGTTGAGTAAGACTGAGCATGGAGAGGTGTCCCTCGAAGTGAATCCTTACTACCACAATTTTTTCACCTTTCACTCTCAATAGCTGTCACTAATAATTTAAAAATGATCATGAGGGTAAATGACTAAAATATAGGTTCCGAAATGTTATATGTGGTCAACGGCACAAACAGCTTTATAGTTTGCAACCATACAACTATGTATAGCCTACTTCAGCTGAGGTCCAAACTGCCAAGTGAAATCGACAAAAAGACATGCATGATAAAATACCTATAAAGCAATCTTTTATGAGGACATTACCATCACACACAAAGCCTAAACACTGCCCAAGCTAACATTTCACAGTGCACCTAAAGCTAATATTTTGAGTACAATTGTCAATATCATGGACATTCCCTTAAGCTTCCAACACATCATTCCTCTAGGGAGCAGGAGGTGGGAGAGAGGGGGGTATTCCCATGTGTCTTGGAGAGCAACTATTACACCGCTGATGGAATATCACACTTGCCCAAGACCGTTCACCTCACAAACTTGGGTTGTCTTTTCAGGTACACCACAGCAATGCAGCATCGTTTAGGTATTTGGCTCTCAAGACATATGATCTGACTACTGGCAAACACACACGCCAAGTACTTTAATCCTCACCCGCAAGAAAGCCACCCTCAAAATAAGTCTTCTGTAAGCGATCATGGTTCCTGCCACTTCTTAGTCCTAATACTGAGACAAGAATCACAAGGGAGCAGGTTCATTATTAGTCACTAGGATAAAACTCCCTGTGTGCTTTTAGCACTCGGTTGACCATACTAAACCACATACAAAAAATATCAAATGTAAAATGTCTAAACTCTGTGTGTGACGTTAAATAAAGTATCTTATTCTGCATATCTGTAATGTCACAGCATCTATAATTATCATAGGAAATATCAGCATGTCTTGATGTGCTTTTATTGTGTGCTTATTATTATTATTGTATTATTGTAATTTTGTGTAAGACAAAAAAAAAGATTAAACTATATTATATTTAGTGGGATACACAAGAAATTGTGGTCCAAGGAAAACATACCATGACAGTTGAATTGCATCAGATAAGCATAATCTCACAGTAATTATCCATTCATTTATACATCTGTTAGAAGTCCTTCAGATAATTACAAAACAAAAAAGCATGCATTTTTTATATTCATCAATCGAAGCCCAGGACAAAAAACGTCTTGGCTAGTTCTTGCAGAGAAATCTTCCTAGTCAGATCAAAAGACAGACATGACTTTCTGAATTTAAGTGCCACACCCCAAGCATACCTGCCTGAAAACTATCCTTGTGGAATTGTATATGTATGTGTGTGTGAGATCATGTCTCTGGGTGTGTTTGCGTGTACGTGAGAAAGCAGTAAACTAAACCCTGTGACAGCCCTTCAGTGAAAATTGAAAAGAGCAGAGATCACCGTCCTCAACAACAAAACGTTTTAGGAGTCTTTTGGAGTTCAACACAGTGTCTTAAAGATTGCCCAACCTTCAGAGCGTGTCAGTCAGCTAGCCTGTCATTTTCAAAGAATTCTACCTGGCTGAATCAGCACACCTATTTCTCTTTGGAGCTAGAATGCACTCGGGATCAGGCTAAGATTATTGAAATGCACCACCTGACTAAAGGGATTAAGGATTTACATATGAACTACAACAACCACAACTCCTCACAATCCCTGAACAAGTATCGGTAGAGGTGCTCCTTCAGACTTTTTTCATGCAGTACGCCACAACAAAAAGAACAAAAACTGAAGTGCTGGCTAGAAAGTCAGAATGGTGCTCTCTAATATGATCAATGTATTTATTAAATTTACAATATAAAGGCAACTCTGTTTTCACCACACTGCACTTTGGGGTTCCTTTTCTGTCACTTGTTGCATCATTAAACCAAAATGAGTAGGCCTGATACATATATTTTATTCTTGTGCAGCAAATACTGGTGCATAGTGTTTTCAGCTTCATAGTTTTCTTAATTTTCTACTGAATAACTTAGACTAATTGATATTTCTAACAGCAATAAGCAAATCCCAATAAACAGCTTGAAACAAACCTTTTTTGATGACTGTTTGGTCTGCCATTACAATACTGTGATCATCCACATGCTGTAAGACAAGTACAGTTTTGTTAATCACACTGTGGCTATCCACTGAAAAGAACACAGATGCTGGATATCAACATACAAATAGCTGGGCGTGAGAAGAATTTGGGCCTTTTTGCCAAACATCTTTAATTTTCCCAAGACATGCTTTATTCATTAGCATCAATCAAAGTTATAAACACCCACCTGAACATCGTCTAAACCGTGACCCATCTCATGCAGTCCCATGTTCTCTCCAATAGAGTCGATGCCTTGAACATGAGGAGGTAAAAGCTCCGGTCGTCGAAACCCTTCTCTTCTCACCCCGGACGAGCCACCCTCCAGGCCGAGTATCTGGCTGGCGAGGCCGCCGCGTGGTCCAATGTCCTGGCTCTGACGACCAGGCCATGACTGCTGCTGGGTTGATGCTGGAGACTGGTGTATAGAGTTGATATTGAAAGGGTCGCTAATGTGGGAATAAGGGTCGCTGGACTGAGGATACGACAGAGGTTGGTAGGGGGGAGGGAAGTACGGCGGCTGGAAGTCGGAGCTGCCTGAATGCGACAGAGATGGTGCCGGGCTATAGAGATGCTGGCTCACGGCGGGCAAGTGTGGTAATCTTGGGTTTCCATTACTACTGCCATCATGTCTTTCCTGAAATAAAGGTAAATAGATCAATAATATTAGGGTCAACCTCAGGAACGATAGGAAGATATATATATATATATATATATATATATAGGCTATATATATAACATTCAATGATTTGACATTCAATGATTTGACCATCCTAAAAAATTCCCAGGCCTACTTTTTCGATGTATATATTTTATTCGATTTAACGACGACAGATACAGTGTCATGTCGAAACTCAAATAATTCAAGTGAGGCAATATGTTAATTTAGAGATGAAGTAGCCTAGGCCTAGGCCTAAATGAACAGTAAATCTACTTCGCATTTAGATCTATTTTTTTTTATTTATTTAGGCTCTACATTTGTTATTGGTCTGTAAAGTTAGTCATCCCAAAGTAGGATAGGCTATATTTGACTTTCTTTTCACGGGAAACCAGAATGTACAATGGAATGGTTGCTTTTATTGGGTGTGTTGCAATGCGCGAAATTTACGGATCAAACTGTCCTCAACAAGTCGGTGCAGTTTAGACTGAGTGTCAGAGGAACATAACAAGTCTTAACTGTTTCAGGCAACCCAATGACCACACAGTTTCTTGGATGAAGGTATAACAATGAAGTTGTCGCCTAATAAATAAACGAATTCTGCCAAAACAGCCATTTGTCCGTGAGTGATAGTGGGTTGTCAGCCTGACCTAGCTTTATGTTGGCTGTCAGTCCTTCTTACGAGGACTAGCCTACTTCTCTCTAAGCAAATATACGAAGAAGCAAGACAAATTCACAAGACAATAAAAAAGAAAATTATGAATAAGAAAAAAAGTCTGGTAAACGTTACCAGATTATCAGAGAAATGTGCTGTTTCGATCGTCAAGACGGCAACTTGGAAAACAAAACTGGTGCTTAACAAATTAGTAGACAATGGTCACATTGCATCTTACATTGCATTGTTATCGTGTTTTCCATTTTTTAGAAGTTATTTTATTGTAAGCTGTTAAAGTTTCGGCTTAGAGGAGATGCAACTTTGGAGAGTTTCGACTTTTTTTTTTTTTTTTTTTTTTTTTTCAAACATAGGCCTAATTCTTTTTAATGCAGGCCTAGGTTAAAAATTGTGAACCATGAACCATAACTGCAAAAACTTTATGCAACTGATGATGGCCAGCATGTTTGTCTGATGAGAGTTAGTCGGTCTATCCGCGGTGGTTACAACCTCCTAGGTTACCACCATTTGCAGCTTCATCTATTAAAAATGTCGACTCCATTCAAAACGTATTCAACCAGTCTGTTTAAAGTTTTAGGTCCACTCACCTCACAGTCCTCCTCGTACTTTACGTTATCTGCTAGTTTCCACAACATGTTTAGACAGCCGAATTTCAAGTCGATAAACAAGACTGAAGAGCTGGTTGTCCTCGAATCCTTAATCCAGATAGTTTGAGTATTTGTTCAATGTAAACAGGCATCAACTTGTTCTAAGTCACGAGACACAGTTTCTGTAACTAAAAAAAAAGATTCTTTATGAAGAGTTGTGCTATCAGTGAGGCACAGATCCCAACGCTGCTCGCAATGAGTAGCCTAAAAAGATGAGCCCGGTGCTTACAAGGAAGCTGCAGAGACGAGTGACACCAAAATTGCTGTACTGCAGAAATGAGAGACTCCCTCTGACGGCCAACGAGTTTCGGTTCAATCCCACGGAACTTCTAACTCCTGATAAAACGCTTCAGATCTACGCTATATTTGCATTGCCACTACAAGTAGGCGTGACCCTCCGATGACGTCATGCGCAACGCAAGGAAATATATTGCCCATTGGCTATAGCAACACTGGAGGACCAATAAATTCACTGTCCGTCTACTTCGATAAGTAGCCTACAAAGATTGCTCACAAATGAACTAATAAGAAATGGAACAATGTGTTGCATTCGACTTGCAGATAAAACCAGATTTAGGTAAACTGTCGTTTATAAAGCTAGTCTTATGTTTTATTCAGCAGCGAATGCCTTTATAGTGGTCTTTGGTCGGTGTTGTTGGTTTCAAGTCATTTAATTTGTCTATACCAAACATTTCTTATTTGAATGCAAGAACACTCATTCACATTAGCCCATGGAACCACTAATTAATTCAGAAGTTATCTTACTATTTGTATCAACCTGTTTTATCTGCCATGCATGCCAACACTGGGATTGATTCCATTTAGGCACTTTTGTGGTCATTTTGTGGATTTATCTATTTGACTTAACTGGGGATCATCTTTGGTATTTTGTAAATTAACTGTTTGTGTATCTTAGCACACACACACACACACAGGCTATATATTAAGAAAAGTAGAACGTGTGGCTCTTCCGCTGGATAATATATTTCACTGCTTATGTCTGGTAATCGTCATTCATCATTAATTATACATTAATTAAAATAGCACATTTCAACTTTATTTTTTACAAGCCTTTAGGCGAAAGTTAAGAGTAGGCTTTCCGTTTATAAATAATCGTTAATTAATATGAACATGTGGGCGTTGTAGTAAACTATTGTAGAGATAATAATAATAGGCCAATAATAGTAGTATGCCTAATAACAACACAAACACCAACCGCAACAACAACAATAATAATGACAATAGTAATAACAACGACTTTTCAGATATGTATAGTAGCCTAGAAAAGTGATTTATCACTATGCCTATATAACAATAGGCCTATGTCTCCGTTGGACAACTAAATTAAATAAGCTAAATCATACCAGTGTGCTTCCTCTTCCAAAGCAGCCTATTTTATCTGCTGGGGGACAGCCTTTAAAAATGTTAAGCATTTGATTTAAACCACAAAGATCTGCAAGGATTATCTCTGAAATTATAATGCAAAACAGCAACGGTATTTGCAAAAAAGAATAGGCCTAATTTGAACACCTTATCGATTGTCAAAGTCAGTTAGTGCTTCATATAGACTAGGCTATACGTCAATTGTCTCCTGACTGACTCTGAACCATGAATTCTTCGCTACGCGGGCCCTATTTCAATATTCAATATATATGTATAGTCATTTTAAAGTATCTTCTCCGCTCCACTATTGTTGCATTGTTGCCTTACCACAACACCTGTTTTCATTTTTCTTAACGACTGACATGCAATATTTTACGTTAGGCTATATTCTTAAAATGCGCTTACACTAATCTACTCTAGGTAAAATACCCTAAATAGCAATAAGCTTAGGCCTATGGAAATTATATTGTTTCGACAAGTTGACCAGTTAGGCTACAATAATTGTATCCCATTGACATAATCAGCTTAAACGAGGTTATACACGTTGAGCAATCATGCCACCATTCTATCTAAAAAGTATTTGCTGTCTCATAACCAAGGCGTGGGCTATAGCATGCGAGGGACATTATTTGAGTCTACAAAAACTTACCCGCCAGTCTAGCCTGTCTAGTAAAGACATCTGCATGGATAGATCTGCAAGTCCTGCCGAAAAACTGCAACTGATGGCTGCACGAGGGCTTTGCATCGCTGACTACACCTGGATGCACCCGGACGCGCATGCGCTTTAAGCGAAACACCTGAGAGTCTTCAGCGTTGAGGCTCTTGCATTCATTCCCCCGGAGAACGTATAACAAGATTTCAAGATCAGAGTCTCTGCATTTAGGCCCATACAAAGATAAAGGAAAACTGAAAACATCAGTCAGTTTTTCGATCGAAAAGAACATCTAATCGCCACAGACAGGTCTATTGGCCTCAGGTATTTTTAGTAGCCTAGTAGCCCGATATAGGTCTACTATATGTAGAATTTAGAATTATCCACGTCTGGGCCATTTAATTTATTTCTGAGCATTTCAGTTAAGAGCAACATTTTTATTGCTTGATGATGGTCTTGATGTTCTTAATTCATTCCACATTATGCTGTCGTTTAGCTCATAGCCCAGCATCAGCTCTTTCCTTGGTAGCCTACAGTAGCCTACATTAATTTGATATTTATTCTGTAGCCTACTCTTCACCTACCACCTCAACCTCCATAAACTAGTTCTCATTTATCTCCAACATATAATTTAGGCCATTTGAAGGACAGATAGGTGAAGATAAAGCTGCAATAGGCTATTGCTTCATAGTTCATACGGGCTCAACGAGTGACTCAGCAACTGGGTCCGAAACAGTCGTTGTCAGCTCTTGGACCAAAACTGACATTTAAGGCCTCATATAAAAACAAATTAAAATCACTTTATCTGAATGTCATGTCTTAGTTCATTGCACCACGGTGCAGTATTGCAGAAAAATATATTGTTATAAAGTCAAAATATATTTTTTAAACGCAAAAACATTTTCAAAGTTTATGACAAACATTTCACATGAACGTGATGGCCAACTGATTATTTTTCTGGCGTGGCAGCAACATTCTTCCGCAGGCCGAGACTACGATTTAATACTGTAGGCCTAGTGGTTAGATAATATTCTTTGATATTTAAAGGACTAACTCTTGCTCCAGCTAAGATGAATTATCAAAGCTGTCAGGCAGAAATTCAACTGCAGAACATCTACAAAACGTATTTTCCTCTACAAGTCGTTGCTGCCATCTAGTGACTGTAGTGAGTTAAGGTATGGTGCCAATGTAGGCCTACTACTACTGTGTGTGTGTTTACATACTGTATGCACAGAGGTGGACAAAGTACACAATTCCTTTCCTTAAGTTAAAGTATAGATACACCTTGTCAAATATTACTCCAATACAAGTGAAAGATTTTTACTTATTATTTATGCCACAGCCTATGATCTTAAATGTGAACATACCTGTAATTGTGCCTGGATTCATTCATATTCTATTCTCTACTTTGCATCTAGTGTCAGACTTGTCCGACTGTCCGCTGTGGTCACAGACTTGTTTGTTTTGAAGTATGCAGGCGTGCCAGCTTCAACCAAAACTGCAGCTGTTGAGAGACACCAGTGCATGGTTGCCTGCACAGTTGAGAAACCAGGGCGCTGGTAGCACTTAACAATCCAAAGATGCCTGCATGGACCATTAACCTGCAACTCTCATAGGAGCACTCTCAAGAAATGTTTAGACTCATCTGTTCACCTTGCTTTCAATTAATTCTTACAGTTATGGTTTTACAGTTTTTCTTAATTGCTTAAACACAATTTCTGAAACCTTGTTCCATTTTCTTAAAACATTAAACACAAAACCTCAGCTTCAAGCACCAGTTTTACCTGTGCTCAAAATGAAACTTTCACCTCAAAACAGATTTACCTGCTCAAAATCAACTTAGCTTCGAAACAGTTTTACTTGTGCTCAAAATCAAACACTGCTCTCAAATCATAAACAAAGTGATCAAAATGATATACACTATCAAGCAGTCAGTAAACAATACACCAGTAAATAGAAAACACATTGTTCAAAACATATAGTTCTCAGGGAGAAGTACAGGTTTAATCTCAAAACAAATGTAATATTTTTCCATCATTGTCTATTGATGATCGAAAACTTTGCTTTGCTCTTTGCCTTTTTTTTTGTTCTTCCTCCTCCTTGTACCCCTATTTTTACAGTAGCCTACGCTGCATCTCACAAACTTGTCCTTTGATTCTTGTTCTTTGTTGATATGAACTTGCAACCAGTCAAAATCTATTGAGCAGTCAGTACTGTAAACAAATGGAAAGCACAATGTTCAGGGCCATACGATTTGTTTACAGTATTGTACAGTATACAGCCTACAATGCACTGTAGTGTCCATTAAAAATCCTCTTTCTTGCCATCCTCCCCTTCCTCCTCGTCCCCCATCTTGCATATGCACTCGTCCTCGTCCTCACATAGTTTCTTATCCATTCTCATTCCCACCTTCAACAGCCTGTTTGCTCTCTGAACTGGCTTATATTAGTTTTGTCACATCATTTGAAACAAGTGAAATCAATTTTGAGTGGTTGTGTTTAATCAGAGACGTTCTAATGAGGAGACACAGCACTCAAAAAATCCTCCATAGAAATGCATGGGGCTAGTTTGTCACGCCAATATGGCCGTTGTCTACACATATCCCACCCCTTCCTCGGCAAAACGTCGACATGTGAATACATTGAGCCAATCATGTGGTGTGATGTGAATACATTGAGCCAATCATATGGTGTGTTGTGAAGACATCGTGCCAATCATGTGTTGAGATCTCGCCGCTGGAGCAAGATTGGTGTCGTGAAGCCTTGCGCACGCGCAGTTCGACCCAAAGACTGTGCCCGATGAGTGCCCATAAAACGTTGGTATATGGCCTCCGAGTGGAGGGACTTGCCTAAAAGGACTTTGGTTTAATCAATGACATGTGTATGTCTATTTCTATTTCATTTTTGCCACTTGTGTTTACCAGTATGCATGTGCATTAGAGTGCAGAATGTGTTTTGAGAATGATAATGTGTTTTGCTAAAAATTGTAACTGAGATCTGCAAATGTTTTACAGTTTTTTCTGAATGCTTAAACACAACCGTGATTCTTATAGCACAATTTCTAAAACTATTAATACTTATAGCAAAACCACTCACTGAGTTCGCAAAACTAAAAGCACAAACACTGCTTTGCACTCAGTTTGCAATTTTCTAACACAAACTTTGCACAACTGTAGGCACAATTCACTGCACAGCACTCTTTTTGCAGAACTGTAAACACAACTCATGCTTTACACTTAATTTCCAAATGATCAACACACTTCTAGGAAATCTATACACATGTATGGCTATTATTTTCACTATTTTGCCAACTCTCTGGCACACTTTCACATGTGAAAACTGTTTTATAATAATTAGTAATTTGCAATCAGCCTAAGCACTATAAATATGCCACAGGTAATGTACAATGGGTACAATGGAGGGAGCAGGAAGAATAAGAATTAGAGGAGGCCAAAGAATAGGACGTGGAGGTGAAGAAGTAGGAGGAAGAAGAGGAGGACGCGGAGGTGAAGAAGTGAGAGGGAGAGGATGACAAGGACAAGGAGGTGAAGTTAGAGGAAGAGGACAAGGAGGAGCAAGATGAGGATGTGGAGGGGGAAGAGGAAGGGTAAGAAGAGAAAGAAATAGCCCTTTTACAGGCAAACAAAATCAGTCTACATGTGGGGATATTGTCATGTCAGGCCTGGATACGGCATTCTTCCCCGGTGCCTTGGACTAGGACGTTGCATTTGATGGAGACGAAATTTTGAGAGAGACGACCCGATGTAGACTGATTTCAGTGAAATTCACACTCATTGCTATTTTGTGTTTTGACTTGGAAAAACACACATGTGTTTGTTTTGATGTGTGTAAATAAACACCAATACTTGAAGTTTGGATCCCTGTATGTTTACAGAACTATGACAAAAGACCTCAAACTGACGTAGTCTACCTTGTGCACAGAGAAAGCAAAAGCCAGATGTGTTTTTTATTCATACCATCAGTGTGTAGTTGGCACATTGTGTGCTTACTATTGTGATGGCTTGTGTTTACTGTTTGATACGAAAACACTATTTTTACGAAGGTGTGAAGAGTTAAGCTAGGTGTGTTAGCTTTTGCAAGAGAACTACGTTTTGCTGATTGGGTGAAAGGTTTTCCTATTTGTGTGTAGAGTTTTGCAAAAAAAGCCATAGTTACAAAAAATGTGCTTAAGCAATCAGAAAAAACTGTAACATGTGAAATGGTTTAAGGTATTGACAACAGACTGAACAATTAGCATAATGAGTTCAAGCAACTGAGAACTTTCTTCAGCCAATGGGTTGTAGTGTTTTAGCAACTGAAAAAAACTGTAATATGCCTTTTGTTAATATGAAAAGCTCTTTGCTGTCATTGTTGATATGTCATATTGTTATTATTGATTTGTTGTTGTTATTATTATTATGACTTCCTAGCTAGCATAGTGGTTATATTGGTTTAGTCAGATGGCTGCACGAAACTTGGTGGCCATATAGATCCACAAGGATGACACAGAACCATTGATTTTTGTTTTGATTTGTCACCCCTCTGCCGGACTCGACCTCCGAAGGGTAGGGCGGACAGTTTTCTGTGAATATCTCGAGAACGGTAGGGCCTATGAGGACCAAATTTTTGTTGCATGTTGGTCTCAAGGGGCCATGTCTACCCATCCCATAACCACTCATTTGATATATAGCGCCACCTAGTTACAAATGAAAAAGCAAAAATGAGGTGTAATCTCAAGTATCTCTGGCTGACATGGTCAAACTGCACAAAATTGGAGCTGTAGGATCATTACGACACCCTCTGAATGCATGGCAAGTTTCGTGGAATTCCGTTCATGGGGGGGCCATACAATAAATTAATTTATGTGTACATTTAGTGATTGTACACTAATCGCCTGTAGATGGCCAGACAGTTTTCTGTGAATATCTCAAGATCATAGATATTAGAAAGTTAGGATCATAGATATTAGAAAGTTAGATACAGCATTGTCCGTCCAGTTCTATTATGTGGAATACGTAAACGCGGCCGCCACATTCTGGAGCCCAATGCAGTATCTAGCTTTGTAATACCTATGCCTAGGATGACCATTTTTTATATGTTGGCCTCCAGGGGCCATGTCAACCCATCCCATATCCACTCATTTGATGTATACTGTGGCGTCACCTAGTTAAAAATGAAAAAGCAAAAACGAGGTGTTCCTAGGTATCTTTGGCTTTTGACTGGTGGAAAGTGTAGGATCATTATGACACCCTCTGAATGCATGCCAAGTTTTGTGGAATTCCGTTCATGAATCTCGAAACATCACTGCTTTTTTGGGATTCTTATAGCAAGCTATGAGATAGCAAGTTTCCAAACTGTGGTTAAATGATAACAGTTATAACGATACCATTGTGAACAATACCATTGTGTTACTCATGCCGACTTTATTGTTTTGCTGATCATTTTCAAATACAACAGTGTATTACTCATTTTTATTTGACATCAGTACATCAAAGTAAAGGATTTAAAAGCAGGGCACTTTGACAATATAACATATTGCCTACTAATTAATAATAAAGCATTCATAAAAAAAATATGAGAATATGACTCATTCTTTTAAAATGGTGCTATTATGCTAACGAACACTTTCACAAAGTAAACTTGCATGAGCAATTGTATCTATTTTAAAAGATACAATGAGAGGTAAATGAAGAGAAATAAAAGACAGACATTACAATAGAAGCATGATGACAAACCACTGGGGGCATTCAAAAGTGGTAGGGTGTGTGAGTGACCCAGTTTGATATCTGGTCTTTGGAGCGTTTGGCTGAGCTGTGGGAGGTGAATAGGGATTTATAAGTCTCAGACTTGTCCACCATGTCCTGGACGGACCTCTTACTTCCAACAGTGGTGGAAGAGGGCTTGGTTGTCTTGGAGGGGTCAGATGATGTAGAGCTGAGCGTAGAGTTGGACGCAGAGTTAGAGGGCCCAGCAGCTGCAAAATAAGTAATAAAGCAATACAAAAATAAATAGTTGATGTGAGCACAAGAGGACAGAGAATAAAAAGACAGCAGAGTTAGCAGACTTAAAAGAGCACAATTTGGCAACAAGATAAAGCCATTTCCTGCGCATTAGCAACATTGTGTATAAGCCGCACCCAGCAGCCCAGTGAATCAGATTAAGATCTTAAGTGCTTTAATCAGAGAGAAGAATGAAGGTTAGAAATGCATTCCCATGTATATAGCCTGCCGCTGTGTATTAAGCTCATAATGAGGAAATTTGGCCAAAATGAATGTAGAACCTCAAGTTTATAGGGGGGAAATCACGGTATGCGATTCGAAATTGCACATGAATGCCCTGTCAAATTGTAATTTATCATGGAAAATTTGAGATAAATTTGGTACTCAATTTGGGATACCCACGTCACTTTTTAGTCCAGTAGTAGCCGATTGTAGACTTCTGTGGCTAAGTGATTTTTATATGAACCCGACAAATGTACAGTTTTGTCACTTGCAAGGTGCATGTCCATCTCACTAACACATTTTAGAGCATGATTGAAGTGCAAATATGTTACATTATTTTTAGGCTATAGATTATTAATCAGTTTCTTTTGCTCTCACACAATATTAGGAAGTTATTTAACAGCTGTTTGAACAACACAATAAGGAATAACACAATATTTGTAGCGTCAATGTTGTTTCCTCGTTTTGACTTAAAAGCATAAACACACCTTCCACAAGTAAAAAGAATGACTTCACGAGTCATATTTTTTCCATAATCCTGACCCACCGTTGCAACCCTACCATAATTCCATAACCTGCATTGCAGCTGAATAACTGAAAACCCATTTCTCAAGGCCTCTTCAAGTGCCTAGCGAAAGCAGACTGGCATTGCTGAAGGAAAACTAAAGTCGAACAGTGTTCAAACAAGCTCCTTCACACTAGGGTTGTAACGATACACTCAACGATTCGCATGCCATTTTCTCACGATATGTTTTTAGTTAAATAAGCTGTAAATAAGCATATTGGGCTATGTAGCCTTTGTAGCATTTCGAAAAGGGCTAAGGGCCTCTATCATTTCATATGGTAGCCTGTCAGAGAAAACTTGCCCAGTCATTTCTCTAAAGACTTTATTATGTCTGGGATGTGAAGCCATGTAGCATCATCCACAATTAGTTGTGATGACTTTGTACCCAAGATTGTGTTTTAATGGTGAGCTAATAATGAGAAAGGTAACTTTATTTCAGGCTACATCGGAAACACGGTTTCCCATGGTTGGTTAATATTATTAGGCTATAGTCTAACATTATAGCTGATTAGCAAAGGAGGTTTGTCACTAGATTACAGTGGCTTAAATGCCAGAGAATGCAAGAAATAACAACCAGTTATCTATCTGACTTTATATCCTGAATTCTACTTGTAACATAGGCTATTGGGAAAAGGTAGAGTTGACTTGCAACTTCGTGTCTGAAGTAACCTAATAATGTCAATGCAGTTTTGTATTGTTTCTGGGGCTCACTCACTTTGGGTTTGTAGTCAAGGCTGTTTTCTGGCATAATCAGTAGTATAAGTGTATAGTATAAGTATATATACTCTTTTGATCCTGTGAGGGAAATTTGGTCTCTGCATTTATCCCAATCCGTGAATTAGTGAAACACAATCAGCACACAGTGAACACACAGTGAGGTGAAGCACACACTAATCCCGGTGCAGTGAGCTGCCTGCAACAACAGCGGCGCTCGGGGAGCAGTGGTTCAGGGATTAGGTGCCTTGCTCAAGGGCACTTCAGTCTACTGGTCGGGGTTCGAACCAGCAACCCTCCGGTTACAAGTCCGAAGCGCTAACCAGTAGGCCACAGCTGCCCGGCTGCAGTAGGAGGGATGCTGTCCTGATGCTTCAGAAATCAGTGTATATCCATTTTAAAAATCCATTCATTATCCAAACTCATTTACATGAGATGAGGTGTGACTAATCTTTGATGCTTCCTGCTACTGACTATTAAACCTATAAGACGATTGGTCACTGACACCATAATGCAGAGCAATATGGATACACTGTGTTGCGGTTGAGGTGCATAAATGGCGTTTACGTGCGTTTACGTCCGATTATTTCTATTACAACTCTACCTCTTTGGTTGAAGCCTGGAAATATTGTAAACAAAGTAGCATAGTTGCCTAACTTATCATAGTCTATTGGTTGGACTATTTCAGTTTCCCCATGTGTGTAAGTTTCAAAGTAATATTTTTTCTCCTTGGGACAGGCCCTTTTGAGTCTTGGAAAACATTCGTATTGAAATGATCAGTCAACTTGAATGCAAGACTTTTAAACAAATGTGTGCAGCATGCTAATGATGCTAACCAGATTTAATAGTAATTTAGTTAGTTGTCTTCTATGCATCCTTGCTTTCACGATTGTGAATGTTTTACTTGGATTAAATGTGCATGCCAAGGGGTGCGTGTCAAATGAGCGAGAGAGAGAACAGGGCAAGGAGAGGGGGTTTACTTCTATACTGTTTGGTAAAGTTGCATGCATAGTCTACAATGAAAGCTATGAAATTATGATTTATTTATTTATGGACAACATACCAGTAAGTAAGGTGGGAGATGTGTGTTGCTTGTGCAGCCGCGTAAACTGCAAAGTGCTGCGGGAAACACTAGAAGGTGTGTGTCACGATTCTGCCTTCTCATACCGTGAGACGGTTTGTGGATATGAGTGTCATGATTTTGGTTTCGATATGCATATCGTTACATCCCTATCATTTTCACTGCTTTGTTTATGTTTTTATTTATCCACACATTGAGCTAGCAGCAGAACGTGGTCTACAAGATAGTGGGCTGTGGGCAGTTGTTGCTGTGTGGGCAGTGACACTTTTTTCACCACACAAAGGCAACATAAGGCATCTACTGTAAGTAATCAAGCAGCATCATAGCTAGTGCTTTGAAGTCTGTCAGGTGTGCAGTTTCTATAAAACTAATGGATCCTGCAATGTGGTTCTTATAGTTTCAGAGAAGTCAACTTTTAAATCCAATATATATATGGTGTCCACATTACTGAAGACTTAACATGGACTGTTAACACTCAATATGTTCTGAAGAAGTCCAGACAACGACTCTACTTCCTTCGTCAGCTAAGGAAATTCAAAGTTTCTACATCCATCATGAAGGCCTTCTACACTTCAGCGGTTGAGAGTGTTCTAACTGGTAGCATCATCACCTGGTATGGGAACTCCACAGTTAGAGGTTGTAGGACTCTGCAGAGAGTAGTGCGGTCAGCTGAACGTACTATAAGAACTCAACTCCCTGCTCTACAAGATATCTTTTCCAGAAGAGTACTCCTAAGAGCCCAAAAGATTCTGTAGGACTCTTCTCATCCTAACAATGGATTATTCCTACCGCTGAAATCAAGAAGACGCCTATGTAGTCACAAAGCCAGAACTGAGAGACTCAGGAGAAGTTTTTATCCCAAGGCCATCCGAACTCTGAACTCACACTATACTGACTTTGCACACATTCACTCCTCAGCACTCTCAAACATTTCCCAACTCTGAACTCACACTATACTGACTTTGCACTCATTCACTCCTCAGCACTCATGACCCCCCCACACACACAGACCTACATGACATGACGCGCACACACACACGCACACACACACACACACACTTACATCATCACTGTCATCACCTCACATACATACAGCACACTGCTTGCTACAGTAAGCCTCCTCTACATACTTGCTGCACACTGCCCCCCCCCCCCCCCCTCCCTACATACACAGCACATTGTCTTCAGGATCTTCTCCAACACACATCCTCTACATACTTACAGCACACTGCCCCCACCTACCCACACACACACACACACACAGTCACTGCTCCACTCCCCTCCCGCCCACACACACATCTGCACTGTCATCACTCACATACATCATACATACAGTACTCTGCTTGCAATAGTAAGTCCCTTCACCATACTTGCAGTACACTGCCCCCCCCCCCCCTCCCCTACATACACAGCACATTATTTCATCAGGAAACTTCTCCAACACACATCCCCAACATACTTACAGCACACTGCCCCCCCCCCCAATACACAGCACATTGTCTCATGAGGAAGCTTCTCCAACACACATATTGCACACTGCCCTCTCCCCACATACACAGCACACTATCCCATCTCCCTTTTCATCCCCCCAACACACACACCAAGACCCCTGGCAGTTGGGTTAGCCCCTTGAGCCGTGGATCTGCCCAAGGTTTCTTCCTTAGTAAGGGAGTTTTTCCTTGTCCCTGTTGCTCTTGGGTGCTCCTTGTTGGTGCTAGTGTTAATTTTGTCACCTATTTTTAATTTAGTCTTAGTCTTAGTCTTGTGACGAAATGTCCTTTTTAGTCTTTGTCATATTAAAGGAATTATCCGGAGTAAAATGCACTTTAGATCGATTTACGGATGATTGGGGGTACATACGTTGAGTTGACATCAAAATCATGTCATTCGGATGTGTTTTGAGAAAGTTCGATTGTACCGTTTTCAGTCACAACTCGTAGCCTGGAAGTGAGCAGGGCATTTCAATTTCGCCGCTACAAAACGCTTTTTTTATACCTCTTCTACAGTTCCAAACAACATAACACTTACGTGGTAGTGAGTAAAGGGTCCCTAAAGCCAAACCGAAGTATCCCGAGGTCTTTATGTGGTCGAATAGAGAGTCCAGAATGAATTTCATCAAGCCAGTACCTTTCCGGAAATGTTGCCATCTTTGCTGTAGGAGTCTTATTGCTGAGTGTGTTGTAACACGCTACATGGCGATATGCGCCCAAACAAAACACATTCCCCAAACAGACTCTCCATCTTAGCCATAGCTAACTTGCTAGCGAACTTTCCATATTAGCTTACTTGCTAGCAAACTTTGCATCATCAGTCTAACTAGTTAAATAGTTGACATTACATGATGAACATTTTCATATGGACATTCTGGGGGATGTTAATTTGTATGAGAGAAGCTTCAACTTCTGGGTATGTAGCATTGTGGCATAAAGCTTAAGTAGTTAGCTTGCTAACTCTGGCAGAAATCTCGTTTTCTTGTTCCATGTAGTTTCGTGTTGCAGCCACAGGGTTGCAGCAACAGCACGTAGACTAGCCTACAGGAAAGCTGTTGCGTATGAACTCATTCGGAATATTTTGAAAACTTAACAGCTAGATATTCTGTCTTCTCATTTTGTAGACGAAAATGAAGAGAGATTTTTATGTGTGTGTGTGTGTATATATATATATATGTATATATATATATATATATATATATATATATATATATATATATATATATATATATATAGTTTGGTTGGTTGCTGTTTTAAATATAAATTACAATACACAATTCTACTGAATTACAGTTCTACTGAAATGACTTTGAATACAAAATGTAAATAAAATGATTTATGAAAATTCATTAAAATGGTGGATATAGCGTTTTGGAACGAAACTGTTCATATATATACCTATTTTTATACCTATTTCTAGTTACCAGGGGTGCCAATAATTCTTGAAGGCACTGCATGTACACCTACTGTATATGTATGATATATGAAAAAAAAATAATACAACACAAATGCAGGACAAATGAAACAAGTGTAAAGTTGTAAAGTTACCTTCAGAATCTTCTGACTTGGAAACCATTTCAGACACTTTACTCTTTTTGGATTTCTGAACAGTAAACAAAAACACAGAACACAACATGGTTAGTCTTTAGCAGTCCAATATAAAATGTACAGAATATAGGCCTAGAGAACCCATGTCAGATGTTTGTGCATGATTCGTATGACAGTAAGAGGTTGCAGAGGGGTCATCATGGACATATAAACATGACTTTTATGTCAGTTTAAGGTTAAAATAATCTACATGAATCAAAAAGTAAATATGTTGAGATCCATGTTTTGTATACCACAGGTTACTCTATACAACCAAAGGTGGCGCTGTGTATAAGTAAGTAAGTATAAGTATATATCCTTTTTTGATCCCGTGAGGGAAATTTGGTCTCTGCATTTAACCCAATCGGTGAATTAGTGAAACACAAACAGCACACAGTGAGGTGAAGCACACACTAATCCCGGCGCAGTGAGCTGCCTGCTTCAACGGCGGCGCTCGGGGAGCAGTGAGGGATTAGGTGCATTGCTCAAGGGCACTTCAGCTGCGGCCCACTGGTCGGGGCTCGAACCGGCAACCCTCCGGTTACAAGTCCAGAGTGCTAACCAGTGGGCCACGGCTGCCCCCAAACTCTGTGGTAACTCTATATAAAATATTGATCTCAATGGTGCATTTTGCCCGTGTTCAGGGTGAAAAAGAAAAAAGAAAAATTTGCATAAGGCAAGTCAAATTGGTGTCGCAATGACAAAAATTGAGTCCCAGGCTGGCTGACTCAATTCTTGTCAAATCAGACACAGAGTCTCAGATTTTGTTCAAAGTTTGTCTACATAATGTTTCGGTCCCAAAACTAACACATGAAAAATATTTTTGTTCAATTCTAATGTTGCTTCCATTGATTTCTATTTAGTAATTACAGTCAAAAATGCCATATCTTGGAATCTATGTTTGGGCACTGGCATCTTAAAAAGTAATATTCCTAGCCTGACCAAACTGTGTAGGATTGAAAGACAAACATGGCCATTGATTTTATTTAAGGCCCTATATTTGGAATGGATTGCAACAAGAGTGATACTGAGGGTATCTTTGGCCACGCATTTTCCACTTTAGGTGAGCAATGAACTCTTCCAGCTGTAGATTTTCAATGAGATCTTCGATCTGTCAGTGTAGTCATCTCCTTTCCACTTCTGATACCAATGTGTCAGAGCCAGACCCAGTATCAGTACCAACTGACTTCAGCCTTCCCCTTGTGAGATCGGTCATTATAACACTGCAAAAACAACCAATCGATTGGAAGACTACAACCTGAACCAGACATGCAATTTCTTTGTTTGTTTTTTATATTCCCTCCATCTTCTGGTTTAATTCTAATAAAGACAATGAGAAATAATATGGTCATCATAACATTGCTAATTACACTATTATACTTATTTATAATATTTATCTATGGTACAACACTGCCTAATGAAATACTTCAACAAAGGTGATCCTACTATGTTCCTACTAGCTACCCCACCTACCTATTGTAGTCCTCTGAAAATGACTGAAAAATGTTTTAGCCTTACATTTTTGTGGAGACCTTATTTGTGGAGACCTTACTGTTAATGTTACACTTTTTCCACTTTACGCCCCAAATCTATGGCCTCATAGAAAATGATGAGCATGTCGAGCAAACTTTTCGTGATTCAGTCGTACTGAGAAAATGTTTGTCTAGAACTTAAAAGTTTGGGCTGGCTATGAATAATACATTTCAATATATCAATGCCAAAACATGGCTTCCAAGATAATTTGTTTTTCAAGTTGTAAAACTAAAATAATATCAAGGTCTTAAAACAAAATATGCATGATTTAAACAGAACAGTTTTCACAGGCTTTGGTTTTGGGACCCATTCATGATATAGACAAGATTTAAACAAGCTCTGACACAATGCAGCAACAACCTTGTCAAATTTGTTTTGACACGGACTGACCCATAACACAATGCAGACAGACTACAAAAAAGGGAGAACAAACTATTTCTGTTATATTCAGAATGATGTGCATACATACAAGTAAACATGCTACAAAACAATAAAAAAATACCCTTGTTCTCTTCATTCCAATAATCATTTCAGGTAAAGTAAGAATGTGAAAGAAAAACTTGAAGGTGAATACCTTTGCTGCTTTGGCCTTGGCTCTCTTTTCCTCCATTCGCAGCTTCAGTTTCTCCACCTCTTCGTTGGTTCCATTGAGAACAACGAGATCTCCCTCTTGGAATGGGTCTCCACACTGCAGGAAGCAAAAGGCAAGTTGAATGGGGACTTACCAATACAATATCAGAACTGTATTTGTTAAATTTGACCCAAATTAGCTGGATATAGGCGGAAAACGGAAACCAAAAAATTACTGCCTTTTAAGATAGTGTTCGGTGGCAGCAAGGCATCGAGGCATGTCCGAATCAAATATTGGTATATCTTTTGCCTTCTAAGATACCTTTATTTTGATGGACTTTGAAGGCAATGTAGATGCATCCTTCATGTTGCCTTCAACGTCAACATCCAAAATTCGATCTAATCATGAGCAATCGTTGGCAATTGGCAACAACTGGAAGACGTCAAGAGCTATGCAGTCAAACTGCTTTCTGGTCCATGGCTGTGTCTCAAACCGCCTACTTGAACACTTCAACTACTTAGTTTAAATATATACAAAGATTATACATGGCGGAGCAAGATAGTTCATCGTAGTTCATGTCTTTGGGCGCAAAATGTGGATCGAGTTCAATAAAGAGAAGTGTCGCTGTCGTTGACACGTACGTTGATGCGTACGTAGTAACCGGCCAACAGCAGTAGAATAAATAACAGGCGTACATCTGATATAAAGTTGACCAGACTGGAATGCTCAAAAATGCTAAAAATGTACCTGAAACGGTCAGAAGGGTTTGAGGATCATGAAAACTCTATAGAACCAAGATCTTAGCATATGTGGTGAAATTCTGAGCTATGGCCATAGACTTCAATGGAACAGTCGCTGCCTCTGCTCCCAGCCCTAATGCAGATTGCATGGTGCTTAATTACAATTTTTTTCAATCGCTAACAAGTGCTTATCCATACTTCAGATACTTTTTCTAAACTCTTAACACAGACTCACACCTACAAAACACAATTGGACAAATGGATAATTTTCTTCTTAAAAACACATTTTGTTAAATATATAATAACTCTTCATTTTAAAACAGAACACATCTTTCTCTGCCCACACTAACTTCACAAAAACACTGGAATTCTGACTCAAAATGAAATTATTCTGTCAAAGAATAACACTTGTTTTCACTTCACAAGATGCAGTCAATCAAAGTACACAAGGTTTCAAAATACTGGCTATTGTTGACATTACAAAAACTGCATAGACGTTTATGTTTCAGTTTTACAGGTATTTGCATGCAAAACATGCAATCCACCATTTTTACACTAAATTTCCACATTCAAAAGCATTCCATTAAAAAGCAAATCAGTTTTTTTCCCTTTACTGTTTACTACAGGAGGTACAGTAGAAATACTGTAAGTTTAAGAGTATTGCTATTACAGTTTTGCTATTTTACAGTATTGCCCAGATAAAAAAGGGGGGAACTAAAAAAAGCACAACATTACTGTACTGTATCTAATCTCTGCGATCTTCAGAGTTAGGCCATGTTTTCATCAACATCGCATCTGATATTATCCAAGGCGATGCACCTGGGATAAAACCATTTGGTAACAGAAGCAGAGCAGAAACAGAGGTTTTTATACTGTATCTAAGGTTTGGAATATTGTGTTTGCTATTGTGGGATGTTGTGTGTTAACATTCATAAATACTACAAAAGCAATCCATAGTTTTGTTGGGAGATAATAGCTTGTCTATTAAGAAAATGTAAGCATTGTGGAAATGTGTTCACTGACTGCATATTGTGTAAAAACGACATGAAATGTGTGAATGGTATGGCCACAAAAGACTGATGCTGTACTAATCGTGTTTAGAGTTTTGAAAATGTGACAACTGGTTAGACAAATGCTTGTTAGCGACTGAAAAAAACTGTAATACACCTGTGGAAAGGGGCCTGATGAAACCCATGAATTGGTGGTATCCAGCTGAAAGATAAACCTAGGTTAGCAATTGGCTGCCAACATCTCATGCTGTACTGTGAGGGAGTGGCTTTGCAGCTCCCGGGTACACCCTGTGGTGTGTTATAGTTGATAAGTATTAATTTGGCTTGGTTGCTGGCTTGATTCGGCCAGTGCAGAATGTCCCAATCAATAGTAAGGATCTTTCCTGTGTATAACTGAAAAATAGCTTGACGAAACAAATAGCAAGCATTATGCCTCATGACATTATGCCTACTCATGGTATAAAAAGGTGCTATATCAATGTGATCATGTGAGAAGTAAATTTTGATATTGATCAAGTATTATTTAAAAATGTTGTTGTACTCAGCATACTCATTACCAGCTGTTAACATACAACACACATTCATTACTTTATATTCTAGCCTATATTTGCAATGTAGAAACATGTTTTTTTCATCCTGTAAATAATTTTGGAACTCAGTTTTTCCCTTTTTTTTAATGTGCTATGCAAATAAATATGACTTGACTGCATATTCATACTCAGTTTCTCTCTCACTCTCTCTGACATGCACAGATGAACACAAAGACAAAAGCTGCTAAACTAATTCACCACCAGGGGACCTATTGTATACCACGGCAAGCTGAATGTGACCTCTATCTGTGTTGACAAGAGGGCTAATCTCCGGAGCTGCTCAGGCAGCAAACACAGGCACACACGCACCAGTCCGCTCACTCACTGAGAGCTGGGAGCTGAGGCTTCCAACACAGACAAGATTCAGTTCAATCCAACTGGGCAGGCAGAGTCAAACAAGTTCATGATGGAGAAAAGCTGGTTGGATACATATATACAGAGGAGTCAAGAGAGCAGTGGAAAGGGTGAAGGAGCGAGAGGAAGTGAAAAACAGCCAGAAAGATAAACTGTAATGTGTGCTTGTGTGTGTGTGTGTGTGTGTGTGTGCGCGCGTGTGTATGTGTGTGCGCGTGTGTGTGTGTGGGTGAAAGAAGGGGAGGAGACTTGGCTGGTTGCTATGCTGGATTGGCCCTCTCCCCGTCATGTCCCCTCATGGGGAATGGAAGCAGAGCAGCTCCTCAGCAGAGGGGGGTGGCAGAGGAGGACAGCAGCCACAAACACCCCGCACAGACAGACAGCTAATGTGACGGTGGCAGGAACAACAACAGCAGCAGCAGCAGCAGCAGCAGCAGCAGCGCTGGCAGCGACCGTGACAGCGACAACTACAGTGGCCTCGTGCATTAGACGCTCTGGTGGTGGAAACACAGAGCCAGGAGTTAGCCACCTGATTCTTCGCTGTGTGTGTAAGAGAGAGAAAGAAAGAGAGAAAGAGAAAGAGAGAGAGAGAGAGAGAGAGAGAGAGAGAGAGAGAGAGAGAGAGAGAGAGAGAGAAACCACAGCACCAATCACCGCTGCAAAGCTCCAGGCCTGGACCTAGAACCTCACTAATGTTTAACCTCGTTCATCACAAAATGTCCACATGCGGAGGCTCTTAAGGTACAGTAGCACGCTCTTGGCAAAAACACTGATGGTGACGCGAGTGAGTGGAATACAAAGGCGGGATAGATACATACGTCTATGCAGCAGGGGGCTGGGCATATGAGCGAAATTTGATTTTTTCTTTTGTTCAATGATGATTATTATTAAACACTCCACACTGCTTGCCAGTGTAGAGAGCTCAGTTCAGGTGAACTTCATCTTTAAACAGCTCATTCATAGAGCGAGCCCTTTGGCTGCAGCTGTCTGATAGACTAGCTGGGGATCCACAGGTGCACCGGCTACTTCTCTTCACTGATTACGTGAGTTAGATTATGCATTTATTCTCTTTTACCATGTTCAGCTCACAGGCTGTGGCTACTGCTAAGGGTTTTAATGCTTTCATAATGTTAGAGGTAAGAATTGTAACTTTGATAATTCGTGACTTTCAAAAATATCTGCATTTTTAAACCATCAATTTTGATTGATCTTTCTATTGCAATATATTTTACAATAAAGTAAGAATTGTAGTAATCAAATTTTGCCTGATGCAGATACAGAGGTATGTACTGAGGAGTGACAGATTAGAAAAGTAAATTTGAGATACTGTAGAAAAAGTTGTTACTTCACATAGATGCCAATAGGGGCAATATTGTAAATATATAAAATAACACAATTTTTACATAAACATTTCTTTGGCCAACTTAGCTTTTATTCCATGCACTGGCATCAACATGTGTTTGTTTGTCACTCAAGGTTGCCTACCTTGCCCAAACCCTGGAGATTTCATTAAAAAGCCACACATTTCCATGATAAGTACAAATCTCAGATGTACGATCAGCCAATGAGACACATTCTACTGGGCTCAGGTGAATAGCGTACCCAGGGAGGCGATTAGATAACAACTGAAGGTCAGCAGACCACATGGGCTTCTTTGTTTCTGGAGTGTTCCACACTCGTTTTTAAGACTGGTGATGTAGGCAATACAATGGCTCTATATCTCAAGGGGTGCCATTGCACTGTGCCACTGCACAAGACTGCATAGCGTAGGTGAAATACCCCTGTATTTCCAGTTCAATAGCTAGCACGCCTACAGCAGTATGGAAAGTAAAACAAAATGCTACCTTCTGATTCACTCATGTGGTGACCTGGTGGTGGAGGTGAACCGAAACCCTGTCAGTTAAATTATGAGAAGAGTGTAGCTAAAAGCAGTCAGTTTTTGGTTTTCTTTTTTTACTCAAAATGAAAGCTAAAATCTTATGTCACATACACAACCATACACAGAGTAATGTGCAGTGAAATGCTTAGGACAAATGGCCATGAAGGAACAGATTTAATTTACAGGACTCCAGACTAACATTTAAATTGGTTGCATTGGTGCGCCTAACTTCATTTAGATGCAACGGCACATAATGTAGTTGCACCCACAACATTTTCTCAGCACGGCAATAATAGGTCAGGGTGGGGATGGGTCTTTGCAGAACAGGTGTGTTTGTAGGACTCTGGGGGGTTTATAACAAAACAAAAGAAACACTACTAATGTAGAGGGAAAAAAACAAAAAGAGAAATAATTTCATAGATCACTGTGCTCACATTAGGCTACTATTACATGTTATTCCACTGCTTGGTTTGAATTTCCCATTGTCCTACGTAATTTAGAACGATCATTAACATTATGTTATTTGAACACTTGAAGTAGATCCATTTGTTTGGCCGTATCAAACTTGTATATTAATTTGCCGAATACGTTGTGAAGTTTAAATTAACTGTCACGTTGCATCCGAGCTGTAAAATACATGTTATGTGTGGCATATCCAGCTACTCTGGATTCAATTCAGTGCCTCTGTGCTTGCTGACGGAAAAACAGAAAGCTGTTACTTGCACTAAGCTGGCTTTCCCACATCACCATGTTTGCTACTGTCCTCCTCCTCTACTCTTCTCTACAGTTACCTCTTCTTGACTTTCTCTTGCTACTTCAGCAGCACTGGTTGAAGCCTGGAGATGTATACAAAGTAATGCATACAAGTAGGATATCTAAATCACTGGTCAATTTTTCTATGTGCTTTTTAAGTTTCTGTTTTATCCTCTGGCCCAGACTTTTGTGCCTTTTGTGTCTTTGCGCCTCTTCCAGACAAGGGGTGGTTCTGTTGTTTGAGAGAATGAGAGAGAGTGGGGCAAGGATAGGCTGTGTGAATCAGTTCAGAGGACTTTAAGAAGGCCTACTTGAAATGGTAAAGTTTTAGGCACAACCCGTGCGACCAATAAAAACTTTCGGTCGCACTGGACACATATTTGGTCGCAGACTAGAGCCCTGATTTACCTAAACTAGCATTTGCTATTGCATAGATTAAGCATTGGTAAAGACTATTGTATGAATTTTCATAGAGAGATGGAAAGACAGATACAGAGATAGAGAGATAGAGATCTGTAGATAGACAGAATAATAGCATGTAGATATTCTGTATGGTCATACATTATATGTAATCAAACCTACTGTTTACATTACAGCAGGTGGGATCTTGTTCTGGCTACTGCTGTGATAGCATGCCCCAGCTGGAGGATGCCAAATGCAGCTTCCTCTTTTGCCTTGGAATTTGCATTTTTATCTGCTCAATCATATACTTGAAAACCACAGTTTTTGACACACCACAAGCAAAGAGTCGCATCCTCACATGCAGGCCTTTCCCTCAGCACTGTCCAGCCCTGGGCCACAGCAGGAATGGGACGAGATGGCAAAGCACTGAGTGCCATCTGGAGGGTTACTTCATGGCCCCGGTGCTGAACTGTACTCAGATGTGGTCAGATTTTCATTTCATCACCAGGACTTTGAGCAAAGAGGAAGAAGAGTACCCTTTGGCCTTTATCATCACAATCCATAAAGAGCTCGAGACATTTGTGAGGCTCCTGAGAGCCATCTATGCCCCGCATAACGTCTATTGCATTCACGTGGACAGGAAGGCGCCTGAGGACTATAAGAAAAGCGTCCAGCTCCTGGCTGGGTGTTTTGACAATGTTTTCTTAGCCACAGTGAGCGAGAGGGTGACTTATGCCGGTTTCTCCCGGCTGCAGGCCGACATCAACTGCATGAGTGACCTGGTAAAGTCCTCTGTCCGCTGGAGGAAAGTCATCAACCTCTGTGGGCAGGACTTTCCCATTCAGAGCAACCTGGAGCTGGTGCGATACATGCAGAGCAAAGAGTGGCGAGATCGGAACATGACACCTGGGATCAAGCAGCCAAAGGATAAGCGCTATCGCACAGAGTTTCAGTATGTGGAAGCGGACGACTCCTATGTAGTACAGCACAAGAGGGGCCACAAGAAGAGCCTCCCGCCACACAACCTCCAAATATACTTTGGAACAGCCTACTACTCCCTGACCCGTGCATTTGTACAGTTTGTTCTGGAGAGTCCAGTAGCAAAAGACTTTTTGGAGTGGTCTAAGGATACGTTTAGCCCAGATGAGCACTACTGGGTAACACTGAATCACATTAAAGGTGAGTGAAAATAAGTTAGCCCTAAGCAGATAGACAAGACAGACCACAGCGACAGGAAGTGGGAGAAAAGAATGGGGTGGGATGGGGAAATTATTGTGGGTCAGAATCGCACCCGGGTCCCCACAGGCACCTGGACCCACAAATCAAAATGACATAATCCTAACAGCTGTTTTGAGTCAAGGCTATATGCTTAGCCTATTGAATAACTTGATGATAGAGAAAACAAACCATTTTGTGGAATGATGCATCATCATATGAAATTTGCAACGGCGTGACTCAAAAACAGTCTCTAGTGGCCTATAAGTGACATCACACTCTGTCTGCCACTCGTTGCTTGTTGCTGGTTATGCTTGGCATGCTTGGCATGTGTGGCATTCTGAGACGTTCTTTAATGCGGGACCATTATCGCTCGTTTCAATTTAGGACCTTGCAGTTGGAATTGTCGATTGCTTATTTAAAGTCAAAAGACAGTCCAAAGTAGTCTGGGCTATTCGAAGTGTCCGTTTATTGCACATCATTTTTTACATCATTTTGAAGAGCCATTGCATACCTGTGTGTTTTGGCATGTTGTTGCAAAATCCGCGGAGTCATTTTATGCAAGCAAACCGCATACAGGAGGTCTTTAATGTTGAGGTCAGACATGTGAACACATCTTGCACTCGCTTAACTTTGTTGCAAAATCCGCGGAGTCATTTTATGCAAGCAAACCGCATACAGGGGGTCTTTATTGTTGAGGTCAGACATGTTAACACATCCTACACTGTGTAACCTACACTGATCCAGTTCTGCCAAAGCCCTGCTTCTATCCTCACTGATAGCTTACAGTACAGTGCTGTGTGGGAGGGGGTGGCTAGCTGCGAAAGCCAATGTGTGCTTCTTTTACCGATATATTTATCTTTTGCATTTCTTATTCAAACAACGTCAAATTTGTCACTGCACTTACTCATGCCCGTAGCAAGACACCTGCCAAGTGAAATCAGTCTGACAAACAGTCAGCGAGATATGCGTGCCACAGACATTAGGACACACAGACACACACACAGACACTTCTTGCTTTTATAGATATAGATGGCCTAAAATCAATTGGGAGTAATCAATTCTCATCCATCCCAGGAAGAGATGTAAAAAAGAAAGCCCTGGTACACACAAGCTCTGTGAAGTTGTGCTTGTGCCATTTCCAATGGGCACACTGATACACACCCCAATACAATTGCAAATCTCATGATGGAAAGTAAAAGTCCTCATGGAAAGTCCTCAGTAAATATCCTATTGAAATGATGAAATGTTTAACACAAACATTGATCCTGCAGTCAGTACAGAGATTCACAAAATTGTATGCACACACATCTATCTGTTGTGTGGTGGTCATTTTACTCCATAATTCATAATTCTTGAGTGGACGGGAAACAAATTGAATTATGCATTCCTCTGACCACAGATGCACCAGGAAGTCATCTAAATGGAGGCTGGGAAGGGGATATTCGTGCCATAAAGTGGAAAGATCAAGAAGGAACTACACACAATGGCTGTAAAGGTAACATTAGACCATAACAGTCCTGCCCACAGCCGATTCCGGAATGGGGCATCAACCTTGTTCTGAGAAGAAATGTTTTATTTGCAATTTAACAGAAAAGTACTACACTACCCAACATCCTAATGTGTAAAAGCTGGTAAAAGCAGAGCCTTTGATTGGTAGAGATCGCCGTTGTTTAATGTTTAATGCCACTGTTTCCACGCCTGTCGTCTCGTTACTTGCTGGAATCCAGATGGATACCGAGGCTGTCAGAACCGATCTGTTGCTGTCCGATAAAAACGGTTTTCTCTTCTTGAAAGTTGAATTTACTCAATGGAAACGGTAGGAAGTTAGTCATCTTCTTGTTAACATTAAAATATAGGCATGTTAAACTATCATTAGGCTGCAAATGTTCGAAATGTGTAAGTTTGAAAATGCTCATGGGATAGTAGTTCCTTCACTCAGAATTTAAAATATGTACACAGACTTGTACCTTGTGCCTTTTTTATTTTGTTAGTTTTTTTTTTTATTCAAAATGATATGTATGATTATGAGTCACGTCGTAGCTGGTTAGCCTAAGGCATACATGGGCAACATACGGCCCGCGGGCCACATTCCGCCCGTGGGCTTTCCATGACCGGCCCGCGTAAGGTCCATGAAAGAACAATAGTCAAGAGCCTAGCATAGAGATAATGCATGCAAATCAATATCGTTGTTTTTATTTTGAAAGCGACAGCTATTTGTACGCCCATACATTTGTGCGTGGATGCATACGACGTAAACACCCTCACTGATGTGCTGGTGAATTTATGCTTCTGCGTCGACACAATGCAGTTGCCTTTACGTCGGCGTAAACCTTTCAAAGTTTTGTGTCTCTTATGTTTGCGTCGCTCACCACCGCAAAGGTTGTTAGAACGAACTCCTACTGGTGCTCGTTGGCGATACGAAGTGTTCATTTCAAAAAGTTACTGGCAGATAGACAGTTTACAATCGGATAACCCCGTAATTGTAACCAAAATATGTCTGAGTTTATTTGCAAAGCTTATGTTAGCGAACTAGTATGATGCTACTACCCACAGGTTGCTTGAAGCAGCCGGCTCAACACACAGAGCGAGTTGACCAATCACAGTTATGTGCATAAAGTTAAAGCAAAACCATAGCCTACATTTTTAAAATAGTTTTCTTTGTGCATGTTGATTAACTAATGACAGCCTACTATTGTCTGCTCCACATTTTCGTAGTCTAATTCTGCATAGAGTTAATTTAATGATGGTAATGATTTAATGATGAAATATTGCTGAGTGTGAAATGGTGGCACAGGCCTATCGGTTGTACTGACTCCTTCACATTTTCATGACCTAGCCTAATTATATAGATATTGTAGTACTTTTTTATATCAGTCTTTGAAAACTGAAAAAAAATGTCAATGTCAAAAAATAATTTTCGATAATGAGGATTAAATAATGGTCATAGATTAAATATTGCTGTTTTTCCTTTGTCTCCCTCACATTTTCATCTGTTCTTACGACTAGTAAACAAAACCATATGATTTACTTAATGTTATAAGAACAGAATAGAATTGAACAGAATTGAGTTCAGACTTGAGTTCGGTATTTTGGGTCCGGCCCTCCTCAACAGTCCCAGTTTGTCATGTGGCCCCTTGGGGAAATTAGTTGCCCACCCCTGGCCTAAGGCATGGTCTAAAACTTTTTATATATGGATTTTTCCAGACGTCGATTAGAGAAATGAATGGGAAACATACTTTCGGAAACTAAGATCTCTAGGAGGAGGGGCGGGACTGTTGAGGTCTATTCATATGGTCAACTCCATAAAAAGTTGATGTTTTAAAATGTTCACTTGGGTTTATATTTCATTGTATGTAACCACTCTAATAGAAACTGATATACAGTACAATTGCACACTTTTAAATAATAATTTAGGTGTTATACCCACACTGACACATTTTCCAAATGGCCATGTTATACTTAAAAGAAATGATATCAAGAGATCTCCAGCAACCAACATGTTCCTGATTAGTAACGCCTACCTTGAAATAAATCTCTAGGTGGGTAAGCCTATGTATTTTTCTGTCAACATACCAGCTACCAAGTACACTTATCTTACATTTGTTACTTACATGCCTTATCAAAAAGATAAAAGGGCTTGCGGTAAAAAAACAACTACACTCCCCTGAAAGTCACAGAACAAAATCTTAATCCTGATGCTAATTAAGGACAGTTAATAAGTAGATGAGTCTTTTGAACCACTGAAAGTAGTATTTGAGCTACTGAATCAATCAGACCAAATACTAACTCTCAGATCAATGACTTAAAAAAGAAAATGTCTTTGTACAAATGAGGGTAGGGGTTTGTACAAGAGCAGGGTATACAGAAATCCTGAGGTGATATTCAATACATTCTCAACAATTTGAAAACATCAACATCATTTTGAGTTTCATCGGCGACACCTTTCTAAGCCAAATTTGAAACAAAGTTGTTTTAATATATTGACCGGGGTAAGAAATGAATTGATTTCAAACTTCAGTTCATACCTAGTTGATTCTATTCAGTACAATTTGATCCAATTGGTTAAGGGTATTTGGATGTTTATTGTGGTAATATGGTGGCAACATGGGGCGTAAGCTAACTGGCTAATTTGTTTTGTGTTTGTGATGGGCTGTGCCTAGGTTGATGGTGGTTGGCTAGGGTTTTTATGGTTATGGTTCAGTCCACATCAACGGGACAGACCAACCTAGACCATGCCTAGGTTGGTTAAGGGTATTTGGATGTTTATTGTGATAATATGGTGGCAACATGGGGCGTAAGCTAACTGGCTAATTTCTTTTGTGTTCGTGATGGGGCCTAAGCTAACTGGCTAAGCTAACTGGCTTATTTGTTTTGTGTTTGTGATGGGCTGTGCCTAGGTTGATGGTGGTTGGCTAGGGTTTTTATGGTTATGGTTCAGTCCACATCCACGGGATGGACCAACCTAGCCAACTGCCCAGGCTGGTTAAGAGTATTTTGGGTATTGGATATTTCAATGTGGTAATATGGTGGCAGCATGGTGGGGAGTGTCTCCAGGATGCTGGTTTCACTGTTAAGCCTTCATGAAGTGTCGTGGGCCTAACTTAACGAAACATCCGTGAATGAGGGTGCCCACTTGATAACCCCAATGACATGCAACATATTATATACTGCTGTTGGATGGGCCATTCGTCTTGTGTTTGTGACTATTTGTTGGCAGATTTGTGGGTAGCGTGCTTTTTAAAGCAAGGACGTAGGTTTGGTCTCAGCTTTGGTGGGGACACATCCACAACTCCTGTTGTCACGATACCAACATTATTGTTTCAATACCAATAGCAAGTGAAGAATCTCGATTTCGATACTAGCCTATTGCAATTTTTTAAAATTTGATTTGGTTTGTGTGATTTGTGAGATCATTCACATCAGTGGCAATCATAGAATTTGATTGACCCTCCACACACACACACATAGAAAGTGATGGTTGTCATAGGTTTCTTTTTCATATTTTGGAATTCATATAAACTAAATGTATACTGATAATTATTTATAGTATTTTATGATCTGCATGATTACTAATAGCTAAACATATTTAGTAATTTGATTACATCATATTGATATTTAAATTATTAGGCTACACTTGTCTATATCATCACATTTGGTGTGTACATCTAATTGAGTGCCTGTCACTTTAAGAAGAACGTGAATGCTGAAACATAGTTTCGCAAGTGCAAGGATATGTGGATTCAATTAATCATATTTGCTATGTCATTAGATAAAATAAATGTTCAAAAAACGAACAAGTCAAAGAAAATCTTTCTGGGATGAGATCATAGAACAGATAAGTGTTTTGCAATGTTCATTTCTATGAGTATGGAAATGCACCAGTTTATCTGTTATTTCTTTGCATTGTGCAGGCTACATTCACAAATACATTAGCCTACATAAACAGAATATAGGAACAGGAAAATGTCTCGGATCCATTGTTTATTGCGACTGCAAAATTGGTAGCCCAATTAGCCTAACAGTCAGTGATAGTGACTTATAGCCTGACTGTCCGTGCAGTTATTCAACATGACTCCTAACTTTGGTTGAAAGATTACAGAAGCTAGGTTAGCTGTCACAATATCCTGGGTAATATCCTAACAGCTAATGCTATTTTACACAGTAAAATCAGCATTTGAAAGCCTGGTCACCAGTTGCCAGTTTGTATGGCTAATTATTTGACATAGACTGCAATGAAAAAGCTTTGTATTTTTGGGTAGCATAGCTGATCTACAAACCACAAAAAGGGGCAAACATGTACATGCTGAAGGGCAAAGGGAATATCACAATGTTTTACTCTGGCCTTTTTTGGGATAGGCTATGTATTGGCACATTTGGCAGACAGCCCTAACTTACCGTTGTCGTTGACACACCCGCTCGCTTGACTGCTGGTGCAAACAAGTACAGTAGCCTGCTTTGACACTCTCCGTGCGTGTAGGCCTACTGTAGCGTGCATGTCAGATAACCCTTCCCTCTCCCCCTCTGTTTTTCAGCAAATCATATGACAACGTTTCACTGTTGCGCTGGCTGTCGGAATGATCAGCAGCGCAAATAAGTTCGCTAAAATATTGGTGGGGACAATTTTGTCATCTTAAAATATTGATTAGGACTAGTCCTTAGCGTCCCACCCTAAATCTACGCCCATGTTTTAAAGTTAATTTGAGTAGGGGCTTCTGAATGTGTTTTTACCTTGGTTTTTGGCACAAGGGATTTTAACATCGAATCCTGTGTATTAATGTAATCCTACTTATAGCACCCCCAAATTACCCTCTGTGTGCACAAACAGTCAAGGGACTTTTTGAACTGCCTAGACACTAAAGTGTCCAGGAACTTTTATTTTAATGTGCCACCTCTGTGTGGTAAGCTAAATAAACATCAGGATGCAAAAGTAGCCTACTTCTTGTATTTCATTTACATGTTATTTATTCTGACTACTATGAATTCACAAATTAATGCAAAGCAGGACATCGTCAGGTGTAAGCAGTTTGTTTAACTTAAACATCTGCCCTCATACTTACTTCATTGTCAACTGTCTGATATCGCTTGTAATAATAGCCTAATTCAAAATCACCTGTAGGCCTAATGTTAACAGACAGAAGGAGAGCGCCTGTAAAAAGCCAGGATTTGCCAGGTTTTAATGCACTTAAATTATGTCATTATTTAATGCACTTAAATTATGTCGGCAATTAAGTTAAGATAACTTTGTGTGTTGTGCCTTCACAATGTGCGAGTCAAAGTTATTATTCACCTGTGATATTACTGATCATTTGAAGATTTTTCCAGCAGCGCACACAGCCTAGGAGTGGCGGTGTCCTGCTCCTGAATGCATGTAAACAATGAATGAGCCATTTATTGTTTAAAAAAATAGTTCCAAATTTAAAGGAGAAATCCGGTGAGTTCTCACATAGATCTCCATTTCGAGGTCACCAAGTACGGTCGGTTAAAAAAAGAAAAATCGCTTTTACCTAGCTTGAGTTGCTACAGCCAGCAGCTAACATAGCCAGGCAGATACAGTGCTCCCATGTACATGGCTGGCTACCTTGTAAAATTGTAAAATTTACTACCTTTTAAAGGCACACTATGCAGTTTTTTTTAGCTTAAAGTGCACGTTTTTTAGCTTAATTTACCTTAATTTAACAGCTTCAGAGTCATTGGAATGGTTATATGACTTTTTTCGGGTTGAATGGTGGCCGTCTCGCTTCCCCCTAGCGCCTGTAAGCGGAAAAAACACCCTTGCAACTGTGGGCCGGCGGGCCGACGGCCTCAGTGTCAGGAAGTATAACGAGTGTAACGAATTGCTTTACTGCATTCAAATACAAATACACGCCAGGCCACGGCTAGAAAAAGGTAGCGATGGAGTTTCTCAGACATTCGTCATGACAGAGCCAGCGAAAAATAAGCAAAAACCGAGAAAACAGTAATGAATATGCCAATACTGCATAGTTTACCTTTAATACTTATTAAAACCCCACGGATACCCTCAAAAGGTTAAGTAACTCCAACTGTGTGCAATGCATTATGCAACTATTTTCTAAATACAGTGTGTAAAAAACGTGTAATCTCCCACAAAAGTACATAATGGTATTTTAAGGATGTACATTTTGAGGATTTGCTGCAGACCTTACATTAAAAAGTTATGAAATTAATTCACTGCTACTAAGATTTGTTTATTAATTCAAGTTCAAAACTCACCTCCATAAATATGGGAACACCCTTATTATTATTATTATTATTATTATTATTATTATTATTATTATTGATAGATTGATTTATATAATCATTGTTGATCAAAATGCCATGTCTATAAAGCACAATCACCTTCCAAGGATATTCTACAGACTTTGACCATCTGATTTCAAGCAGGGAACACAAAATTAAGGTTTACAAAACAAGAGACTTCACTAGACCAACACTAATCTGTGTCTGTAATAATCCTCAATTTCAGGTCACTACATCAGGGATATCTGCATCTACAGCATAGAGGATATCCCTTGGATCATCAACAAGCAAAGTATGTTTGCCAACAAATTTGGAATTGAAACCTTTCCAGATGCTCTCCACTGTCTAGAGCAGTGGCACCGACTTAAAGTCCTGCAGCAAGCTGCAGTGCCCATACAGCCATCCTGGCATCTAGCACATGAAGTTGACACCAGCCAATGCTGTAACAACACAGCAGGGCTGAAAAGCAATCTGCTATTCCTAAGTTAGCTAATGGAAACTATATTGGAGATAAAGTAAGCTAAGGAATGCTGAAGGAAATTAATATGTTTACAATGTATCACAATAAATCGGATAGCCTTGAGGTACGCAAACATTGCACTCCTGAGAACTTCGTAATAGGCACAGGCACGGGCCTAGAGTCAGTTAAACTGACAGTCTTTAGAGAGATGGCTGTGGTATAATTAGGTCTAGGCTCTCTTAAGAGAGCAGTGGTGCAATGCCACTATGAACATGATGCAATCAACATCTCAGGTACATTACAACCGAATAACAGAAGCCAGTCCTCCACATTCACTCATGTGAAAATGAACAGCAGTGAATAACAAGCCATCCAGAGAATATATTTTGGTTTATTAAGTACTTAAAATGTTATATTTGGCAAATAACATTTAAGTAAAAAAAAAAAAAAAACCTCACTCCAGTCCCTTATGCTTTCCATATAGGCCTTGACATTAATGAAAGTAGACATGTTTTGTGTTTTCTGAATGTAAGTTGAGCTGAAATGTAAACTATGTGTAAGTGTATATATAAAGTTAAAATTATGTGTAACTATTCTAACCTGTATAAACATGAAGACGGAATGAAATGGCTCTTGAAGCAAAGTGTGCCAACTAGATGTATTCAGGTCAGTCAATCCAAAGAAATAATATGAATTATTATTGTTATTTTTCATGATTAAAGCTAGAGGCACTCTGGGCTTTGGTGTACCATTTAATTCTGTTAGAAAATGTGCAAAAGGGAGAGGCGGATCAGATCTTTTGTGTAAAACAATCTGATTCAAATTTTTGCAGTGCAGCTTTTCAGATTCAGGATTTCCTTGTTTTTCACATTAAACCTGTTACATCCGCAATATTGACTACTAATGTTGACTGTTTGTTCTCCGATACCCCATCAGGAAAACATGGTCTAATGCCTTTATTTGTACCATAAAATAACCATGCAGACAACTGGAGTCTAGGGATATTTTGTTTCCATGGTACCCATAACGGTGTTTTGCTGTTTTTTTAGTGGTGTTAGATAGTCATAAACTGTTTTCAGACATGTCCTGCAGATCTTTGTCCAACGGATGTCCGACCCTTCGGGTGATTCAGATATGATGCTTACATGGGGACATTATGTGGACATTATGTGTGAACGACACCGATGCACATAAACTGAATCTCTGTGTGGTCGAACAGGTGGAACGTGGATGAACATGCACATTTTGAACAGAATCTCTGCATTATCTTCGCTTCGTTCAGACATGAGCTCATTTACATGACATCCGTCCAAAATACTAGGTGGGGAGTAGTGTACAGTAAGAGCCGACTAAGTTCGGAGTTCCAAATGTTGTTCGGATATATCACCCAACTGCTTGATATCCACAGAACATGTGGTTGGAAAGTTGGAAAGCCCACTTCACCCACACACAAAAAGTGTGTGTGTGTGTGTGTGTGTGTGTGTGTGTGTGTGTGTGTGTGTGTGTTATAAGGCACTGGGCTAGCATGCAGTAGCCTGTGAATTTGTGGGCTTCACCACTTGTCGCCCAATAAATGGTCGCCTGTTACTACAGCGTTGGCCAAAGTTATTACAATATTGGGAGATATTACATTATTAGGTTCTGGAAAAAGTAAGGTTAACCTGATAATGTAATAACCTCCCATTAATGTAATAATTATTAATGGATTATTACATCATCAGGTTTTATTAAATGTTTTTGGAGTTGTGGGTTTTTTTTTTTTTATTACATTATTGGGAGTTATTACATTCTTACAAGGTAGACAGGAGACGATCAAGTCTCAGTGATATGCAAGATCCCAGTCTCAGTGAGGGCAAGAAGTTCCAAAGAAAGGTGGTTGGCATAGGCAGCAATAAAATCAGCTTTGTGTATTGCAGATTGGCAGTTCCACAAGCCCATGGCGCTTGTAGCTGAGGACTGTTTTAATGACCAGAGGTTAGCTAGATTTCTGCGCCTTTTGGCCGGTGATAACAGATATGGAGGAGCGGCACATAGTTGCCTTTGTCGGTGAACTTGCCCAGGCTTGATCGTCTTGACCGCGTCCGGCTTAACCGAGGGCTGACTCTTACGCTGGCGCTTCAGCAAAAGCCTCTATTGTTATAGTGTCTGTCAGCACTACAACATAACATGACATAACATGACATTTCTTTCTTCATTCTTTGTTCTTTTAAGATATTCTTAGGTTTGTTGGTGGATGCGATGTTAATTGCAGGCTATGTTCATTGCAATGTTGCAATGTTGATTGTATGCCATCAAACTACTCCTAATGCTAACAGGTTAACTACTACGCTACCATCATCCCAAAAATGTAAATGCAGCCTTAGATTTGCATGTGGTCTCCGCACGCCATCATTTACTTTTCCCATGAAAGCCTACACATCACACACACACACACAAACAGGTCCAATGCGTCTTATCATTCTTTACTCTATTCTAAAACATCACAAACGTTTTAATTTTATTAACTATTTTTAGCTTGTTTTTGTTCATATAAAAACAACCCCTTCCCTCTACCACAATAAGGTCTACCTGAATGTTGTCTTAATGAAAAATAATACAAAGCAATTCTGTCGCTGTGCAATGAAAACAATGTGTCATAATGTATCAATACATTATACATAATGTATAATACTGTATCAATTTTTATGGCGCGATGTATAATTATTTTGAAACAGTTTTTTTTTTTCAGGTAACGATTTTCCTAATCATCATAATGACATAATCATCATAATCAAGTCAAATGACTCACTGGTTGCTCTGATCAGTTTCCATGTCATCATTTCCATAGAGGCAGAGGTAGGATGACAGGCATAACCTTCATATGACCTCAGTGCAGGTGGTTATATGGGCATGCTGAACTCATATCAGAGCCTTTGGTAGGTGGTTTGCATCTTTGATAATCAGTGAACGCTGATGATTACTGTAAAATCCATGGCTTTGTGTGTAGACTGCACTTTATTATGTTTGTGTACATTTTTACACTTTAATAAGTGACTGATTCCATAAATGTCTGCTTATTTTCTTTTATGTAATTTTAATTGTTTTTAATTATTTCTATTATTAAAAGTATTTAAATTTTTTGCAAGATGCCTTGGGTGAGGAATGTGTCTCAAAACATAAACTACTTTTGATAAAAAGCTGCAAACATCGATCTGGAGAACAAGTTTTGGTGGACAACAAGTTTGTGAGAAGGAAACGTCACAAGGTCAAAATTATGTGCAATGTCACAGAGATGTAAGCCTATGATATGTTTACTTTGAATGTGAAATCAAGTATAGTACAGACTCAATCAGATTTATGTCTACACTAATGCAATATATTGTATTTTGCATTTATTGCAAATTTTACATAATGCAGGCCTTAGCCTAATCAGGGGTGCCTTAACATTACTGTGGGCCTCAGGACTACAAACGTTTTCAAGCCCCCACCCCACACTCTGCCAAGCAGCTGGATGGAAAGATAGCCTATCGCCAGAGGTGTTTGAGAAAATAGCTCAGTCTTTTTTTAGTAACATGGGTGAACTGGCCCTTTAAATAGCCTTGACATAGAGGTGCTACAATGTTTTGAGGAGAGGGAAGTTGACTTTGTATTTTTGTGAAGCCTAAAGTGCCAAAACGTATTAAATTATATTGACATTAGGCCGTAAGCATGGAGTCAACATGGGGGGGAGGGGGCAAATGTGCATGGTGGGTGAAATCAGTTCCTGGCATTCTATTATGTACAGATGCATACACACATTAGTGTTTCCCACAGAATTGAATTCCATTTGTGGTGGTTGGTTTGCAGAATTAACTTGAATACAACAGTTTTTAACAAATTAGCACAGTGTGGTTATGATGCTAACCAGATTTAAGCACAATTTAGTACAACCTGGAAAATCATTGTGTGGTGGTCAATGTTGATATTGTGGTGGGCCGCCACAAATAAGTCAATGTATTGGAAACACTGCATTATATATTACATTCTATTTAATATTCAAAAACTTGGGTGTGCAACATTGGCATCGGCAACTTCTCACTGCTATGCTGATGACACCCAGCTATATATGTCTACAAAGCCTACTGTCTCTCTTCCTCCCAGCATGATCATTGCCCGTTTCCTACTCCACCGGCTCCAATTAATCCAAAACACTGCAGCAAGGATCACCCTCTCCAAATCTACAAGCCATATAACACCTGTGCTCACCAGCTTCATTGGCTTCCTACTGCATACCGCATCCAATTCAAAATTCTGCTCCTCACATACAAGGCTTTCCATCGTCATGCTCCCACCTATCTTACTGACCTTTTGGAGAACTACAACCCTGCCCGCTCACTGCGCTCCTCCTCAGCAGGTCTACTTAACGCACCAAAAATGAACCTCAACACCATGGGAGAAATAGCGTTCTGTCACACTGCCCCTAAGGTCTGGAATTCTCTTCCCAATCACATCAAGAATTGTGAATCTATTATGAACTTTAAAAGAAATGTAAAAACCCATCTCTTTCAGCTTGCATTCTCACTGTAACTTGATTTGACTTCCTTATATACAGCAGAATAGTATATTGAGTTGAATTTTGTAAAATGTGTAAAATTATTAAATTGAGATGATTGCTTATGAGCAGTATCTACTTGGCTGCAGCATACCACCAATATGTCTTATCGAGGTTAACAAGAGGGAAGTAGTCATCAGTAAATGTTTGCTCATTTTTTCATGCGTAAGAGAAAAGACAGGTCCGACTACTCGACTTGTGACTGGTTAGATAAACACAAGTTTACCAAATAAACGATTGTAATAATTTATCTGAATGCCTCTACCGCTCTGTCTCCACTCTGTGGCATCCTGAGGTCTTCTTTTTTTAATTCTTTATCAGCAACAAAACAAGTTTTCAGGAGTGGACTTTATTCTCAAAATAGCAGGTGTAGATTCAACACAGAACCATAAAATCATGATTAGCATTATTTAGAATATTGTTTGCAATCAGTGACACGAGACGGAAAATCCACAGGGAAAAGAATGAACCAAACTAAAATGAATGTGCAGCTCTACAGTATAACAACTCAAACAAGAATACATTCAGAAGATGCAAAATTACCTTGTGACAGATCTCAGTTTTGACTTCCTTAAGGGCACGTTCGGAGAAAACACAACCACAGGTTTGCAGGAAACTGAACCTACAGGAAGTTCCACAAATGTTAAATAAACATTCATTTGTTTTGAAGAAAACATTATCAACACTAGCATACAGTCTAATCTAAGTACATTTAAAAAAAAAGGAAAAAAGGAAAACAACCAACCACAATAAACACATGCAGTACTGGTTAATCATGTACTCTTTGATATGAGTATACTGAGAAAAAAAAGATAAGATCAGAAACAGATTGGCTGCTAGCATAACCACACACGTTGCTGATCACAATATTGTCATCCAGAAAAACTATAATTACTGCCCCATAGAGTGACTGAGTAATTAAAAGATTGTGAAGGTTTTACCTCTATGCATACTCCCTTAAAACAAAAAAAAGTGTGTTTAACCTAAACTGATGTTTGGAAAAAAACAAAAAAACGTAACTGTCTTGTTTATTGATTAATGCATTGTAACGGATCACTGCACCTGTCTGTACAGAAACTCATCACAGTCAAGCACTGCAGTTGTACTCACTTGTGCTTCCCATTCATCTCCAAGCCAACCACTGGGCAGATGAACATGGCACGGTGCAGGGCTTCATAGCGATCCCCTTTCGTGTTGCTCTCACCATCCCAGGCTGGGTTGTCTGTTAGGTTCAGCTCCTTAACATCCTGTTCAATTGCAAGTGCAGAGACACAGCTAATCAAACAATCAAACAACAGCAAAGGTACAATTCTAAATCTGGTCTGTTGCCGTTGCTGATTATTGAGAGATTATGCTTTGATATCTGCAGCAAGATCTACGAATTGACATTTCCAAACATCACACCTAAAACCTCTTCTGAAACCAATCGCCTAAAGCAACAAAGACATACTACATATGCTACATATGTAAGAACTGATGATCAACAGTATATAAAATGCTTTTGACAGATCTGCAAAAAGGGCAGCACATGGTCTCCTCTTAAAGCAGAGATTATTTAACCAAGTAAAAGAGTCACATGGGCCAATTTCCCAGCACTTGGATATACCTATGACATTTGATCATGTTTAGGCTTTCTGTATAATGATCACCAAAAACTTGAAGACACCACATCTGTAAAAATGGTTTATTTTCGCTGCATGAACCATCACAGTAAGTCTATACTATTCCAAAACTGACCTTTATACCACGAATGTGCGTTGCCACTTCAGTGTTGGGTCTCTCAGCGGATTTATCCAGCAGGTATTCAATCACTGCATCTTTGTTGTAAAACCTACAAGTGAAGAAAAATACAAACAATTGAGCTGCACACTGTGCCATATTGGAAAGACACTACTTCCATATTCACCAAAATAGATATAGATAGATTCACTAGAATGCCAAAAGCATATAGCACGAAGTCCCATAGCGTTCAGAGCCTGCCTATGACAGCGAACACACACCTTCCCAAATCGCAGGCAACGATGGGGCGACGCAGTTTCTCCTGACTCAGTGCACAGTACTTCCATCGGGCAGCAAGTTCAGCGCTCTTATCGACCTGTTGAGGAATTTAGGGTAGAGGTTAGGCAGGATTTACCAAGAGGATACCAAAGTCATGTTATAAGTTAATAATTTTTTATGTCAAGGACAAAAACTCAATTCCGCTGGCCGAGATCTAACATACCACCTGTGCCTAATTCAGAGTATCAAACGTTAATCATAAACTCAAATGCACAATCTGCTGTGACAGTGTGCAACGTTAACGTTAGAACATCAAGAAACGTGTACAAGTTACAACCATCTAGAATAAGGTTAAGCTCATGCTCAGAAGTCTAAGCTAGCTAGTTTGCCATAAACATAACTGACAAACGTTACCTACAATGCGCATTCAAATCGTAAATAAATGTCTTCATACTCCATTGCCATTAAACAGAAAGGTTGCATAACGCCACTTAAGTTTAACTTACAAGGCCTAGGACCTACAAACAAGCAAACTAATTTGTAAGAACTCTTCTGGTTAAAGTTAGAAGCTAGCAGTCGCTGACGTTGCCATACCTTACTGTCAGTGTTAACATGTTTAGCCTAAAATTGAAAACGCTAACGTTAACGTTATAAAGCGCGGGTGACATCGTTGTAACTTAACGATAAAATAATACTTGTATGTTTGCTGACTGTAACTAGAATATTTCAGAGTGCAACTCATTAACGTTATGCCATCTTTAGATTAGCTAACTTTCAGTTAGCTTATACTATCATACATGGAGCTAGCATTAAGCTGTTAGTGCGTTTTACGACTAACGATAAGTACCTGAACCTCTTACCTTTTCTACCTTCTTAGGCCCTTTCACCAACTCGTGTCTTTTAGGAATAGTTCCACCATCACATCCCATGTTGACTAGTTGATTTAGACTTGGTTAGCAATTCTATTTGGAAAGTAGAACTATGTGCGCAACTGCTAACTGCTACAATCTCAGGAATTTACTGTAAACAATCAATCAATGAGATGGACCAAGAGCGGCTGTTTGGATTTTATACTAACCTTTTCCTAGATGCCGCCCCCTATCGTTGAAACTGTTGAAAATGTGCTGCATGTCCACTAGATGGCAGCATGCATCCAACATTACAAAGAAATCTTTCCTGTGAGTAGGCCTACCTCTCGACTGTTCAACACGAATTAACAAAAGATTTTGCTTGCTTGTTTATAGAAATGTACCTATTGTTATATTTTGTGTTACTGTAAGTAGTATTTAACCCACTATTTGGATGTTTTCAATTGAAAATTGGACTTACATTGTTGATTTCAATGGATTTGCACTTAAATTGTTAAATGCATAAGGAAGAAAATAGAATAAGGCCTACATCTGTCCATGGAGAGGTAAGGACAAAAATGATTCCGGTTACCGTTTTTAAATCTCTGTTCCTTCTGGTGAAAAATGAGCAGTCTTTCAGAAGCACAAAAACAGAAATGTAAATACAGGAAATGATAGCCTATTTTAGAAGTGGAGGACATAGGCTTAAATTCCAGCAACCAAGTTTAAGTGAAATATAATTTTAAAAGATTAAAAAGAGGAATATAGTTTTATTTAAGCAATAAGTTCCAAGAGGCCGTATAAGTGATAAGAACAACTAAGTGTTGGTGTTAGGCGCGATGCAAAGCCAATAATAGGCCTATATGCCCTTTCATTCATTCTACTGAGTCTACATGGAGGTAGATGGAAGTTAGTTTAGTGACTATAGCTGTTATAAGAGGGCCTAGGGTAATGAGTGATTGATACACACCCACTATATGTTTGAAAACAAGTACTGTTGAACTATTAATAGATTATTATGACCGCCGCTAGCGAAGCTAGCGAAGCGGTCATATAGGGATTGTCAAAGTTTTTGTTTTTTTCCCCCCCCGTCATCTACTTCCTGAATTTTTGGTCAACGATACCCGGGACACCGAACCACCGGGGGACATGAAATTTGGTGGGTATGTAGCCCCACTAGACTTTTACGGAAAAAAATTGTTTCGTCCCCGGGGGCCAAGTTTCGTAGAATTTCATCCATGGGGGGGGGGGGGGTCTAAAAAAAATTAGGTTATGTGTACATTTAGTGACTGTACACTCATTGGCCTGTAGATGGCGGTGCACACATATACACATGCACACACACACAGGCACCCACATACTATCGGTATTAGAACAGCCGATACATAATTACAAATTCAGTAGGATTAAAAGAAAGCCAAATATTCATCATCATCATCATGGCTGCATTTCCAGTATTGGCGATAAGTAGTCGTTTGTCCACTAGATGGCGCATCGTTGCAGTGAGACGTAATGTCGATGGACGACATGTTCGCATGAAATGTAATTCCCATTTCTTCTTGAAGCCGAAATAAATCTGAGGATGTTTATCGGACATGCTTGGTTTTTACTGCAGGTACGTTAATCTTATAATATCAATTAGGACCTAGATAATGTTACCGTTAGCGTTGGTTGAGTGATGGAGGCCAATTTGATTGATTGCATTTGTAGAAAACTATAAATGCGGTTATACCAAGCAAATTGATAGCAGCACTGTTTTGTTGCACGTGCTACAAAAATCATTCTGTGCAATGGAAGATTTACCAACGTTACACCGGTCTGATACAGTTTTGCCTATACATGCGTGAGACTAAGACGCCTGTTTATTTGTTTTAAGTGCGTGCAGGGTGTGAGAGGGGAATCGATGTGCTTTGATTCCAGCTTGGTAGTTGTAGTCTGTGAAATTAAAAAGCATGTGTGTGTGAAGTAGCCAAACAATGACACCTTCATTTCATTATGGCTGCTTTAGCAACACACCTTAAGCTACTGTGTAGTGGGTCCCATTTAGAAGTGGCTACTTCATTCGCGCTTTCCTTGACTCATGGAGCTGCGTGAATTTTATTACAACTTCTCGCCACGATATGGCAGTTTAAGTCCGCTTGATACTGTAAGGCGTAAGCCATTGGTTTCCAAAGGAGATTTTATTTGTGTCGCCAGCATAGCCTATTGACAATTTATGTTGTAAATAGGCCTACCTTATAAGCCTACCTGTAGCTTAGGGAAGCTAACAGCTTTCTGTTAGGATCTAGTTTGTTAGTTACAGTTTTGTCATAACTCCCTGATGCATTTTTGCATTTAGAATAGCCAGAGCGTGGATATCTCAATCGGAAAATTAAACAATATCGGGTGCCTATGGACTAGGCTGGGTGAACCCGCAGCCTGATCTGCCCGCTATTTATTTTTTGATTTCTTAAAAGATTGAGCTTGGTCTGGTGAAAGCCAGACTAGCCATGGACCTCAGTTACACAATGCAAGGGAACATGAATCAGCCTATATTTGCACGAACAATAATGGACAACAGCTCTTCAACTTTGGCTCATTAAAATGTGTATGAACAGTCCAGCGACGCATTTCATCAAGGCCCATTTGGACATGTCAGTTATTTGCACAACTGGTTAGATGTAAAACAGCATTTCGTTTCAGACTACTGTTACTTTGTGCATTGACAATAAAGTATCACATGAACTAAAGATAACTAAAATCTTATGTAGAAGAAGAAACATTCACAAAAAATCCATCCATCCAAAAATTACCTTTGTTTTTGATAGCTGTTGAAAACGGCATGGAACTAACAGAGATGTTTTTGTTTATAAATAAATAAATAACATTATGCTGATACCTTTTGCTTTTCCCAAATACAATGTAGCCTAATTTACAGGTGTAAGTGACCTTTCATCAATCCAGTTGCAATGGATGAACTGTGATGAACTGCCCTACTTGTGATTGTTTAGAGATTTTAAAGGTTTTATAACAATGCTACATCTTCTTTGGCTATTCTACAATCTATTCACCTTTTCAGCACCAGTAGGCTACTTTCTGTGCAGCCGCACACACACACGCAGGCATGCCAAACAAGCATACACAAAAGTTTCAAGAGTGGGGGATGGAGTAAAAGATGGAGGCAAATTGAAGTGTGATTTATTTTCGCGGAACGGATGTACAGGACTGAGTGGCGGTCATATTTTGTACCGCTATGCGGTACATCTAGTTGAGAATGTGACGGGCAGTTAAACTGACAAGCAATGTGAACATAATTATTGCATTAATTGTAACTAATCTTTGCCTTCTACCACCTGAAAAAGCTGTTACATCATGAACACAGCTGAGATATGAATGTTGGCAGTGCTGAAGTACAAGATCACATCAACATCTACAGCATGAGCAGGAGGGACAGTTAGTAAGACAAGATGAAGTGATATCCTACTGGGCTCCCTGTCCCCTGTTAGCATTAGAATGCTATCAGACTGCGTTCGAATGCGGATCCCTGCATTAGGACACCTTGCCTCATGGTGCAATTATCCAACACTGAAAATAACATATCTTCAAGTGTGCGTGTCTCAGATAAAACCAACAGTAAAAGCACTCTAAATCTATTCAAATTGAGCAGAACGTGCTGATGTTGTTTGACTGTGTACACCAAACACATCTGCGATGTATGCTTGGTGTATATTGTTTTTCAACACAGGACAAAAACAAACAATTTTGTATTTAATCTGTTTTATCTAGTGTGGTTTCATAATTCACTTGATTATGTGCAACTATGTTTTGTACTATTTTGTACGTCGCTCGCGATCTACAGCATCATTTTGCACTTTGTATACTCACTGACTCAATAGCACTGTTAGAAAAATGGGTATAGAGGTGGCAGATGACATCTAGCCTTTTTGACAGACTGGGTGAGGAATAAATGTTCTCCAAGAAGACTTAGTGAGCGCTAACGCGATTACTTCCTGTGCCTTCCACAGAGCTGATTAGTTTACCATTGACCTTCACATCAGTGAGTGACCATTAGTTTGTGAAAGAGTACCTTTGTGTGGATATCTGCAGCCCGCACAATTGATTTGTTCTGTTAAACACTGGACTGATTAGCATTGTATGATATGCTGTGATCAGAAAACACGTGAGGGATTTTTATTTAACTATTCAGATTCATATTCCAGACCATTTTTTTTAGTTTACAAAATGCACTCCGTAGGCCTAATATGTTACCTGACTTCCATTTGTTCGATTAGACCCATAGCAGCAACTCATAAATTGAGTTAAGAGTTGAATTTGATTACATCTAACTCAACCCAGAGATATGTTTCGAGATGGGTTTTCATTATCCCTAAGAGTTATGTTGGCAAACTCTTTGAAAACTCTTTGAAAGTCTCTTTCAGCTACACCGTTCAAATGTGTTGCAAAACATCTTGTGTGTAGCAGGCTCCTGCACAACACGAAAGTGTAGATGTCCATCTACAGGTCATCTTCAGCAGTGACATTTATAGTCCACAAAACGTACGTTTATAGTCTACTAAAATGTACGTTTGTTACTTTACACCTACACTGCACACTTGACCACTCTCCATCAGATTTGTAACACTGTCAACACTGGGGTCCAACTTTTCAGCACCTCCATATCAGATCTTTTCTACAGTGTATCACCACGGCTGGACACGTCTGCCCTTAGCGCAGGATGACCATGTCAAGTATGCATGCCCATATGTGTCTGAGTCAGACAATAGAATCCAGTGTTTGGGGGTGGAGGTGCGGTTGGCATTGGCGGTTGTAGAGAGTGGGGTGGGGATCAGCGTGCCTTCAACTGTAAACCAATCGGTTTGAGCGTGGCTACGGTGATGAGGGCAATATTAATTGCACGCATGAGCCATGGCAGGGCACCGAGTCAAATGCATTTACCGTCTCTAATTTGAAAGGCACTGTTGTGTTTGTGTTGGCTGTGGGTGCTCCACTGCTGGCCAGGGACGGCATTTTTATGCCGCTCCAGAGCTAGTAACTTGAGGAAAGCACCCTGCTTTGCCGTCCACTCTCCAGCAAAGAAACATGATGGGTAATCATGTGAGATGAACATATTAAAAATAGATCATGCAATGCTGTAATCATAGCTTGCAGACACAATTGATGTTGAGGTACTTGTAGTGCCAAATGAGGATGAGACAGGTCTGTAACATACTATTGTATCATTACTGTTGTGCCATTTTTAAACCACAATGGATTTTTTTTTCTCTCCACTGCTGTGTATGTGTTTATAATGAAATATCGGCTTCACTCCATGTAATTTCCTTCTATAGGAAACATGATCCATGACCAATTCTTATTTGTTCTGTGTCTACAGTAAATGTGTAGTAGCTCCATATTTTAATCTGATCATCTGCTTCCAGAGCATATCCCAGTAACCACTGGGCCCAGAAACTATTTAATTCAAAAAGCAAACTGGATGTTGTAGTTTTTAACAGCGGGAGTCCTCAATGAGACCTTATTCTTCCTGGCTTGGGACCAATTAATATACACCAATATGAACACATGTTCGCACACACGCTCCATGCTGACTTTGACCACATACGGCTCGTTCCACCGCACTGGCCTCCTAATGTTTTGTATACATTTGTCCATTCCAGTTCCACCTGGCTCCGATTCAGTGCGGCCCTGGTAGAAGAGGATCTTTTCCACTGTGACAGACCAACAAAAGCTGGCAGTCCCTATCAGACCAGCCCAGGGAAGCTGGAGGTGGCGGGACGGGGGTGGGGGGACGGAGGGGTGGCGGCGGGTGGGGGTGTGGGAGATCCATACCTCAGCCGGAGTTCAGTGGAACTGAAAACTCAAGTCGCTGGCTGGTCGGGGCTCTGGTCAGGTCTCGTTAGGCTGAGGAGAGCGGAGACAGGTTCTGACAGCTCGTTGGCCGAGGCGGGGGTTACCCGTGGAGACGGGGGACATACCTGCGGTGGGGGCCAGCGTGCTCTGCGGCCGCGTGGCGGGGATGGTGCGCACACAGGGGCGCTGCCATTACTGAGGCCCCCTGTGCCAAAGCCTCGCTCGGCACCCCAATAATAACACAGCAACCCCCCCCCCCCCCCCCCATCCCCTCCCCCCCCCCCCCCCCTCTCCTCTGCCCACCAACCTCATCGTCAGCCTGCTGCTGAATTTCAATCAGGTTCCATTTCTCTTTTTTCCATATTTAGCCAAAGAGAGAGAGAGAGAGTAGTGAGGGAGAGAAAGTGCTAGGAAAAAGTGAGGGATAAATAGAGAGAGGGCAAGTTGGAGAGAAGGGAGAGAGGGAGATAGAGTGAAAGAGATAGAGGGAGAGGGAGCAGTAGAGAGAGGGAGAGGGAGCAGAGGAGAGGAGGATGGGATATATAGAGAGACAGAGAGAGGAAGATAGAGACAGAGAGAGGGGGGGCAGTGCAGAGAGACAGAGAGGAGGGAAGAGACTAGAGGGAGTGAAGGATGACTTGAAGAGCGAGAGAGAGAGTGAATGAGTGAGAGGAGGAAGGGGAAAAAGGGCCCGACACACGGAGGCCTGCACCAAACTTGAACCTGGGAGCCATTTCAGCCCTGCATGGCTTTTGGAAGTCCACAGCCTGTTCCCCCCCGTCATATCCACTTCTTCTGTTTATTTATCACCGTACCCAGATCAAATGAGTAGCCCCCCCTCCACACACACACACACACACACACACACACACACACACACACACACCCCTCCCCAGCAGGCTGCTCTGTTTTCTGATTTTCCTACCATTTCCACTCATGTGAGCTCCAGCCCCCCTGTCTGTGGTGGGACCCCCCTCGGTATGGCCGCTCTACGCCACACGTGTTTCCCATCAGGAGCCCCTCGCGCCGGGCCTTGCATAAATGTTTTGGTGCGCTCCCCTTCTGGGATAGGCTGCCCTCGGCCGCGCCGGCTAATCAGCTGTAAATTCTTGTTTTAAAAAGGAAGCGGCAGGCAGGGAAAGAGTTAATCCTCCAGGCCCAGACTCCACTGCTCAATAACTCTCTCTCAAAGGGGGAAGAGGAAGTGTGTGAGTGTGTGTGTGTTTGTGTGTGTGTCTATGCCTGTGTGTGTGTATGTGTGTGCATGTCTATGCGTGCATGTGTGTGTATGTGTGTCTATGCGTGTGTGTGCATGTGTGTGAGGAGGTGGGTGGGAGTTGAGGGATGAAGAGGAGGAGGAGGAGGATGACAAACCGAAAAGGAGAGAAGAAAAGCTGAGGGCTTTGACAAATGATCTAATAAACGGAGAGGGAGATTACAGGCAGGGAGCCCATCGGGAGAGGAAGTGCTGCAGTAAATATTTTTAAAGGCTGTCAATAAATTTGCAGCGTTGAGTCGAGTGTGGAGTCCATACGGTGGGGGGGAGAGAGAGAGAGAGAGAGAGAGAGAGAGGAGGGGGGGAAGAGAGGTAGGGGTGATGGCTGATGGGAGCGAGGCGCAAACTGCAGTCCAGTCTTTTTGAAAGTGGGTACTGAAAAGGTCAATTACTGTTTTTCACTTACACAAACACACCCCACCGATGTGCACATGACACAAGCCCAGTACGGTAGCCTAGTAGGTTGGTTGTCCAGTCGTGATTCTCAATGAAAGCAGACCTCAAGACTTTCAAATGGGCAGAGAGACACAGATGGTTAAATTGACCACGGTATTCCACACTCACCAGCTATCTCTCTCTGTTGTTGATGATGACCTGTTCCACAAGGTCAGCTCTCTTCACTTTCCCGACCTACTCAGTGAAGCTCATTAGTCACCCGTCGCCCAAATCTGATAGGAGAAGTTCACCTGTATTACCCCAGGGCTCCATTTGCAGGGAATGAGCCAGATGATTGATGGGATAATGAGGTGCAGGACGGGAGCTGTGGGTCAGACCTGTAGTCACTTTCTGTCACCTCCATAACAGAGAGTCTAATTAGTGTAAATAAGAATGGCTGAAGAGACATCTGCATACAAGGGACCCTGATGGGCGGGAGTGATAACTATAGCTGTCTTTGATTTTATTTTCTGGATAATGGATTGAGTACCATTTTGGTGGGACCAATTTGGATAACATTTTTAGTTTTGCGTTTGGAATATGTTACGAGTATATAAAAATGATCTTTAAGCAATACCTATACACTTAACGTAACATAGTAAACTGGACAAATCCTGTAAATACTTATGGGAAAAACTAAGAATAACGTTAAGTAGTGCGAAAAATAGTGAAAAACAATTTACAAAATCTAGATTTGTCAGTCTAAAACAAAATTACACTTCTGAAATATTTCTATAAATCATATATTAAAAAAAAGAAAAAAAACAAAAATCATTGTTTTTCTAACTCTTCCTCACCAGACACGTGCTTGGAATCTGATGCCGTATTACTACATTGGGTGTTACTAAACATGGGACATCAAAACAGACTAATTAAAGAAAATTGGATTTTCGAGACCTCCTAGTTGCAAGAGCAAGAATTCACTGCCACACCCTCCACACTAACAAGAATTCCAGATGAATTAATCTAATTTAACTTGCAGTGTCTGATACATCTTCTGCTATAGAGAAAGACCACTAATCCTCCAAAGACATTTAGTGAGGTGCTTCCCCTAAAGATGTTTTGTTGTGAAAGGATTACTTATACTGCCAAGACATTTTATTTTTGTATGATTTTTATCATCAAGGATGCTATTTTCATGATATCATTCATTCTTATTTAATGTATTATATATAAGCACTGATATATGGTTTATGGACACAAACACACACACACACACACACACACACACACTAATAACAAAACCATTTAGAGGATTTAGGAGTGCTTGGGAGTGACAATTTAGAACTGTGTGGTTTTAAGGTTTTTCTGTTCAGTGAAGCGTTTCTCCAATCTCTAACTTTTTTGTATTTTCATAAGCAGAGGGAATAACATCCCACCTAATCTACTGTGTGTGTGTGTGTGTGTGTGTGTGTGTGTGTGTGTGTGTGTGTGTGTGTGTGTGTGTGTGTGTGTGCCCTTTGCTCACAGATACAGTTTCACCAGCTGAGGCCTGAGGTGGAAACAGCAGAGTGGTAGCCGTGGGGAGCCGATGGCAGCCTTTTTTTAACACGTTCACCAAAATCACAGGTGACAGGCCCAGCTCACCCGACTTCTTCTCCATTATATACTTGAGTTCCACATGACCAGTGACGCGACTAATAAAAACATATCATCGTCAAACTTTATTTTCGCCTCAACACCCCCTTCCCCCAACACACACACACATACACACACACACACACACACACACACACATACATACATGTAAACACACACCACTGGCATTCTCCAGTTCTTCTGTAAATACCCACTCCTTGGCTACCAGCTGCCCGCATCCAGCAGCCATCTTCTTAAACAAATCGCCGTTAGATGCTTCGAAACAGACATCAGCGGCCAGCAAATTTCCTGACCTGGGACGTGTCACTCCCAATCATCATCATCTGTCTCTATGGTCTTGCCGGTGAAAAGCCCCTGCTTCTCTAGAAGCTTGTGCGTCGGCGCTAAAGCTTCCTACAGATTCTTGGCACCCGTTCGAGGCAGATTTACAGTAATTCAGAGTAAGGAGAAGACTTTCTCTGCCTTCTGGGCAGTGAGGTTGTGCTGAAGGAGTCACTTAAGACCCAAACAAAGCAGGCCCGTAATCATGACTCGGTGGCCTGCAGGCATCTTTGATGGCCTGTTTATGCTGGTTTTTTGCTCTCGCGCATATACACCATCTCCAAAAACGGCGAGTCTCTAATGTTCCTCCTCCTCCTCCTCCACCACCACCACGGCTCCACTCCTTTTGGACCGCACCGGCTTTTGTGGTTCATTTTCCTTGGCAAATTTTTTCGGGGGTTTATGGTTTATGCATATGCAGTCGTTCGGAGCACGCTTCGCCATGAGTTAATTCGCACTTAATCCATCTGAGGAAGAGACAGCCCAAGATGTCTGAGTCATTTTCAGACTCCCTCTCCGACAGACTCGCACCTCGTGACTCGTACATGGCACACGCCATGCCAATTGGAGCTTTTCCCCTACGTGACCAGACAGAGAACTAGAGAGAAAGAAATACCACGAGAGAGAGAGGGCGAGAGAGAGAGAGAGAGAGAGAGTCACATTCAGGAATCAAAGATAGAATAGAGGATGAAAGTGACAAGCCTATATTTCTATGCTGTACATTTACAAAGCATTATTCACCTCCATGTCATCACCTTATCGGTGCAGGCTTCCCCAGGCCTCTGATCCTATCAAGCTTTGACCAACCGCTTTCAGCTATGTGGTTTAAAAGGCTCTCTGTAGCTGGCCAGTAGGGCTTTCCATTCAATGTGGATGATGGATTTTTGGGCAGAACATCCTCCTTTTCACAGGAGCCAAGGAGTACAGACACTGAAAGAGAGAGAGAGAGAGAGAGAGAGAGAGAGGTGTTGTTGAGAACATAATTATCGTACTCAAAGTTCCAGTGTTTTTTTGTCTCTTGCTACCTCACACCCACCCTCCCTCTCCAGCGATGGCGAATGAAGACATTCCTTATTAGTGTCGGCATGGTGCGCTCATCAATTAGCAGCCCACTTGCTAGTCAAAAACAAACAACAGCAACTTCCCCAGGAATCCCAGTCAAAACAAGCTCAGCCTTGGCGTGTCCAAAGCGCCCCTCGAAAATCAGTTCCAGATGTTCCCCCCTTAACCATCTCCCCCTTTCTCTCTCTCTCTCTCTCTCTCTCTCTCTCTCTCTCTCTCTCTCTCTCTCTCTCTCTGCTCCCTTTCCCCCAGCATATCTTTTCTGTCTGAAATGCAATTGAATGGACAGAGATTGAACAGCAATATGGGGTTTTCCCAGACTTCAGACACCTTTCTCAAAAATTGGATGGCAATTTAGCCGATACACACTCTCGCAGACCTCCCTGTATTTTAACCCTAGCTAAGGTGAGAAAATGATGGCCATATGGGAAAGGGTCCCAAAATACCCCCTTTCCCGTTTAAATGAATTAAACATAAATTCACTGCCTCAGCGATCTTGAAGTTGTTTCCAGATTCCACACATGTCCATCTTTTTTTTGGTAAAGAGAGGAAAAAAATCAACAAACCATCAAGGCACCCGAGGCAGCTAGAGTATCCCTCTTTTTGCTGTCCACACATGGCATTCAGCGCGCTCCCTGAGCCGGGAGAAAGACAAATTTGTTTTTCCACCCGGCTGCCGAGAGGAAACACCTCTCTTGGAGTAACTAAACAATGCAGGGCCCTCGTTGTGTGAAAAACGGCCCTTTGGGGAGTCCCTCTTTCACCCAGCCCACCCCACCACCCCAACCACGAACAGAGTCCATCTACCTCAGGCTCTTTAATCTGAGAGCAAACAGCTCCCAGTGTTATCTTTAGTGCTCGACTTCGACTCCAGGACCGTGCAATGGCCCCTCGGAGAGACGCAACAAAGTAGGAGCAACGGCGTTTGAAGTCTGCAGCCTGATGAGTAAGAATTTACTGCTCCTCAACCTCCCCTGTCCCTGCCCCTCCACCTCTTCTCTCTCTCTCTCTCTCTCTGCTCCTCTCTCAGGCATTGAAGTGGTCTCAGGTATTGCGCGTAGGCGGCGGATATAGTCTTGCTCTGGCCCATGGAACTGCTGTTAAAAGACCGAGGGGGGGGGGGGGGGGGTTGCACACTCAACAGTCTTATAAATAAACAAATTTTTTCTCCAATGAAAGAGGTTATGAAGACTTCAAAGTCATTCCCATTGGAGTTGGCTAAGAACAAACACAAATGTATCTGTGCTTTCAAACATAAGTGGGCTTTCTGTTTGACCTTAAATCTTCTTGAAGTTTACTGAAGGAAGAAAATAATTTTCATCTGTGCTTTAACTCACTAAAGACATAGGGATGACAGCTGGAAATATTAAACTTATAAACATTTTGTAAATGTTACATTGAATTTAAACATTTCAGAACTCCACTCTCTTCTGTGTTTTGACCTGTTTTGTGTATTTCTGTGTTTTGCCCTGTTTTGTGTATTTCTGTTTCTGTTCTGTTTTCATTTTTTTTTTTTTTTTTTTTGCTGTGCCCTTGATATTTTTGATGGCATGATGCCCTTGGGTGTATTGAAAGGCATTTACAAATAAAATGTATTACTACTCACACTGCAACTAAATGGATCTCTGGATGAGGCAAAACGGTTTTGACTCTCCACAGCAACAGCAGTTTTAAATTGTCATTTTATTTTCACCGTCTGCCACTGATTTCTCATGTGGTATACCCATCACACTCCACAGTTGGCGTCCACTCTGCCGCGATCTGCCCCATGCTCTTGCACCTCTGGTCAGCCGGGAGCGTGTCTGGCGGGGGCGGAGGTGGGGATGGGGCTGCTGGGCTTCTCCCAGGGCATGGGGGTGGAGGTGGGTGTGCGGGTGGGGGTGGTTGGGGACACTTGTGGGAAGGAAAGGGAGAGATCAGCTTGTGTAAACATTCAGGTTAATGAAGCTCAGAGCGCCTAATCCCCCCCTCCCATCCCTCCACGTCCAGCATAATCCCTGCACTGAAGCCCCTGCCTGTCAATCACCGGCCCCGAGAGTGTGTGAGAGGAGCTGGAGGGTGGAGGTTTGGGGGGAAATAGGAGGGTGGAGTGTGGTGTGGGGACGGAGGTGGAATTTGGATAGGGGTTCGTGCTCTAACCATATGAAGCCCAGAGTCTTTGACTTCAGAGTAATTAAGTCCACATGAGTTCAGTATGTGTGTGCGTGTGTGTATGCATGCATGCGCGTGTGTGTGTGGGAGGGGGTGGGGGGTGTTGCTGCACACAACTGAAAACAGTTACATCACCATGCCAATGCTGCTACTTTGTACATGCAAGAGGGAGAAAAACTTTGATGAATGTGGGGGCACTGAGTGCCTAGAAATATTTGTGACTGACTACCAGGAAACAAATTAGTTTTGGATCTAAAGTCTGGGGTGTGCGCAAGATTAACTGAAGCCTACTAATGTGGTCCGGGTAAGGATGAGATTAGAAATAGTTTGACAAAA